>NC_022030.1:9579974-9584505 GCF_000317375.1 Microtus ochrogaster
ACACCCCTGCCTGAAAGTAAAGGGCACAGTCAGTTCTGAGAATGAAATTGCCAAAATAACAAAACTTACTGGAGTGGATAATTTCTCACCGAAACTGACAGTCACTACAAACAGAAATCTGCCTTCCTTATCCCTTGTCCCACTCGGTGCTGGGAAAAACAGCTCTCCCCTCAGGAGAACCTTCACCTTTTGGCCAAGGAGGAACACAAATAACATTGCCATCTTGGAATATTTTGCTAGCCCCACCCTTCTGTCTTTATCACCCAGCTCTGTGCACACAAATGCATATCTTTTCGTCTCTTCATTTTGTTCAGGGTGCAAAAACAAGTACTTGTTTGTCTGAAAATACCATGCGGTGGACACGGTTTAAGAACAAATAAACAGTACCGCCTTTAAACATTTCCCCTTCACCTCAATGTGCCTTTCTAAATGCCTCCAGACCTCCCAATAGCAGAAGAGTTACAAGCAATGGAGGAGGAGGGAGGGAAGGAAGAAAGGAGAGGGGAGAGTGACAGAGAGAACGGGTCGTTGCACTATCTCAATTTTAATTTAAGGAAAAACACACGCATCACACAAACACACTCTTTTACTCCCCACTCCCTCCCTCAAAATAAAACCAAACAACAGCATAACAACCAGAGAAAACCTCACAAAGCCTCTGCTGCTCAGCTGGCCAAGAGAGAGTTGCTGGTTAAAAAATCTTTCCGATAAAACTCATTTCCAAGACATTTGCAGTCTAACCAAACAATGAGAAACAGGGCTATCCAGCCAGACTTGGTCAGTGCCTTCTCTGATTTAGTACAGTTTGATGGTCATTAACCCTAGGAGGCTGGAGATGGTCCGTGTAACAACCACAATGTCCCCTTCACTTACTACTGTTTATGATAAACTCTTTATTGATTACTTTACATGATAAGTTTGTCTGCTTGGGATGGCATGTTGATAGGGAAACATTTCTCGAGTCTTGCGTTTTCCTTTTTTTTGCATTTTCTTAATTGTCAAGCTTTGTGGACTGTTTTTTCCCAACAGACTCTTTTTCAAGGAGTTACTTTTCCTAGAATATTAGGAGGGTCTCAATTAGGTAAACAATGAAGCCACAGTGTCTGAGCTCCCTTCCTTCCCATCTGAACTGGCTCAGTATCCTTTTTAGCTGCGCTACTTGACTAATTTTAAAACTGATTGAAAAAAATGTACTCACCAAAGGGACAATGATTAACAAAATCTGTAAATTGCCATTTCCCTTGCTAATCAGTAGCTCAAAAGAAAAGCTAAATCTGTGGCTAATGGTCCAGCAATGAAACACATACCCAGCGGAGGCTCCTTAGATCAAAGTGTTTGCCAAATCTTAACATTTCCCTCTCCTTCCTCTCCCCATGTCATTGATTCTGCAGTAAAACAAAGCAAAGGAAAGCAAAACAAAAATGGATGGACACGCTTTATTAATAAGGAATTGTATTCCCAGATTCATTCCCTCTTAAACTATACATGTGAATCCCTACAGCTGGTTTCCTCTCAGTATTTTCTGGGATTTGCCCTGCCAAGGTGGTGTACCACCTGGTGGGTTATCCATCTGCCCTGACTTAGTATCTCAGAAACCCTTGGCTGATAGGGTTTTGTAAACGGTAGAACTGAGGATCTGGGATCAGGGGATCCTGTGGAGATGGCTCGGGAAAGTGTGGCTTCATGAGTATCAGGACTTCCATTCACATCAAAGCTGGGCACAGCCAGTCCCAGCAACATTTGTAGTTCTAGAGGCAGGAGGATTCCCCGGACCTTGCTGGAATGCACTTTAGCCAAATCAGTGAGCCCCAGGTTCACTGAAAGACTCTGTCTGGAAAAAAAAAAGGTGGAACCCCTCAATGTTGAGCCCAGGTCTTCACACACATCCACATCCACATAGAAGCATAAAGAAATAGCAAACTAGATCGTGAAGTTACTAGGACGATTATAAAGACAGAACAGTAAAATGTAAGTCAGGATTTTACAGTTCTATCCCCCAAGGAAGAAAAGCTTAAAAGAATAAGACAAAATGTAAAGTGTTTCAGTTTTCAAAAGTCCCCAAACTAAAAGCAAATTGCCAAGCCTTGTGATCATGGATAATTCAGCTTTATGTTATTTCTCTGGCAGCCTGCTCCGTGTCAGCTGGGAGGCAGCTGATGAGCCCGTGGGTCTCCATGGCAGTCTGTTGCCTGTGGATGTTATCACTGGAATTCAGACTTGGAAAGAAAAAGGTTAAGTAAGAGACGTTCTATAGATCACAGAGAGATTAGACCAAACACCCTCGGGGAAAGCGGATAGTCGCCATTGTATTACTTGCTGGCCGGCACTAATAACATGGCTAGTTTTTCTCCTCCGTTTTTTAAGTTGGTGCTTACATGTTATTGCACGCTTAGGTAGTCTTCAGGGGCACAGAAATCAACGGTTGCTGGCTTTATTAATCTGAAACAAATGGAATCCAACAACAAAACGTTGATCTTGTGGTTATAAAGTGCATCCACGCCAGGGTCATTTCAGATACATTGTGTCTAGGGTTGGCTCCCTCACCCAGTCATTCCTAAAATGTCCGTGTTTTCTTTACTGTGGGCCAAGCTCAGCAGCCCCATCATCAAGGCAACTGAGGTAAACTGATTATTTCAATAGACTACTGGGGGGGGGGGGCGTATTTCAGGAGCTCTTGGAGGGCATCTGGATTCCTGTGGGGTGTGTGGGGCCACTGGGCACCTGAGACCAGGAACCGGAATAAGCAGAGTTACCGAGAGAGAGAGAGAGAGAGAGGAGAGGAGAGGAGAGGAGAGGAGAGCAGAGGAGAGCAGAGGAGAGCAGAGGAGAGCAGAGGAGAGCAGAGGAGAGCAGAGGGGAGGAGACGAGAGGGGAGGGGGGGGGAGAAGAAATGGAGCAGAGAATGAAGATTTGGTACCTGGAGAAAGAACCTAATCAAGGGAGGGCCTCTAACATTTACAGGCCACAACAGCGAAGTTGGAAAAGGAGAGTCATTAATGGTACCTGCAGAAGGGGACACAGAGGCAGAACTAAAGGACAAACAGCCCCAGTCTGATGCTAAGGGAAGTAGGGTTAGATGTGGGGATAAATTCAGAGCTGCCATTGATTTCCATTTGATTAGACAATGACTGTCGACTTTTACATTAGGGTAAAAAGTTGTTTATTTACTTAGACTTTTCTGCAGCGTAAGAGAAGTAGGGCAAGAAGAAAGCAGAAAGAGGAATGTTATAATTAAATACCTGTTAACTCCTACCTAGACGGAATTAGCTTCAGACTGCCTTCTCTCCTTCCTCTGTTCTGCAAGCTCTGCTTCGTGTAGATGGCAGCTAGTGGAAACATTTTATTTTACAAAACTCTGAGTGCTTTAAACACTTGTGTACACACAAGCCAGGGACATCCTTTATGTCATCAAATATTTGATTTCCTGCAAGGTTAACGTTTTTCATATTTTTATTTCTGCCTTTTGTGAGTTGTCAGTTTTGGCATTTGAAAGACAGTTTTGTTTTTTTCTTTAATACCTTCAAGCTAAAGAAAAAAAAAAGTCCAATATCAAGAGAATCTGAGATGCTCTGATCTAGGATAGATGAGTAGGGGAAGCAGAGGAAATATAACCACAGTAGAGGAAGAGTCATGGATATACAGATGCTAACATGGGAAATGGCTTGGGTCCAACCAATACCATGCAACTTCCTGTGGGTACTCAGCCAGTACCCTAATTCTGGGGATAGGATTCTCATGCACCTTGAAGCTGCCTATTTCATTAAATTGAAAAAATCATTTTGTTTTATTTTTAATTATGCATGCACACGTGTGTGTGTGTGTGTGTGTGTGTGTGTGTGTGTGTGCGCGCGCACATGCTTTTGTGTCTGAATGCTGGGCATGCACATGCTGGTAAAGATGACTTCAGAACGGGAAGAGGGCGTCTAATGCCCTGGAGCTAGCGCTACAGGCAGTTGTTAGCCCCCTGAGGTGGGTGGTGGGGATTGAACTCAGGTTCTCTCCAAGAGCAATTTGTGTGCCCAAACACGGAGCCATCTCTATAAGGCCTCCATTCCATCGTGAGCCTTTCAAAATATCTTTGAGTGAAGAACCAACACTTATTAATTAATACACACAAATAGGGAACTTCTTATGTGCCTGGTCTCTTTTTTCTTTTCTTTTCCTTTTTTTTTTCTGTCTTAGTCTTTCACTTTCCCTGGTGAGTTCTTCTACCCTTGTTGGTGTTTCTGATAAGGTACCAGAACAACCTTTTTTGGGGTTTCCAATGTGGAACGAAGATCAGCCTCTCTCAAAGAATCTTCCAGGCCTTCAGCATCAGGTTGGGACTGCTGAGGCTTCTAGCCTGTGGACTGAATCATGAGGCAATCATTTTTGGGCTACCCAGACCATAGTGTTAAACCAATCCAATACATCACTTTTAAAATATATTCATTCTATTGTTTATGTTCACCGTTTACTACAGTGATCCCAGGTATATGGTATATAAAGTAGGTATATAAGGCACATAAATATTTACTGAAAATAAATCACA
>NC_022030.1:9585531-9587157 GCF_000317375.1 Microtus ochrogaster
CACACACACCTCACATACACATGTACCACACACACACACCTCACATACACATATACCACACACACACCTCACATACACATATACCACACACACACACACCTCACATACACATATACCACACACACACCTCACATACACATATACCACACACACACCTCACATACACATATACAACACACACACACACACCTCACATACACATATACCACACACATGCACACCTCACATACACATATATTACACAAACACGGACACCTCACATACACATATACCACACACACACACCCCCACATACACATATACCACACACACACACCTCACCTACACATATACCACACACACGCATACACCTCACATACACATATATTACACACACGCACAGCTCACATACACATATACCACACACATGCACACCTCACATACACATATACCACACACATGCACACCTCACATACACATAAACCACACACACATGCACCGTAAATTTAGTTTAGAACAATTTGTCAGCACGTGTATAATTTTACGATGTATTAAAAATAAAAGCAAATTTGCACTAAAAATAAATGCAAATTTGCATATCAGGGAAGTGGATGCACTTGTTTACTTTTACATGAAAGATTCAATCTTGTCTGAATATTTAATATTGCAAGGGGATTTTCAGAGATGACTGATACTTTGATTATATAATATTAATGCTGAGCCTGTTGCTTTGCATAAGTCAATACAGCACGAAATGGCAGAAGAAGGCTAAGGGCCATCTGCGAAGTTGGTGGAAATTCTGTCTTAATTCTAAACTGGCCCTCTTTGCATTTCTGGAATGGCATTATAGGATATAGTCTCCAGAGGTACTTCTTTAAAAATTCACTCTCCTATGCCAGTGAGATGTCTCAGCAAGTTAAGGCCTTGGCTGACAAGCTTGATGACTTGAGCTCAATATCCAGGTCCCCCAGGGTAGAAGGAGAAAACTGATGATGATGATGAGGAGGAGGAGGAGGATTATGATGATGATAGTCCAAGGGAGGAAATTTTGTATTCTCTTGTTATTTTTGCTAGCTGAATTATGTCTCTTGATTATTACATCATCCTAGATCATGGACAATATAGGCAGAATTAGTAGATTCTTTAACTATTTATGACTCAAAATGTTCTTCCTCTAAATTTCTAGAACCTCTGATTTTCAGATGACTAAGAACTTGTTTGAATTGTGTATTCTTATTCCCCTAAATTGCTGTAGTTAAATATTTCTAACTCTATCTACTATTGCTCCCTCACTTTAAAATACAGTTTATCAAATCTATTAAAAAGACTATTTATCAGAAAATTTTGAGATGTGGAAAGTTTGAATACTAAGAAATGGCAGGTAAATTTATGTAGACATAGACCAAAATAACCATATTTGTAAGCATACAATCATTTATTACTGGCATATGTGTGCATCTATGAAAATGATACTATAGTCAAGATGAGCGTCTCTCCCCCAAGACTTCCCTTGTGAATCTCGTGTTTTTGGTTGTTCTTAATGACTTTCTTCTCTCTTCCATCATTTTTTACATATCAGGAATCACCGATTGGCATTCTAGCACTATGTATTAGTGTTTATTTATATAAAAAGACTCATATATATAT
>NC_022030.1:9587343-9696097 GCF_000317375.1 Microtus ochrogaster
GTTCCATCACGTGGTTACACTTGGGTTTCTTATAGAATGTCAATAGGCATTTGGTCTTTGTCAGTTTTTGAATATTATAAATAAAGCTGTTATTTTATGTTCACAAATCTATATAGAAATAGGATTTAATTCTTGGCTAAGTAACTAGGATATAATGATTAGAGTACATGGTGGGTGAAAGTTGTATTTTCCAAAACAGTTTTAATATATTAAAATCCCACCCCTAGTATGTGAGCATGTCACCTCTTCAATAGTTCATACTAAGGAAGCATTCTTTTCTTTAGCCATCTTAATAGTTCCACTGTGGCTTTTAATTTGCCTTCCTCTGGTGCTGAGGATCCGTTAGTGTGTTTATTTCACACTTACATACCATTGGGTTGTAAACCTGCTTTCATGCTTGGCTCTTTGTTTTCACATTGTATGTTTTATTTGATTTCTGTTCTTTAGAACAGTTCCTTTATTAGACATGATATAAAAACACTCTGCTCAGGCCTTTTCCTCTCTTAACAGTCTTTCAAAAATGATTATTTTTACTTCTGATAAAGTTCAGATAATTAAGAACTTTTTCAGGGGGAGAGTCTTTTTTTTGGGGGGGTTGTCCATGAAATTTTTGACTCAGGTTCACAAAGAAAACCTGTTATAATTTTTTCTAAAAACTCCAAAGTTCTAAAAATTTTTATTTAGAGGTATAATCAACTTCAGCTTAATTAAAAATTTTAGATAATGCGAAACTTAATGTAATTTTCATGTAGACAATCAAGGGCTTGTGAAAAATATTCAGGTTTTCATATGCATGTAGATTTGTTTCATTAATTATTTGTCTTTATATGCCATCTTGATTACTAAAGTTTTATGATAAATCTGGAAATCAGGTAGAATTAGTCATTCAACCTTAATTTGCTTTGTCCAGATCATCTCAGCTATTGTGCACACCTTGAATTCTCATAAGTTTGCCAGTTTCCACAAAACAGCCTGTTAGTGCTTTGGCTGGGAGTAACTGAGCATCAGAGCAGGGCTGTTATCACTCCATTAATTTTTGTCTTGCATATCTATTGTCAGATTTGCTCCTAAGTAATTTTTATTTTTTTATTTTTTTGAGACCGGGTGTAGACCTGGCTGTCCTGGAACTCACTTTGTAGACCAGACTGGCCCTGAACTTACAGAAATCCCCCTGCCTCTGCCTCCTGAGTGCTGGGATGAGAGGTGTGCACCTGACTAGTAATTCATATTTTTATGTTAGTTGTACTTAAAATGTTCAACTTCTATAAACTGACAAATTTCCTTGCCTGTTTATAGACATACAGTTGATTTTAAGTTTATTTTCTATAACCCTGACGTATGACATGAATATTTGTATTTTACCCATAAACTCATATGTTGACATCCTAACATCCAAGGTGGTGGAGCCTTGGTTAGGTGACTGAGAGGGAGCATCTTCATAAATTCATGCCTCTATGATGAAGTCTGGGGAAGCTTAGTTGTCCCCTCCAAAATGTAAGAATACTGGGAAAAGGCAAAGAGACACTTTTGCCAGATGTTAAATTTGTTAATTTCTTGATTTGGGGCTTTGGAGACTCCACAATGATAAGAAATCAATTCCTGTTGTTCATAAGCTAATTCAAATACGTTATTTTGTTATAGCTTGGTTAATGGATGAAGACAGTTGGCAAATTTCATTAGTAAGTCTTGCAAGTTTTTCATAGTTCAATGGGAAGTTTTGTGTAGTCATATTACTTAAAAATAGAATTTTATTTATCCCTTTCCAATCTGGAAGTCTTTCTGTTTCTATCCTTTACTTCCATCACTTGAGAGAAAGTTCAATGCCATGTTAAATAGCTACAAGTTTAGGTACAGTTACATTTCCCCTTATTCTATTGGGGGTGGGGGGATGTTCAAACTGATCAAACATAATGTTAGTTGTTTTCATAGGTACCTGCAAAATGTTGGTTTTGGTATCACCTTGACACACGTGGCAAGAGGGAACCTCAGCTGAAGAACTGACTCCATTGACTTGACCTGTGGCTGTGTCTATGGGATATTTTCTTAATTGCTGATTGATGTGGGAGGGTACTGTCCACTGTGGGTGGGGCCATCCCTAGGCTGTGTTATAAAGGGACCAGAACGTGAGGCTGGTAACAAGTCCGTAATCAACATTTTTCTGTGCTCTTTGTTCAGTTCTTGCCTCCATAGTCCTGCCTTGAGCTCCTGACCCGGCTTCCTCAATGATGGACTGCAATGTGGAAATATGAGTCTAACAAACTGTTTTCTCTTCCAAGCTGTTGTTGGTTATTTCTGTTATAACTACAGAGAAGCAAACCAGAACAGTGCCTTTTATTAATGACGTTGAGTATAGTTCCTTTTATTTCCTTTTGCTGGACTTTTATCAGAGATACGTGTGAAGGGGCGTAAACGGCCGTCAACTAGAATTAACCAGGCTAGCTTTATTATAAAATATTCAGCTTTAATAAGGGTAAGAAAAGGGAGGACTTACAAAGCCAGAGTTCCCATGAAGCACAGGAAAAAAACAAAGAGAGAGAACAAGCACACATCGATGGTTTTATAGGCTATTTGGGGCCCTGGGGGAACACACCCCACAAACAAGGTGATTGGTTGAGATTCCCCATCATACATGTGTTAGCTTTGTCAAACGCTTTTTGTTTAGCGTAAAGTTTTCACTTGCTAGTATATTTATTAATAAGATAAATTAAGATCTGCCAATGTTATTTCAAAATTGTTTGCTAATGTTGCTCTTCTGGATGAGGTCACTCTTTCAAACTGTATTGACCTTTATATATGGACTTTACTTGCTAAACAATTTTTGGAAATTTTTCTTGTTTATTGGAGATGTTGTTGTAGGTTTCTTGTCTTATTGCACGGGATGATTATGTTACCAGGTAATGCTGACCTCAAGGACTGAGCCTGGGAGAGCCACTTCCCTCCAACTGTTTGGATCAGTTTGTATAGAACCATTATTAAGTTTCTTTTTTCCCCCCAAATTTCCCTGTAATTCACCTGCAGTGCAGTGTGGGAGTGGGATTTTCCTTCGTGAAATGACTCGTAGTTACAAATTCACTCCAGGAGATATAAGGATTCTCAGAATACCTTATTGCTTAGAGAGCTTCTGCCACATATGTTGTCTTTCACAGAACTTGTAGGCTTCATCTAAGTTGTCGTATTCGTTGGTGTCGACTTCATGCTAGGTTTGCCATTTGTGAGGTGATGTCATGCCTACAGTTTTTATTCTCATGTTGGATCTGTTTTTTATTATTTTTCCCCCTTAAGTTTGTGTCATGTTTTCTTTCTTTGCATACCTGTTGATCTTCAATATTTCCTTTTCATTTTTTTTTTTTTTTGGTGTGTGTGTGCGTGTATGTAAAACTATTTCCCACTGAGCTCATGGAGGCTAAAGGGCAGCCTCTGGGAGTGAGACGCTTCCTTCTACCTTGTTTCCAGGCAGAATCTTTTGTTTCTTCAGCTGTGCTGCAGATGCAAGTTATTGGCTGCTGATCTCATCTCCACCTGAGTAGGAGCATTGGTGTCACAGGTCGGAACTACCGCATCTACCTTTGCCAGTGGGTTCTGGGAATCGAACTTCCATGGTCAGTGTTGCACAGCTAGTGCTCTTACCCACGGAACCATCTCCCTGGCTTTGAGGAACGTGGTTAATCTTTTGGTATTGTGAGTTTATTCACGTGGTGCTGAACATGTTTCATAGCTGTGAGAACACTTGAGCTTTGTTCTTGCTGCAGCTCAGTGGCTGGGAAGAAGGTTGGATCTCTCTGTGTTCGTTTTAGAAATTACTTGTCATAGCAGCAGCATTTACTCTGAGGCTAATTACTTACACTCAGTCCAAACTTCTGAGTTTACTCATTCCCATGCATGGTGAGACTTTTTTTCCATTCTGGTCTGGTCTACCAACCAACCCTCATTGTCGGTCCATATCTCTAGGCGTTATTTGCTCAATGCCTTTCTAATAGTTTTCCTCAAACATCAAGGGGTTTCCTCACGTGGCTATTTTTCTAGGTCCTCTGCAAAGATCCTCTACAGATCTCTAATGTGTTCATTACTCTTGACTCTTGACCTTTAGTTGCCTTGGTTTCCCCACACTCCCCTCTCTGTCATATCAACTCAGTGAATCCACCATGTGACCCTGGTTCTTTTGCTCTACCATTCCTACCTCGTCTCTTTCTCCGGACAGAATCCGAGGCAACCATTGAATTCCTCGTTTCTGGTCTCTCAGAAATCATTCCCTTCTTACTGGATTTCTAGAGTCCTGAACACTGTGTTGTGTGTCACCCACAGGGTTCTAGTGTCATGAACACTGTGTTGTGTGTCACACACAGGTTTCTAGTGTTATGCACACTGTGTTGTGAGTCACACACAGGTTTTAGTGTCATGAACACTGTGTTGTGTGTCACACACAGGCTTCTTGTGTCTTGAATGCTGGTTGTTTGTTCACACACAGGTTTTGGTTTGTTTGCTTTTAGACAGGAATGCTAAGTTTATTCGTTTTTATTTGATCTTGGTCAGTTTTTTTTTCTTACTCTTGACTTCAGTCTGGAAATTTTCTAGTTTGTCTTTCAAATGTGTTTCTCATTACTTAGAACTCTATAATTCTAGTAAATTAAAAAAAAACAGGAAAACAACATTCTCTGCAATAATCTGTTCTTGATAGTTTCCCACAAACAATATGAGAGCATCTTTCTTTTTATCAGTCTTTGACCTGTCAATCTTGGTGAGGTCAAGTGTAGAACTGTCCCTTTCCAATGTAGCTAAAAGCTAATTCTCTTACATTTGCAGTAATTGCTATTTATTTATTTATTTATTTATTGGTCATACTAGATACAGGATTTAAAAACTTTTCTAAATGGCTTTCATTTGTTTATATTTCAAACAAGACTTGCTCATTCACAGTAGAATGGGCTTTACAAAGTACCCAGGGTTAAGGAACAGATAACGAGACTACTGGGAATAGAACTTAGGAAAACTTTACCAAGTTGATGACATGGGGGGAGGGGACAAACAATGATTAGAATCAGAAAAATAAGTGAGTCCAGAGTCCCCAAACTGGATGTACTGATCTGAAGAATGTAGAATGAAGACTTAGAGAGTTTCTGTGCTGAGAGGAAGTTTCCGAAAAGAATGACCAGAAAGAGCCGCTTGTATTTGCGATCTGAGATGGGCTGGTGGTGTATGGTGAAGTCTGTATCTGCGTTTGCCTGTATTTATCTATGGTGGTTACTTCAGGGCCATTCCAGTGGAGTAAGATTTGTTTGTCTGTTTGAACCTTCTCCTTGGAGTGGTTAGTAAGAGCAAAATTAGGAAAATGCATTGCACCATTAAAGAGCGGGTGGGGAAAAGGTAAGACCCAGGTGTGTGGCCCCAAAAGCAAACAGTTTCTCACCAATCTGGACAGTATCCACGGCTATGAAATAACAGGGGAACATGGAGGCTTGTTCAGGAGTTGGATGTGGGGCTTCACTCGTTATCTGGTTATTTGGGGATAGTTTATGTCCTTGGGAGAAAGATTTCATTTCTTCTTGCAGACACCTCTGAGAGAATCAGGTTTAGAAAGTAAAGTGGACCGAAGTCTCTATGGAACAGAGGCCAGGGAACTGTCTCCCAAAGGGGAGATGGGTTTGAAGCTCATCCTGTTCTGCCTCCTTGTCTTTTAAAATCACTTCGTATGCTTTAGGTTTCTTGACTTTCTTGCCTGATACTTCATGTGACTGTGTGTGAGGTGTATGGACATGTGTGTGTCTTGGGGTATACGGATGCAGGTGTGCACAAACCTGAAAAGGAAGTCCAGTGTCCCGCCTGCTCATAGCCTACCTAATTCTCTCGAGACAGTCTCACCGGATCTGGAGCTAGACTGGCCGCCAGAAATCCTCAGCCATATTGCTGCCTCTCCTCGCCCCCCTCACCCCCCGCAGCACTGGGTTAGAAGTGCACAGTGGCTATGGCTTTTTAATTTTTTAAAAATATTTTTTTGTTAAATAGGCGCTGGACATTCATCTCAGATCCCCGTTCTCTCGCTAGCCCCATATTTGCTATTTTAAAAACTTTATGTCTTTGTCTTTTACTTCTTCTGCCTCATACTTGCCACCATTGTAGGTCTTAAGTTTAGGGGAGCAAAGAGGACTTTGTAGGACAGTGGTTCTGAACTTTCTAATGCTGAAGCCCTTTCATACCGTTCCGCATGCTGTGGTGACCCCCAGCCATACAATTATTTCACTGCTGCTTCATAACTGCAGTTTTACTATATGCAAGGTCATGAATCATAATGCAAATATCTGATACGCAGGCTATCTGTTAAGCGACCCCCACAGAAGGGTTGTTCTAACCCCATCAAAGGAGCTGAGACCCACAGGTTGAGAACCACTGTTGTAGCAGGGGGGAAGAGAAGGGTCATGACCTAATTCACGTTTTCTGAAGTAGCTGATATTGACTTGTATGAAATGATGAAATACTTCTGTGGTTGGCTAGACCCAGTCTTGATGGGCCTTGGAAAGAATCATAAACAGTAGGAGGAAGTAGGGGAAAAATTTGTTCCTGCTGCGGAGGAGACTCCCTTCTCACTTACGCAGGAGAGATGTGAGACCACAGTTGATAACCTGGTGACCTTGTATTTTGAGTCACGGTCTAAGCAACCCTTGGGAATGTTCCTGCTCGCACGTCCTACCTGGAAAAACTCCTCCCATTCTTCCCTCCAGGTGGAAAAAAAGACACAAGTTAAAAACATGATTCTCTTATCCAAATACAAGGTCTAGCACGTTAAAACTCAGCCCAACAAGCATCTGTCGAGCACGTACTGCACATAGACTACTCCATAAGGAAAGGTTGAGTCTCAAGTTGTGTAAGTCATGAGATTTTAATAGCTAAGAGTTATGATGTTGAAAGTCATCCTGACCGGAGAAATAAATCAGGTGGGAAGGGGGGCATGAGGCGTAGTGAGAGCTTAGAGGGAAAGTATTATGGTTTTCTTTTTATGAAGTTGAAAGAGGCTTTATGAGCTGGGTATATTGTTTGTATGTATGTATGTATGTATGTACACCACATGTATGCAGTGCTCCAGGAAGGCAGAACTGAGCGTTGGATCTCCTGAGATTGGAGTTACAGACAGTTGTGAGCTGCCATGTGGGTATTGCATTTTGAACCTAGGGCCCCTGGAAGAACAACTCTTGAGCACAGAACCGTCTCTCCAGCCTAGAAAGAACGCTTTAGATGAATTACGGAACATGCTTGGATTTACTCTCTGCAGATTGGAACTTTGTTCCAATGGCATAAAGATAATCATTGATAAACCTTGGGTAGCGAGAGCCATGTGAACAGTTATGCACACAGTTGAATGCATTCACAGCTATGTAGTTGCGGGGATAGTGGGGTTGGAGGTAAGGAGACCACTGGGGACGAGGAGGAGGAGTCAGAGGCAGACCTGCCTGAAAGCTGCAGTTGAACTCACAATGGGGAGTGAAGCAGAACTGGGAGAGCAGACATACAGTGTTGGACTTGTCACAGATCAGCCATGGCTTTGGGAGCAGTTATTTAATTTCTCTGGGCCTCTGTTCCCTTCTTTGTACACTCCAGATCAGAACAGCAGCCATTTCATAAAAGGATTAAGGATTAAGTGAATTAGCAGGCGGAGGGCTCCGAGATCTGTACCTAGCGGAGGCAGCACTTAGCACCGTTGTGTGTTATTAGCGGCAGTGGTAAGGAGAGACAATGAGAAGCGGATTTGAAAGTTATCCTACTATATAATTATGCCATTATTTATTATAGAGTTATTTTCCTCTATTTGCCCATTAAACCTAATTTTGTCATTTAGAAAGCAAAGCAAGAAATCAAGTTGTTGCCATAGCACTCATTAGATGTCATTTATTTTTGACGAGTGAGTTCTTCCAGAATCTGTCCCACCCTTTGAGACACTATACTAGGTTACCCTGTTACATATAAGTTTTAAAAGTGGGGCTTGAAGATGTGGTAGGGACATTTTAACCACGTGATCAGTGTAGGCTATAACTGAGATGTATCATATGGTTGTCTACTAGTCATCTATATCTATTAATCAATATATATGCAATATAAATATACCTTTTGGGGTTGTGTTCTTTCATGGTACCCAGCCTAGGGGAAGCTGAAGAGCTTTTGTGGATGAAGCCCTTGTCACCTACAAAAGCTTTGGCGAGTGCAGAAGCTGTATTAATTGAAATTTATATTAACTGCCTTAGTGATCCCCACATATTTCTTTCTTCCCTCTGCTTGTCTCTCACCACCAAGAGTTATCACTGCTGTAGGACAGTACAGAGGGTGACCTCTGAGAACGGTAACCCTCAAGCAATGAGGGAGGCTGTGTGGCCTCCCCAGTTGCTCCCCTACTCCTGGGACCTGGGTTGGGGGAAAAAAAGTCATAAATCACAATGGGGTTGGACAAAAGCAAGTTAAAGGGAAGGTCTTTTTGTCGGGGACAAGAAAAAAAAAAAGGGAAAAGTGGGAGATAACCAATTCTCCTTTGCCATTTCCTGTGCAGTCGGAGTTTGACATGGACTTATCTCTGGTCTCTACCACACTGAAAATGTGAAGGTCATGATAACAAAGATATCTGGAGCCACCATCTAACTGTAAAATGCTTAGTTTGTTGTACTCAGCCTTTAAGAACACGGCTGAGCCTCAGAAAGAAGCTGTAGGTGTCGGTGAAGTGACCAAAGCTGTTCCGTGGATTCCCTCTTTGCAGGAGCAGGAATGTGGGGCAGAGTGTCCTTGCCTTGGGACCTGTCAGCTATTTCCCTAGGTTTATCCTTCCTGGTCCAGAGGCCTCTTCAGCAGCAATGGGAGGCTTCTCTGCCACTTTCTCATTCCTGTCCTGCTTTGACTCAAGCAAATTAATTTCACAGCTAAATAATTAACGATCTTTAAGGCGTGCCTTTAAGACCATGTCTTCCCTTCTGCTGAGAAGGAGTTATCTAGCAATAGGGGGAGAGGGATGGGCGTGTAGCCTTTCAAATGAGCAATGTGTTTAGGAATTGCTGGTAAGTGCGAAAGACTTTGTAGGAACCATTCTGCGTATTGTGATGGCTATCTGTGAGCCAAAGCAAGTTAACCATCTATATCACACAAGCACATCTAGGACAGTAGTTCTCAACCTTTCTAAAGCTGGAACCCTTCAACACATTTCCACGTGTTGTGGTCACCTCCCCCAAGCATAAAATTATTTTCATTGTTACTTCCTAATTTTAATTTTGCTACCGTTATGAATCGTAATGTAATTATCGAATATGCAGGATATCTGACATATGACCTCAACGGGGTCATGACCCACAGGTTGAGAACCATTGCTCCAGGAACTCAAAGCCAGTCTTGTCTTAGGCCAGCTTTCATAGGAGAAAGCATGAAGTGAGTTGATTTGAATGGGGCTGCATCCCTAGCACCCGGCTGCCCACATGGCTTTACCTGAAATAATTACACAGTAATTAAAAATAAAAAATAAAACTAAAAAAATAAAAATAAAAACTGTATTCCTTTAAACACTGCTTGGCCCATTAGCTCTAGCCTCTTATTGGCTAGCTATTGTGCCCGCCCCACCCTGAGACTCAAGTGTTTAGGTCTTTAATTCTTTAGCAAGGTTAGCACTGAGAGATGGAGCCAAGTGGAGGATGTTTGAGTCATAGAGATTGGACCCTTCCGGCTAGATTCATGTAAAAGTGAGTTATCACTCTTGAGGGACTGGCCTCATTGTGCTCCCTGTCTTCTCCATGTGTCCCTGTTTCCTTCTCTCTGTCATGGAGTGGAAGCATTGTAGCAACGCAGTTGGAAGCTGGTCAGTTGGAGCGATGCTCTTGGACTTCTAACATGCATTATAGAAACATGCCAAGCCAAATCCTTTTCCTTGAAAGTCACCCATGCTCAGATACTCTACTGAACCACAAAAAGCAGACTAAGACCTGGGGTTTGTTCTGTACGCGCCTGTCTACGTGAGCCTATTTAACTTTTTCTACCAGTGAAGGCTTTGAAAATTTTCATAATAGGATGACATGAAACCATGATAGAACCATGATAGAGACTTACATGAACTGTGGATTTCTGTATGTTCTTCTATCTTCTTGCATGAAAAGCCTAGAGTAGCAGAGATCTATTTCCCCAGTAAAGAGCCTGGCATGTGGGAGACCAATGCAGAAAAGGAGAAGTTGAGGAGACCTGCCTTCTTTTCTGTGTTCTTACCTGCTTGCTGCACAAACCATCTTTCTCCCAGCCAACTGCCAGCATCCTTTTGGAGAGAAGAGAAAAGTGGGTTGAAATCACACCTGGGGAAATTGCCCCTTCCCTGCCACGCTGCCTGGGTAACCATTGGCTGGAGGTGGAGGCCTCTTGGAAGAACCTGTCTCTAGCAGGCGTCCTCCTCTGTCCTACGAGCCTTCAACCAGGTGTCTCAATGTCAGGCCAGCTGCCACACACCCCTCCTCTGGTTCTCTGTGACCAGAGACCTGTTCTTCTACCCTCATAGGATTCTTTTTTCTCAAAACCGACTTTCAAAACTGACACCACCAAACGTAGCAGTTGCCCTTACACAAGAGATGAGGAAACCAGGTCGGTTCCCGTGTGTGTTCATCAACTGACATCTGGGAGCCTGGCGCAGAAGAGAGACAACGGGCCACATTATAATTCCCACAACGGTGGTATGGTACCAGTAAGGGGGGGGGATCCTAACTGGGGTGTAACAAAGTGTGGGAAACTCTAGAATTTCACTGATTGCCCATTGATAAAATTACAGGAGTCTATTTCTCTCCTTCTCAGGGCCCTTTTATTCCCAATCTGAATGTGAAAAGTAAGAAACCGAGCTTGCTCGCAGACTTTACACTGTGCTAATTGTGTGCCGGGTGCTGTTATTTGAGAGGGTCGTGTGGATTCCCTCTTCTGAAGGACTTGGAAGCTCGCAAGTGCCCTGTCACCTTCCCTATCCTTTGAGGAGGTGGTTCCAGGCGCCACACTTGGTTCTTTCATTCCCACTGTTTTGGGAGGAATGTGGCCTTTGCTTCAGGTCTCTTCTTCCTTCTGCAGGGCACTGCTCCTCCCCATTGTCTTCAGGAGACGCATTTCCATGTCAAAGCTCTCCCTTTGAAGGGAGGCCTTCTTTTTCTTCTCACCTCTTTCTTATCCGTGCCCAATTCACCTTAACTCCATCCTTCCCAGTCCTGTTTCACAACAGCAATAGCCAGACTCAGAACCGGGTTTTAGACACTGAGAAAGCCCGCTTCTTTCTGTGCAGGATCAGAATAGTTTAATCGCCTCTGAAAAATATCAACTGGTTTTAAGGACTGATTATATCTTGCCATAAACACAGAAATAAGAATCGTTTTTTTTTTTTTTGGTGAAATTGCAAATTTTCTCAAAGTAAAATGAAAATGCTAAGACCGTTTTTACAAAGCTAGGCAAATCCCAATGAGACTAGCGGAAGCTGTAACACCGAAGGAGCAGGTGTGGTGTAACCTGTCTTGAATCTGTAGACGGCCTTGAATATAGCCATCTAAGCAAACGAGTGAAGAACTGCATTGAACCCAAAGCAGGTGCCTCAATTCCTTGTTTCTGTTCCTCTAGGCTCAGGGGAGCTTGGGAGACAATACCACTCTTACACTTTGGGCAGAACTTTGGAACATATTTCTATTAAGTTCTTTATACATTGTCACAAAGACTTCTATAAGTATTCTAGGGATTCATTTGGGAGTTCTCTGGGCACTTGACTAGCATTGCTTGGATGAAATGAAGACTTTTTCAGGAGCCCACGAAAGTTTCACATTGACCATGTACCAGTGAGGAACTCCAGGTCGTGGGCTGATGTGGGGCCAGAGTGAAGAGAGAGAGGAGCTTTGGGTGGCAGGAGGCCCTTTGGGTTGCACCACAGTAAAAGTAGCCCCTGAGTTAGAGTGAAAAAACAAACCCATGGTCTTAGTTTCCTGTCTATTTTTCCTGTCTGAGGAGCACCCTTTCCTCTTCCGCGCTAGGCTTGAGTCCTCTTGGCTAGGCTGGCTCGGTTCTTGCCCAGGTACTTTGCACATGATCCTCTTCTTCTGGAATGCTTTTCTTTCTCTGCTCCTGGCTGACTTCCATCTGGCTGCATATTACGTCCAATTAGCTCAGGAGTCCTCACCAACTCTGTGCAATGTACTATGACGTCTGGCAGGATGAACAAGGAAAGCAATGATGAAGAAGAAATAAAGGTTTCAGAAAACCGTCCAGTTCTTTATCTCTGTTCCCATTTATCCCCCTTTGACTGGTACTTAGATGTACAAATATCCTTGTGTCTTTGATTTTTGAAAACTTTGGCCCATTTCTCTCTGCAACCACAACAAGAACCCAGGGCTAAAATTAATGAGTCTATACTCATTAGGACTTAAGTGTCTCATATATAAGGCAATTAAGGAAACAGAAAATTGTCTCATTAGAGAGGTCAACCTAGAACATTTCTTTCTAAAGGCACACAGAAATATGCAGAAATTTGGTTTTCAGATAGCTTTTTTTTTTTTCAGTAGTTTGAGGCAACAACATCTATCAGCCTTCTGTACAGTAATCTGTGAATCCACCTCAGTGGTATCGCCTGTGCAGGGTCTCATACGCAGTCTGTTGGCTGAGCTGAGTTCTGATCTATGGTTCTTTTGCAAGCTCATTTAGTTTAATGCAGTTTTAGGACTTTAAGTCCCTGCTTTTTTACTATCTGAAAGAGGTGTTTTAAGCCCCTCCAGGTCACTCCTAGGTCCTGGGCATGTGACTTTCTGTCTTCAAAGCCAGAACTCTCTCTTGTTCAGACTTGGGGCTCCTTTCAGCAAGGGAACCCAGTTTCTTCTTTGCTTTCACTGACTTATGTATGGAGAGGTGAGCTGAGACCTGTGACTCAGTTACAGGTATATTGTCCATAATATTCATTAGTATTACTGATATTTCAGAGAAGAGATGTTTAGAAGAGAGGGGATCGCTTCAGCCATCTAAGAATTCTGTCTGCTCCAACACTCAGTGGGTGAGTAAGAACAGGACAACTCTCACGAAATGGAGATAAAGTGTTACAAGGATGCATAGAAAAATGAGAACTTTTCTCTATGATGGTATGTGTCTAGCATATAGTTCAATTAATACTTGATACTCTATAGGGAATCCATATATACTGATAGTACAATAATTCACTAGGTGGCACATAAACTTTATATATTTTTGTTTAAAAAAAAAGAACACTTTGATCCCCAAATCAGAGAGTTTGCAAGCTTTCTGAGCAGCAGAAATGGATGCCAGGAGGAAGTATATTGTCTGCATGGAGTAGAAAATGGGTATATACCCATCTGGTTATTTTGTGCCATTCTGGGGAAAGACGACTTTTGAGATAAAACCCAGCGGGAACAAGGAATTAGGCACAAGTTGCCTTTAGTTGGTCCATGTTTTTCTTATTTATAGGGGTTCTTGAAAGAGAACATTTAGATGGGTTATTAAGTCTCCAGTCAACACGTTTCTATGAGAGAGATGATCTGCTTTGCCGAGTATTGTCCTACTAATGTGCAAATGATGATCTGTTCAGACAGGAGTTCAATATCCAGTTGGGTTGGAAGCGACTTTTAGGGTCTAACAGGGGATTCAATCATGGCCACTGAAAGCGCTTCTATGGATTCACCTGAGAAGAAGAAAAACAAAAGAGCCACTTCCTGATTATGTAACGGCTTTATTTGAAGCAACTTTGGAACTCTCTGGAGAGTTCTATTTAGAGATGTTCCCATTCCTGTTTCACAAATGGAAACAAGCCGAGGTGTTCTGAAGGAAACTGACTTGCCCAAAGTCTTAGGAAATCAGTTGAAGCACAGGAAAGTTACTGCAACATCCCCCAACAGCCCTTAAATGTCTAACATGCAGACAATGAAGCTAGGTAGAAATTTTAACGCAATATTGCAATTCTAATCTAGATACCCATTTAATATACTTTATTAATAATCCTGTCATTGCTCTCAGAATTCCCCAGCACTAATATTTTAAAATCTCCATTCTGTATAGAAACCCTAAATAATGTATAAAGTGATTTAGTCATTGTAGATTCAGAGGAGCTATGAGTAAAGATGTATGTAGGTTTTAAGCTTAAATAAATTTTTTTTTGTTGTTGCTTAATTGGCAAGTATAAAACTGAATTATTCGACCAAAATGATTTTGTGATTCTTTTAATACTGTGCAGGAAGTATTATGTTATGTACTTCCTCTGAAGTTCTCAGGAAGAAATATTTAAGACATCGTTACTTCTTATCTAAAGCCCAGTTCTGAGAACTCCAGAACCCTTGGGCACTGCTCACCACACTCTTACCAGTAAAGGAGAAGTCAGGGGATCTGGGTAGAATAAAAGAAGCAAAAGGTGGGCCCAATCACTATCCAGTGTGCTATGCTTTAGGCTCCAGAGAAGGAAACACAAAAGCTGGGTCCTGTTAAGGAAGAATAAATGAAGGGTGCAGGGAAGGACCTGGAAATCCAGGCCATTGTCTGGGGACAGGTTTGCAGTGCTTGCTTTGATGGTGCTGGTCACTTCCCACTGGGATATCACTTATGTAGACACTTGGGGACATTTAGGAACGGCGATTCTATACTCTTCGATTTAACAGCAACTTAGTACAAAAACTGGCCAGATGTTACATGGTTGCTGGAGGCCTATGAGATAAACCCCTAAAATACGCATTTGCATGAGTTGTTTTTTTTTTTTTTTTTGCAACAAACTGCTATCAAAGTAGAGCAGTTTGGATATTTTCTGACATTAAGTAGGAGAACACAGAACATTTTGAAATGGTGAGTTTTAAATTAGGAAACAACAGTGAAGTATCTAGTGGGGCAGAGGATACCAAAGGAAAGCCACAAACCACAAGCTAAGACGTTGTTACCCTGTGGACTCACCAAGACAAAATACTTCCCCCTCAACAAGGACTGCTTTTAGCTCGGTACCAAATACCCACTGTACTAAAAATGTAGCTGTTCTGTTTTCCCAGCTTTTGTTTTTCTTCCTCGTCTGCTGCAAATCCATGTGAGAAACGAGAGCTAAATATTTCCCGGATGATTGAGAAGCTGAGGTTAGGATCTCCTGAAGACTGGTTTCCAAATCCGATGGCTTTGGCATCAAATAAGCATATCCTGGATCAGAACTTTAAATGCGTGCATGAGAAAGTCAACAGTTAATATTGCCACTTTGCTAGAGGTATTACAACCAGCTGCCAATAGACCAAGTTTTAATTTTTTCCCAGCACTAGCCATTGGCTAGCTGCCAGCTTATAGCTTGTGCTATAGCCAGCCCTCTCTCCCTTTTGAATGAATATTTATTCGTTTTATTTTATGTGTATGTATGTGTGTGTACCATACATATATAGGAGCCCCTAAAGATCAGAGAAAATACTGGATTTCCCCTGAAACTAGAGTTCCAGACGGTTGTGAGGTCACGTGGGTGTTGGGAACCAAACTTGGGTTCTCTGCAAGAACAGGAAATGCTCTTAACCTCTTAGCCAACTTTCAGCCCCCATGTCAGGTGTACAGTGCTATTGCTGGATGAGGGAGTCAAGCCAACAGTCAGAAACTAGATGGTCATCTTGGTCATCTATTATAGGGAGAGTGGCTGAGTGAATGAAGTGGGAAACTTGATTTGTCTTGACAGTCCCAGGTTCCAGGAACATTGTCTCGGAATCAACAAACATCTAATATTAAGGGTCTGTTTTCTACATATTCTAGAACATAGCCTTTAGGCATTGACTTGCCTTTAGAAATTGGTGAAATTTTCAAGTAAGAGATGCTTAGTATGTTGGGATATTTACATAAGTGTATGGCCATGCTAACTGTACTCTTTGTGTGGGTTGTTGTTTGCCAAGGTTTAAGGAGAACTTCTCCTTTTTAGCAAGTTGGTCTCTGTTTAACCCTGGTAACCCTAAGGAAGATTTTTTTCTGGTTACTGGTGTGGGACAATGGTCTTTTTTTCTATCAATTATATTTTAAGTAAATGATGATTGACCAGTAGCCAGGCAGGAAGTATAGGCGGGATAACTAGTCAGGAAGTAGAGGCTGGTTAATGAGAACAGGAGAATTCTGGGAAGAAGGAAGCCCATTCTTTGACAGTCCTGGCCCAGACACAGAAGAAGCAAGATGTGACTGCCTCGCTGAAAAAGATACTGAGCCATGTGGCCAACACAGATAAGAATAATGGGCTAATATAAGTTGTAAGAGTTAGTAAGAAGCCTGAGATACTAGGCCAATCAGTTTACAACTAATGTAGACTTCTGTGTGATTTCTTTGGGACTTACCAATTGCAGGAACTGGACAGGACAGAAAACTCAGTCAACAGGTTACCCTGCCCAGTCACTCTATAACATGTTTTATTTTTGTTAGTTTGCTCCTATCTACCTGGTATTTTTTTGTTGTTTGCTTCTTTGTAGGTTTCCCACTTCTCATTTAAATGTGAGATTCATAGCAGTCGATGCTTTGCTGACTCATTATGTCTAGTGTGTGTCCAGCCAATATTCATTTGTTTCTTAGCAGACACTCGTGCAACAAAAGAATGAACCATAAACAATGTAGTTTTTCAATTTACCAGGATTGCTTTCTCGGTTTGCTGAGGAAAATTATTGGCTTCATAATATTCTGTCTTACATTCAGAAGTGGTGGCTCCACCTGTAACTTTAATACTTGGGCAGGAAGCTCTAGAAGGCAGATCATGAGTTTGAGGCCAGCTGGGGCTCCATCTACGAATTTGAGGCTAGCCTGGGCTAATAGTGAGATCCTGACTCAAAAGTAAAACATACATAAATAATTGTGCCTCTCCTACACTTTCTTTTCCCCAATGACGTTCAAATTCACACTGCTGCCAATATATGTGGTGCACATGAGGCCTTTTCTATGGCAAGAACATTTCCTATGAGGAGGATAACAGAATTTACTTTTAAGTTAAATGAATGATAAAGGCAAGAGCTTATCTTGAAAAGCCTCTTGAGTTTACAGGATTTGGTTGAAATCAGATAAAATGTATTATTATATCTAAGGAGAGAAAAGACAAGACAAAACATTGGTCACCCTTTAAAGCAGAGAGAGAGATATTTAGATACAATTTTCTAGTGTCTGCTTATCTGTTCACACATCCAAGTCCTCAGAAGTCCTGGAGGAGAAAGCATGGCTGACAGAATACTTTGGTAGGTTGGTCACAGTTAGACATCATATCCTGGGGCAGTCATTCATTTATTTCCTTAGCTTTTTCTATTTTCATTTCCAGACCACCAAACATTCATTGACTTGTGACTTGGCACATAGAAAGGTGTGTTTTCCATCAGAAATGTACAAGTAGTTTGACCTTGGAGCCCTTTAGTCCCAGCGATGGTCATTGCCCTTCACACCTAATAAATTGCCGTCAGGTTTCTGTATCTCCTCCATGAGCTTGGTAAATGCGAGTTGTTCCTGAAAGAGATGTGCTGACAGTTCATACATCTGAGCTGGCACGGTTCCCAGTAGCGTGTTGGACCTTGATAGATTCACCAGAAGATGAATGAAGACCTTGTGAGGAGGCGTAAGCGCTGAGCCAAAATTTTTATTTGAACTTTTGAATTAATGTCCATCTACTGGCCATTAAATAGATTGGTTACTTAACTGCAGGCAGTGTTTTGAATCTCTCTATCTTAAAAAGGATTGTTGCACTCGAAATTGCAGTCATCATCTGGGTTTCCGTGCAAGCGAGATGTAGTCTTGGTCCTGTAAGACCCTTCTCTGTGGACTGTGTTTAGCAGAGCAGGCAGGAAGCAGAGTGTTTTCCTTTCTTCACCTGGGATCTCCCTCACCTGTGATCTCCAGAATGAAGGTCAAGCTCTCCAACAGGCCTTCTCTTCCAGAGGCTGAGGCCTGGGAGCCCAGAAGGAGCACACAGTGCCTATGGATCCAGCTGTTCATGGTGTTTGACTGTGTGATCCCAGGAGGACCACACATTGCCTATGCATCCTGCTGTTCATGGGTGTTTGGCTGTGTGAAGTAGGATCAGACTTGACAAAAGAGATTTGTGACTTGTTCCTTTAGCATCTTCAGTCTGTTGAGTTAAGTGGCCTCCTTTCTATATTTACATTTAGATAAGATCTCATCTATATTAATGTCCTATCTCTTACTCCATATTCATGTATATAAATTACCTATTTCTTAAGTCATAATAGAGTAACACCCACACATCCCCACACACCCACACACTTCTTGTAAAGGATCTCATGTAGTCCACTTGAGCCTCAAAATGACTCAGTACCCAAAGATATCTTTGAATTTCAGATCCTTTTGTTTTTGCCTCTCGAATTCTGGAATTACAGGCGTGTACTACTAAAACATGCAATTAAAAAATTGCATTCTAGGAAGCCCAAAGTGGACTGCAGTACAGTTACTAGAGGGATGGCCTAGACTGTATGAAGTCCTGAGTTTGATCCCTAGCACCGTGTAAAACCACATTGTTGTACATGCTGTAATTGGAAAACTCATGAGGAAGAGGTAGAAAAACTAGAGGTGTAAGGTCATCCTTGGATATATAACAAGTTTTAGGTTATCCTGGGCCAAAAGGGAACTTGTCTAAAAAAAAAAAAAAATTAAAAGAATCTAATAGTTAGTAAAAGAATAGAGTATGTGATTGTTATGGTTTTAAAAAGGTTTCTATTTTAGTTTTAAAAATAATGTATTGTTTCTTATTGTTTGTGTAGGAGAGGGCATGCCATGGCATGCATGCAGAAGTCAGAGGACAACTTTATGGAGTATGTTTTCTCCTTCCAGTTTTACTGGGGTTCTGTGGATCGAACTCAAAATGTCAGGCATACAAAGCAAGTGCTTAGCCCGCTGGGCCATCTTGCTGGGGCCCAATCACCCTGCTATTCCTTGGTACAAGCATAGACAGCACAGTAGATCTTTCCTCTTGCATGAAGGCAGCAGAGTAAAACAGTTGGGGTTTCTGTCCTGCCAGGTTCCTGCAGTCATTATGGCCCAAAGAAAAATCACACAGAGTTCTCCATAAGTTATAAACTGATTGTCCCATTAGCTCAGGCTTCTTGCTAACTCTTATAACTTATATCAACCCATTATTCTTATCTATGTTAGCCATATGGCTCAGTACCTTTTTCAGAGGGGCAGGTCACATCCTGCTTTTTCAGTTTCTGGACAGGTCTGCAGGGAGAGCTTCCTTCTTCTCAGAATACTCCTATTCTCATTGTCCCGCCTCTACTTCCTGTCTGGTTGTCCCACCTATACTTCCTGCCTAGCTACTGGCCAATCAGCATTTATTTAAAGCATAATTGACAGAGTACAGAAAGGTCCCACACTAGGGTTTGAATCTGGGAAGGTTTGGTTTCAGAGCTAATTACTCATTGTCTGTCTGCTTTGGGGTACTTTATTTTTTGTTTTCTCAATGTTTGTTTCTTGTCTACTAATGAGTGCTTCAGAATAGGCCTATGAAGAATAATCAGAAGAATACAAAGCTCAGCATGGCTCCTGTTCCACAAGAAGCTGATGATAGGCACGCTGGCCAGTTTGGTCTTCTGAGCCCTCACTCCAACATTCTTTTCAGTTCTGCCCAGAAGGAATTGTCTTCACTTCTGTCCAGCTGTCTTCACTCCTGTCCAGCTCTTGTCCCAGAGGGACTCACTGAAGCTCATGGCTGTGGAGCAATGTGCATCTTCTGTTTCGTTCATGTTCATCACTCCTTCCTTCTTTACATCCCCCTTCATGGGCCTTCTCTCCCTTTTTCTGTGTGTACAGAAAGAAGTCTTCTGAGACACTGTTTTATTTATCAGTAACCCATGGGTGCAGAGACCAGAGTTTGTATGGACGCAAAGCCAGGGACTAGGAAGTACCGGGCAGGGAATACTCCTAATGATGGAACTTTAAGGTCTGGTAGTGAGTGAAGTTGGGAGCCAGGATGAGGTCAGAAGTGGACTCAAGAGTCTCCAGGCCTCAATACTGTAGACCGGGAATGAGAAGCAGGGACCCCAGGTTGCTTGGTGCTGGAGATGGTGCTGTTGCTTCCCTTGTGTGAAAGCACCTGGTCCAGGGCTTGGCATCAAGTGCTCAAATGTAGCTGCATAATAATTACTGGAAAGTGAGATCCAGGAACTTTGCTGTTTGAATTGTATGTGGTAGGGGAGCTGTTGGCTGCCTGAATATTAATTATAGCCTCTCCAAAGGAGCTTAAAAACAACATGCTTCCATTGCGTATGTAAAAATTAGGCATTAAAAGGCATTTATTTGAGCTGCTTATGGTTTATGAGCACATAGCAACACAATACTCATTATACATGTCGTTACATTTATATCAGATTGCCTTTGTTGTAAGTTTTGATTGCAATAGTAAACTCTGCATATGGCTAAGGTATGTTTGCAGAATACGGGGTTTAATCCACAAGTAACAGCAGAGCTTGGTAGTCAGACCTCATAAGCTCAGGCTACAGAGAAGGCAGCGCATGCCCACACAGTCACCTTTGAATTTAAAAAAAAAAAAGAAAAACCTGAGCATTTCTGTTTTTATTTGTAATCCATGCGCTTGGGCATCAGAGGCAGGAGGATTGCTGGGAGTTTCTGGCAAACTTGGGCTACAGACTGAGAAGAGCCTGTTTCAAAAACTTACCAGAAAACAAAACCACCAAAACTCTGCCCAAGAAAGTAAGGTAGAGGAAGGCAAAATGAAAACAACCTATGTAAAACAATGTGGATCCAGGTCCTGGGGAGTCAAGGGCTGGGATACTGAGGTACTGAGAACAGGCGTACAGACCACAAAGCTCAGCAGCAAGGAGGTATAGCCAGAGGAGAAACCGGTTCAGAAAGGTGGGGAGGTGTAGGGGGGGTGGAAGGGTAGGAGGATGGAAGGGTAGAAGAGTGGAGGGGTAGGACTTTGACCATGAGGCTCAACATCAAGGAAACACAGCAAGGGAGGAGAACACCAAGAGTCCATTGGGATTGGGAACTTGTCTTACCTGCTCAATACAAGTACAAAAACATTAAAATCTTACTAAAGAAAAGTTGGATTTTCTGGGCTATCTATTTGTGTTTTGAGTTTGGAGTAACAAAACTTAAGCAACTGAATCATGAAAAGATTTTTAGTTTTCCTCTAAATCTAAAGAGAATCAAAAAGTGAAAGACTTAAGCTTGAAATAATCTTTATATCTTGAAGCTCTTACCTATAGCATCTCTGAACATGACTTAAAAAAAAAACAACTTTGGGTTGAGGTGACATAGATAGGTGGGATGGACCCTTAATTCCACTGCCAGATAGCACGGATTGTGACAGCAGAGACAAGGGCTGTGTGTCTACAAGCCAAAAGCCAACAAAGATTACCAGCAATTCCCCAGAAGTCTAGTCACAGATACAGTGGGCTTTCTCACAGTCCCCAGAGACTCCAACCTTGTGTACACTTAGTATACCACAATCTCAAACTCAGGACCTCCAAAGCTCACTGCATATTTGATACTTATTTGTGTACAGATTTTATAATGAGTTGCAGCACCCTTAGTAAATCATATTGTCCTAGTTAATTAATAATCAGATGTAAAAAAATTAAGAAACCAACAGAGGGAAGTGCCATGTGTATACAGCAGCACAGGGAAAGGAGATGTTTCCCCCGAGTCTCAGGGGTGAGCTGTGTGACAGGGAGGGGGGCAGGCTCAAAGGAGCTAGTGCAGCTGAGGCATGGCGGGCAGGAGCTGGGTTTTGGAAGCCGAAAATGATTGACACCGATCTTACTTTATGGTATTCACAGACAGAGCTAATTGTCTGTGTATTACCCCGGTTCTCTCTTCAGAGGTTTTGAAGGGAGCTGTATTAGGGAGGCTTTAGTTGACAGGGGAGCGAGCAGGTGGATTGAGAGCTGAGCAGCAGTGTGTGGAAAACAGCCTGGGCTCCTGCACCCTGGGTACCACTCCACCCCCTTCCCAGCCCCCGATGCAGTGCGCCCTTTGTTCTCCCTTTCTTTTTCCCTTTGAGTAAATCTGTTTACTACCCAGAAAAACAGGGAAGGGATAGGCCAGTTGCCTGGGGCAGATGGTGCAATGCTAACAGATGACACAGAAAGCAGAACTTCTCGGCTCCTGTTTTCCTTTTGCAGTTCTCCAGCGAGGCTCACAGGCCTAAATAGTATAAAAGAAACATCATTCAAAGAAACTGAAACACAAGTTAATGAGATAGTGAGGGAACCCTGGGCTGATGTAAGTGATTTCCCGTCTTCATGAGATCCAAGTGAATTAAACTCAAACAATGAATGAGCTTGTAGAAAAGATCAATGAATCACTGAAAAAGAAAAAAAAATCACTCTTAGCAAATTTTAAAAAAGAAATCCTATATAATAGAAAACGGGCCCGAAGCCCTGAGAAAGGCAAATGCTGTTCTCAAACACAATGAAATATAAAAGATAAACTCAAAGAAAACATGGATTTATATTATATTGTCGTTTTCCTTGAAAATTGAGTTTTTTATTTTATTTACCTGTGTTTAAACAAAAAAGCCCAGGAAGGGGGAAGGGAAAGAGGGAAAAGAGAGGAAGGGAACAAGGTCATAGAGAGTCTGGAGCTGAAAAGAAGGCGAGAACATGGGTACAGCAGCAAATTTGGAGAGGGAAGACTGGGAAATTAAATAGATTTATGAAACCCACTAAGTTAACAGAACACACATAGTGAATTTTGCCTGTAGTTGTGATGTGGATAATCTTGAAAACTTTCAGCAAACCTATGAAAGAAACATGACGTGTACCTAGGTGAAGTGAACTAGATGAACAGGAATAAGAGTCCAGGAAGAATTCACGCTGAACTTGGAGCTTGCATCCTCCTGAACTTTCTTACTGCTTGGTCCTCAGTCCTTTGCCCAGAGTGGAATCCACACAGCACTACCAATGTGACCACCTCCAGGTCTGACAGTATTCCCCCAGCACCAGTGAGATGCCACTTCCCTTTCTTGGTGGTAGAGTTGGTGTCAGTATCTTCGTTGTATTTTCTATTCCCCAGCCTTTCATCCCGGGCTCCATCCCTTTTTTCTCCATCAGAAACCATGGCTGAGCTCTGCCTTCTTTATCTCCCCTAGTTCCTGCTGTTAGTATGGCTGTCTACCACATTTGCCTACCCAAGAAGCGGTTACTGGCTTACTTTACTCAGCCGGACTCCTTGGGTTCTGTGTTCAGGCTTGACGAGTGAGACTAGGAAACCTCTGAGCCATTGCCCTCCTGGTATGGACTGCCTTTTGTGGACGCCAGTGCTCATCTCATCAAGGGCCTGCTAGCTTCTTCTTGAACTATGCCTGTGGTCTTTCATTCCGCCCCATTTCTCTGAAATACACGACGGCCCCAGGCTTTAGAGTAACACTGAGATTTCTATCTCTGAAAAATGTAAATCCAATCATATTTCTGTCTTGCTTTATATCTCCTATAAGTTTTCATCACATAGGTAATAGAATAAAACAGCAAGCTCTTCATTATGTCCTGCGAGTATTAGCCTAATCTGGCCAACCTCTAGATTTACTGCACACCATTCTCACCTTAAAAACAATCTCCGGAGATGGTTGGCCTGCTTTCTTTCCTCATATGTCCTACGTCTGTCTGCTCATGCCTCAGGACCTTTGTGCTTGCTTGCTCTCTTCCCTCAGACGTTCCCATTTCTGTATGTTTTTCTCACACGCGTTTCAGCTGAGATTTTCCTTTTTGGAGACGGCTTCCTGACTACTCTCTCCCAACAAGCCTCTCCCCCAACCCCACCTTAGTCTATTACCAAGCTGTTGGACTTGGTGGCGCAGGACTGTTGCCAAGATTACCCTGTGCATTTCTCTGGCACACTTATTTGCTTTCTTCTTACCTTGCCCTCCAGAATGAGAGCAGGCCCTCAGTCTCCAGCACCCAGGCAGTCCCTAGGATACAGGGGATACAGGGGATAGTCAGTAAAAGTCTGAATCAGTGGTTGGGAATTCAGATGTCCCCTGAGGCCACATACTGGAAACTTGGTCACTTGCCTGTGGTGCTAAGAGTGGGTGGTGAAATCTTCGGCAGGTGGTGGACGAGTGTCACTAAATGAGATTGCTGAAGGCATGCTGGTGAAAGGGAGCTCTGCGAACCTGGCCTCCTCTTTTTTTCTCTTTGCTTCCTGGCTGCCAGGTGAGGCGAGCCTGTTCAATGAAGGTTTTAGTTTGGTCACTTATCTTTATCGTGGGTTAGCAATTCTCATCTCACTGGGGTTTTGGGAACTGAATGGGGTTCGGTAAGACTGGTGGTAGACAGTGGATAGGAATGGGACACAGCTCTCACATGGGGTTGTTGGTAGACAACTTTCCTTCCTCATGTCAAGCTACTGTAGAAAACCAGTTTTTAAGATTTAACAGTGGTGGCAACATTCCTTTAATCCCAGTACTTGGGAGGTAGAGGCAGGCGGATCTCTGTGAGTTAGAGGTCTGTCTTGGCTACAAAGCAAGTTCCAGAACAGGCTCTAAAGCTACGCAGAGAAACCTTGTCTCAAAAATAAAAAGAAAGAAAGAAAGAAAGAAAGAAAGAAAGAAAGAAAGAAAGAAAGAAAGAAAGAAAAAAGAATGAACTTTATTGGCTGAGCAGTGGTGGAGCACGCCTTCAATCTCAGCACTTGGGAGGCAGAGACAGGCAGATCTCTGTGAGTTCGTGGCCAGCTTGGTCTACAAGAGCTAGTTCCAGGACAGCTAGGGCTGTACACAGAGGAACCCTGTCTTGAAAACAAAAACAAAAACGGAAACAACAAGCAAACAAACAAAAAAAAAAGGAATCAATTTTATTCAGAGGTTTTGGTCCTGTTGTTTTTGAGCCTGTAGAGAGAGGCAGGACGTTAAGGCAGAATCATGTGGCTGAGTAAACATCTTACCTGACCATAGACTGGAAGCAGGAAGGAGAGAGAGAGAGAGAGAGAGAGAGAGAGAGAGGTGAGTTCCCATTGTCTCCTTGCAGGGCATGCCTCCAGAAACCTAACTTCCTTCCACTGGGCTCCATTCCCTAATGGTTCTTCGACTTCCTAGCTCGCAGGTTGGTGACCAAGTTTTCCAAATGTGGCCACGAGCAGACATGTAAATTTCAAGCAATAGCAGAGTTATTTTGACAGACCTGTTTCTGAGAAGGGCCATGGGGACACAGGGGACTCCAGCACAGGCCTTTTCACAAAATGCTCAGTGGCTTTGTCAGAGCAGCAATTAGAGAAAGAGCAGATGTCCCACATGCCACGTGCTTTATCTGTCCAGCCGAACTCCTGGGAGCCAGTCTGTCTTCGCAGCCAGCCACACCTGGCCACTACGCTGTGTTTGCAGACCTGTTGAACCTCATTCCCCGTGTTATTATGAATAAACAGCTAAGATGTACTGATACCCTCCAACATTACAAAACTAACCCGATTCCCCTGGATGCAGGGAGCTATTAAGCAAGTATTTCTAGGCATACCACAGAGATGTAATCTCTCTGTGTTTCACTAGGGCATATGACAGCCATTTATGGGTTTTTGTGACTATTATAGATGAACGTAAGATTGTGCCTCTTTTACATTTATGACTATTTAATTAGATAAACCTAACAACTCTCAATATTTTTTTTAAGATTCAAAAGCACTCTTAAGATTGCAAATAATGAAGACTCATAGTCAGAAGACTGAATCCCCAAATTAACGAGCCTGCATAATCATATTTGATTATGCAGGGGTTTCTAATTCATTCATTTCCTTGCCAGTCAGTCTCTGTCACATTATCCTGGAGTGTGATAAGCCCCTGGGCTCTAGTATCTTTATCTTCTAGTTAATTCACCATAATAAGAAAGCTCCAGAATGATGTATGTAGCTTGATGTTATTTTGATGAAAAATCTGTATCAGTGTAAGAAAGAAATAGCAGGAAGACATATACCAATATGCTAAAAACCAAATTGAAATTTTAGGGCTTTTTGCTTTTCAATTCTGCTGCCTTGACTATGCCTGGCTTTTGTAAGTAGAAAACAAATGTACAAATCAGTTGTGCGCTTGAAGGGGAGATATGGGAGAGTCCTGCAGCTTTTCTTCTTGGAAAGACTTGAGGAATGGCTTGATTGACAGTTTCAGAGTATCAGTTTCTGAAACACGAGCCATAGCGGCACTAAAGTTGGCAGGATCTCCAGAGATACACCAGTCACAGGCCGATCCCATAGTTCAAGAGACTTACTTTGAAGGCAACTCTTAGCAATTCTGGCTTAATTCTAGAAGTAAATTCCTAATAGTTATAGCTATAAGAGAGTGACTGCCATTTCATCAGTCTGGAAGCATTACATGCCACAGTTGGCTTTAGACTGACGGAGACCACAAGAAGAGGCTTCTGCATTGGGCAGCAAGTTGGACAAGATGATGCCTAATGTTTCCTTCTGAGTTCAGAAGAAGCAATGGTCAAACTTATTCATTTATTTATTTTTAGCAATAAATAAAAAAAAAAGGTGAGCCAGATTTTTTATACTTATTATTACTCTTCTGTGTGTTTGTGTGTGTGTATGTGAGTGTGCACTCAAATGTGATGGGAGCAGAGGACAGAAGACAGGGTTGCATCCCCTGGACCTGAAACAGCTGGTGGGTGTGAGCCTCTTGATATGGGTGCCGGGAACTGAATTCAGGTCCTCTGCAAGAACAGCCCACTCGACGGCACTGCGCCACCCCTTTGGCCTGATGAGCGTTGGTCAAGGACCAACACTGGTGTAGACAGGCTACGTCATTTGCAGAGTAATGCAGACCTTGTGTAGCTCTGGTCCGGAATCGGAGCCCTCCCGTGTCCTTTCTCATACTGCGACTGTGAATTTATCCCGTCGCTCCCCTTTCCTTCTGTTTGTTCCCCAATCCTTGTCTCCTCTTCTCACTACTCCAAGAACAGTGGCATCTGCTAATATATTTGCCTTTTCAGTGGTTCCTGGGAGTGATGTCCAAGGGTGAAGAAATAGAAGGTTGGTGGCCGGACAGCAGCATGAGTACTTATTGTGACTCTTTTGTCATAATTGAAGACAGGCACTGGGGTCGGCTGTCTACAAAGCCCAACTTAAGACAAACCATATAAACGTTGTTCTTTTCAGCCTTAAACTCATAGAGCATGACGCTTCCAGGAGGCAAATGTGCGGACGGGCGGGTGGTGCTATATGCAAAACGCTCTCAGTGAACATACACAGAACATTCTTCCGTAGCCATGTTTGCTCTTGCATTACTCACGATAGCCAGGAAATTGGACCTGCTCAGATCAGATGTTCATCAGCAGATGAGTGGATCAAGGGAACAAGTCACGTATAGAATTATATGAAGCATAAAGAAAAATGAACTGATATTTGCGAGAAAGTGAATACAACTGGAAACCCTGCTAAGCAAAATAAGTGGAGACTCAGGAAGGCACATGCTGAATGTTTTTGTTCATAGGCCAAAACTAAATTTAAAATTGTATGTGTGTGTGTGTGTGTGTATGTGTGTGTGCAGGGGCATATGTTCATATGTGTGTATATGTAGGCCATGAATGTAGACAGAGGATCATGAAAGTGGGTAGGAACGAGAGAATACATATAGTAAGAAATCAGAAGGGGAAGGGGGAACCAGCTGGAAGGCAGGGAGGGGGCAGGGAAGGCGGCGGGGGAGGGGAAGGAATGCCGGCGAAGCATAATGGCACAGGCATGCACATGAAGATGCCGTGATAAAATGCATTACTCCATACTGTAGCCTACAAAATGAAATAGCAAAAATACCAAGAAAAAAGGAGACAGCAGAGACAACTGAACAACGGTTTGGAACTCAGGCTCTCTCTCACCTGTTTTTTTCCTGTTTTCCTTTATCGCCAGTGTGCTGTGCGCCTCTTCATCTTGGTGAATTCTCTGCTATTGCCTGGACTTATCCTGGCAGCAGTTTCCATGCGCCCCATTCTCTAGGCCCTAGTTCCTAATTGGGGTACCTTGACGTTCTTGACTGGTGCACCCCTAGACGAGTCAAACTCAGTTCTGGGGGTTTTGCATTGGCATAGGTTGTCCCACGTATGCGTCAGCCAACAGTCCAAACCTTTGTAGCTGGGGCTCCCTTACGTTTGAACCATGTTGCTGCAGCAACGGAGCTCACGGAGGGCCTCTGCCTAAGAGTGGCGCGCAGAGGATAGAAGGGCTCAGGAGAACTGACCCCTTGACAGCCTAACATGGAGGCTTTTATCTGTGACTTTAACACATTTGTCAAGCTGACAAGGAGCTGGGTCTGCAGATTCCTGCCCTCCTGAGATTCCAGGCCCTGCAGAAAAAGCCCTGGCGTGGGGCTCAGACTCCGGGAGGGGTAAAATCTTGGTTATGAAATTTACTGTGCTCCTGACTCTTTCCTTCCACCAGGAATTTTATTCTCTATGAGGTGGGATTACAGCCACTATTCACCAGGAATCCGGAAAAGATTGAAAGTCGTTAAGGACGCAGAAACAAATGAGGATGTGCTAGCGACAGAAACACGCAGGACCCGCCTCACAAAGCTTCATGCCTTGTTTTCGCCCTGGTCAAACATTTATGAACCGTTACGGAGTCGGAGTTCTACACTCTGTGTTTTGACAGCCTCAGAGGACTTGTCTTTTAAATCGAGCAGCCTGATATAATAGCCAAACAAAACAAAACTAAACAAAACTGTGGGATTGCTCATGAAAATTAGTGCCAATGAAAAGAAGAAAGTGGATTAGCAAACAGTAATCACTGCTCACAATAGGGGAACCAATTTTATTTTGCACTTTATTGGAGCCATTCTGCTCTTAAACTGTTACATTTCATCAAAAGATCTCACACTTGGGGTGCCCAAGAGTGAAAATAAAATACATTTCTCAACTTTTTCTTCAGGTCAGTGTCAAAACGGCAATCAAAGTAGTTATTAGCCATAGCTATGCTTTTGAGTAAGCAATGAAATAAAACATAAATTGCTTTCATGAAATGAAACTGGTTATGATCGGTACTCAATAGTATGTGTGATTCATTGTACCATGGAGCAAAGGGCAAACATGTTTGAAAATGCCTGGTTAAATACCATTCCATTTTATTTAATAAGCAATAGTTATTTTCTGCGCTAAACAAAACACAGTCTATTTCCTCAGAACTCACATCGAGGGCTCAGATTCAGATTTGGCTGAAAAATCAGAAGCCGTCGTGGGCCAGAGCCAGGAGATTTTTGGTGACGATTCTGTGACATGGCTATAGAGAAGGCCAAAAGGATTTGGTTAAGGTTGGATTACTTACACAAAGTCCAGAGATAAATTTAGTTGAAAATTGGTCACAGGTAGCCTTGCAGTCTGAAAGCGCGCTTCTGACTAGACAAACAGTGTCTCCCAACATCCCCTTCCCTGGAATAAACAGCCAAGTGTTCCCTGGCCACAGGCTGGGTAAACACTAACTCCACTGTCCTCCTGGATGCCAGTCGCTGCAACACTCCCTAGTTTTTAGCAAAATATTTTCCACACTGGCCATCCAAGAAGGTCTCTGAATCCAATGGGCTTTTAAGGCTTCTCTATTTTTCTCACTATTTATAGCATTCAGATGCTGGCAGGTGGGGGCCATTTTCTTCAGCATCCAGTCAGGAAGAGGAGCAAGGCAGCTTCATTGCACGCCACATGGCACTGAGCGTCGAAACAATGCTTCTTCTCTATGAACCTGAACATTGACAAGGAGCTGGGGGAGCGAAACAAATCTCATACAAACATGATACCATGTCCGTATTTATACTGTGCAGAGTTTTGCTGGGTGAGGTCTCTGAGACGGAGTGGAGACGGGAAGGCCAGAGTGGTTGGTTGTGGTAATGTCAGCTATTGTAAACTAAAGGACAAAAGTCCAGGATATGAGATCCACCCCTTTTATGGAATGGAGACTGGGGAGGGCTACAGGAAGCACCGTGATCAATGAATTATACACTGTCCACAAGGGCAACACCTTCTTGTGACTCTAACAATTTTTGGCAATAGGTGAGGTGTCTAGTCACCCCTTTTGATGGAAGGGAAAAGGTCTTTCAGGCAGTGGCTTACCTAGCTAGTGTTTGCTCGAGCTGGTACCAATGCAGGATCCCCTGACAGCTGTTTTTCTTCCCCAGCTCCAAGGTGTTCCTACAGAGATTCTGCCTGCAGAATAGGGCAGTCATCGGGAGGACCAGATAAGAGGGACTCTTTAAAAACAACCTAGTACTCCAGTTGCCAGGGACAGACGCCTGTAGGCTGATTGGAAAAGAACAACAGGGTCCGTGAAGTTTGGAGGAGCTGAGTGGAGAACCTGAGTTCTGTCACTAGCCAGCCAGGCCATCTTCACTTTCACCTGGGGAGCTTTCAAGGTCTTCCAGAGACCTTGGTGAGAGTTAATGTCCCCTGAAGGAGTCTTGAAGTTTTTCTGGGTGCCTTAGCGGGATTCACCAAAGAAGTGAAACTTGATGGGGCGACGGTAGTTTGATAGAAGGGAAGAAGAGGAAAATATTGACAGGGAAGCACCTCAAGCAGAGTTATGGTGGCAAGGACCAGCGTGTTGCTGCTGTGGGACGGGAAGGAGATGTAAGGGAGAGACAGCTGAAAAGCAAGATATGTAGGTAGCTTAGCAATTGTCCATCAGTCCCACGAGGTTCAACAGTCTGTCTCAAGTCAGTGTCTAATATCTACTCCTCCATTCTAAAATTAATCATCATGATAACTGTCTAAGTTTCCTCCTCTCTTCCCTTCTTTATTCCCCCATACATTTATACTTTCCTTACTTCTTGGGCAGATTGTAGACAGACTTCTTTGGAGTCTATTTTAGGAGGTGTGCATTTGTTTGTCTAGGGCGGGGTTGTCAAACAGAAGCCATGCACGCTGCTCCACCCCTGTCAAGACAGACAATGTTAATCAATCACTGCTTTCTGGTGAAGAACTTGGGGTTGCTGTTAAGGCAGAGGCTTTGGTTGAGATGGGCTGAGTGATGAAAACTATTTGCCAGCACAATTTTAGTACATACATGGATCAAACAGCGCTTTCCATTCTCAAAAGTTAAAAAGACATACTACAAAATACACCGCCTTTATGATTTCCAAATACCCCTTCCATTGCTTTAATTTTGGTTAAGAGCCTTAAGCAAAAGCTTTATGAGTGTTATTTAAAGTCATAGCCTTATGGATTGACAGGTTAGCGAAACTTTTGTTTTAAAAAATCTCTGAGCATATAATGTGTGTGCATACGTGTGTGAATTTGTGGAAGTGTGGGCACATATGTGGCAAATGGAGATCTAAGGACATCCTTAGGGGTTGGTCTTCTTTGGCATTTTTTTTAAGAAGGGACTGGCCCTTCAAGATTCTAGGCTTCTCCTTCCTTTCTCTCTCTCTCTGCTTAATTTTTAAAAATTGTTTTAATTGAACTGTACATTTTTCTCTACTCCCCTCCCTACCTCCCCTTCCCCTTCGACCTTCTATCCTCTTTCATGTCCCCAACACTTCCAGTTTACTCAGGAGATCTTATCTTTTTCTCCTTCCTATGTAGATCCATATGTCTCTCTTAGGGTTCTCTTTGTTGTCTAGGATGTCTGAGGTTGTGGACTATAGGTTTTTTTTTTTTTTTTGCTTTATGTCTAGAAGCCACTTATGAGTGAATACGTATTATATTTGTCTTTCTGGGTCTAGGTTGCCTCACTAAATATTTTTTTTCTAGATCCATCCATTTGCATGCAAATTTCAAGATGTCATTTTTTTTTTTAAACCACTGTGTAGTACTCCAGGTTCAGCAGTTAAGAGCACTGCCTGCTCTTCCAAAGGTCCTGGGTTCAATTCCGGCAACCACATGGTGGTTTTCAACCATCTATAATGAGATCTGGTGCCCTCTTGAGGAAGAGACCTGGTCAATTGTTTTCAGCAACTTAGATCATGAAGCCCAGATATAGACAAATTCAACAAAACTGCCATATACAGGTTGTCCATGTATGCTTTTGCATTGCTAGGATATAAAAATAAGTACTCCATTGCATAAATATGCCACAGTTTCTTTATCCATTCTTTGGTTGAGAAGTATCTAGATTGTTTGCAGGTTCTGGCTATTTTAAGTAATGCTGCTATGAACATAGTTGAGTGCATGCCCTTGTGGTATGACTTTAGGTATGAAACCAACAGCAATATCACTGGGCCTTGAGGTAGATTGTTTCCTAATTTTCTGAGAAACCACAATACTAATTTCCAAAGAGGGTGTACAAGTTTGCACTCCTACCAGCAATAGAGGAGTGTTCCCTTTACCCCACATCCTCTCCAGCATCAGCTGTCATCAGTGTTTTTGGTCTTGGGTTTTTTTGCCGGTTTTAGGTTGGAACTTCGGGTTTTTTTTGTTTGTTTTTTTTTTGTTGGTTAAGGTTTTTAGGCTTTTCTTTAGTTTTTTTTCGGCCTTTTAGGCTTTTCTTTTTGGGGTTTTTTTTTTTGGTTCCTTTTTCCTTTTTTTTTTGTTTTTTTTTTTTTTTTTTTATTTTCACTTTTTTTGAGTTCTTTGTGTATTTTGGGATCAGTTCTCTGTCTGATGTGGGGTTAGTAAATACCTTTTTCCAATCTGTAGGCTGCCATTTTGTCTTGTTGATAGTGTCCTTTGCTTTACAGAAGCTTCTCAGTTTCAGGAGGTCCTGTTTATTAATTGTTGCTTTCAGGGTCTGTGCTACTGGGGTTATATTTAGGAAGTGATCTCCTGTGCCAATGTGTTCAAGAGTACTTTCCACTTTCTTTACTATGAGATTCAGTGTAGTTGGCTTTATGTTGAGGTCTTTGATCCATTTGGACTTTAGTTTTGGGCATGGGAATAGATATGCAAATAGATATCTATTTGCATTCTTCTATATGTTGATATCCAGTTATGCTTTCTTTTTTTCTATCTTATATTTTTAACTTCTTTGTCAAAAATCAAGTGTTGATAGGTATATGGATTGATATCTGGTCTTTGCTTCAATTCCATTGGTCCTCCTGTCTGTTTTTATGTTAATGTCAGGCTGTTTTCATTACTGTAGCTCTGTAGTACAGTTTGAAATCAGGGATTGTGATGCTTCCAGGAGTTCCTTTGTTATCCAGGATTGTCTGGGCTATGCTGGGTGTTTTTGTTTTTCTGTATGAAGTTGAGTATTGTTTTTTTGAGGTCTTTGAAGAATTTTTCTGGGCATTGCATTGAATCTGTAGATTGCTTTTGGTAATCTTTTCATTTTTACTATGTTACTTCTACCTACCAAGAGCATGAGTAGACTTCTCCCTTCTTTGCTGTACATCTTGCCGGGGAGCAGCGAGATCACAGACATGCTACTGTGCTGTCTTTATGTGGGTTCTGAAGATTCAAAAGTGGGCTCTCATGCTTGCACTGCCATTGCTTTTCCCACTAAGCCATCTCCCCAACCCAAATTGTTTGTATTTTTACACAAGGTCTCATTCTGTTGTCTAGACTGGGCTAATACTTTGTAGGTCAGGATGCCCTTAAACTCTCAGAACTTCTCCTGCCTCTGCTTCCCACTGCTGGAATTTCAGGTGTGATTCACCATACTGATAGAAGAGATTATTTTTAGAAGCCTGAATATGCTAATAAAAATCATCTTTTTAATATTTTGTCAAGTGAATAGACTTCTAGGCATTCTGATGCTTGCTCCACAGGAATTTAAATTTCTTTCTTGCTGAGGTTTGGTTTCTAAGTTTTAATGCAAATACGTCCTATGTGTACATACTCATAAAGCCTTTTGGCTCCATTTTTGAGGTCTGATTCAGATTCCAAGCTTTGTTCCTTTCTAGTGGAGTGCATATGCAAAGTTATCCTGATTCTGTTTTGGATACATCTTCCTCATATTGAGAAGGAATTAATAATCATTGCTTTCATATTGAACCGAGATGAAAGTTAATGACATAATTCATGTATAACATTTATCACAGTATTTTGCTCATGTTGATGCTCAATAGATGTGAATTTCTGTGTGTTATATATAGCTGATACTATATGGGATGAATTAAGGGCTTTGTTGCTCACTAAATTATTTGGTGAAGGGTATCTTCTTTTGTTTTTGTCGATTAAAGTCAGAATTTTAATGCTACTAGAACTATATTTTATGATCTGATCACAATTTGTGTATATATGTGTTCATGGCTCTAAAAAAAGTCCCCCTGTTTTTCATAGCTGATATATTCAAAACACTAGTTCTGGGAGAAAAATAATCTGTCATTGATGTAGATGAGAGTTGACATGACAGACTGTGCACCCTGTCTTAAACATTCATAACATGCACAGTACAGTCTCTCTGTGGAATTGGAATAACTTCTTTAGAGTCTTAGCAATCTCTTATATTAGGGCTCTTCTAGAGCAGAGTTATCATAATTCCAAAACAGCTATGGCTGATGGAGGGGGGATTAAAGATTCTAGAAAAAGGGGCATTTCTTTTAGATAACAACTGATATTTGCATGTTATTTAGGTGTGTGCATATGTGTACACAAACATATGTGGATAAGACATATGTGGATAAAGTATGTATGTATATATATATATATACATCTTATCTATCTATCTATCTATCTACTATCTATCATCTATCTATCTATCTATCTATCTATCTATCTATCTATCTATCTATCTATCTATCTATCTATCTATCTATCTATCTACAGCCATGTAAGTAAGGACATGGGTTATGATATTTTAAAATCTGGCACTTGCCATCATTTATTGGTTGGAAATAAGTTATTTGGAATCTGAAATATTTGAAATTTATTTCTGATTTTACTATTTTATTTGTTGTGTGATTTTGGATAAACTCTGTGCTAAATCATTGGTACCTCATATATTAAATGAGGATAAGTGTACTGTATAATCGTTCTCAGGGAGGACTACTCCATGCGAGATGATATGTGTAAATTAATGGTAAAATGTTTGGCAATATCAATCTCTCAATTTATAGAATTATTAATAATAGTAAGAAAATAAATGGAACAGGTAATGAAAAAAATATCCATAGCAAAGAAAGCTCGTTTTCGGCTTCCATCATTCAATGTCCTCATTTGGTTTTTATTTTATAGAACAATCATTTACAAACTCAAGCCATACATCATTCCTTAATTACATTGTCAAGTGAAAACTTTATTAGGGGTAGCAAATGTAGGAATGGAAGCGTTTGAGTAAAATTGCGAAGTTGCTGACTCCAGGTCTCTGAACCAGAGAGCAAAGTCTCCCCTCCATGATTGCATTCTCTGGTGGCTGTTGGAAGAATGACATCAAGGAATGGATTTTACATGTCTTCGTGAAGCACAAACTGACCAGATAATTGGACACGAGCCATAAAACTGTGCCTACTAGTGAAATCTCAACTATTGACAAGTGGCATCTCAGAAGAAGACTAGACTATGTAACAGGAAACAACCCGCAGAGGCTGTGGGTTCTAAATCTGTTAACTTGTTTCCTCCTCCTGCTGTGATTTTTACAGTCAGGGTTTCTCTGTGTAGCTCTGGTGGTCCTGGAGCTTACTCTGTAGACCAGTCTGGCCTCAAACTCTCAGAGATCTGCCCGCCTTTACCTCCCAAGTGTGGGAATTAAAGTTGTATTCCACTACCGCCTGGCTACTAACTAGTCTTCTTATTTTGCATCCCTAAGACATTTTATACAGATGTACAAAAACAAAACACAACAAACAAAAACACCTTACAACATATACTGCTATTTTAAAGATTATATGTTATTGCGTGTATATTATATGTGTGCATGTACATGTGTACATGTGTGGTGTGAGGTCAGAGACAACTGTGGATATTGGTTCTTTGCTTCTACTGTGTGAGTCTTAGGGTTCAAACCCAGTTTGCTCGGCTCAGCAATAAGCGTCTTTACCCTTTACCAGATCAATCTTTCTGGCCTAGTATACATTGTGCTATATGTATACATTGTGTTATACCTATGGTTTCTTTAAGTTATTGTTATGGTTAATCTCGGCTGTCAACTTGACCTACCTGGAAAGAAGGGACCCCAACTGAAGAACTGTCTCCCATAGTTTGGCCTGTGAGGGCATTTTATTGATTGCTAAATGACGAAGAAGGGACCAGCCCATTGTGGGCAGGTGGCCTTGGGATTCTATAAGAAAGGTGACTGAGCTGAAGTCAAATCGGGCCAGTAAGCATCATTCCTAAATGGGCTCTGCTTCAGCTCTTGCCTCCAGATTCTTGTCCTGAATTTCTGCATTTGCTTCCTTCACTGATGAACTAGAAACTTTGAACCAAATAAATTATCCCCTCCCCAAGTTGCTCTTGAATAGACTGTTCTATTACAACAAGAAAGAAGGAAATTGGAACAGTTAATATAGTGCTTTAAAATTCATTCATATTATAGATGTTAAATAGCAATTCATTTCTGTTGGCACTTTGTGTTTCACTGTACTGACATATACCACGTTTTGTTCATCATCAAGTGTCAGATGGACACTTGGATTTTTCTCAGTCTGGGGCTATTGCCAATAGACCTGAGCTTAGATGTTCATTAACATCTAAGTATTTGCATGAGCATACAACTCCAATTCTTATAGGCATCTAGGAATAGAATTACTAGATTATATGTGGTTTAATTAAAAAATTATCAAACTATTTTCTGAAGTAGCTGCGCCATTCTTTATTCCCACAAGCAATACCTGAACGTTTTTGTTTTTCCTACATCCTCATCAATGCTTTTATTATTAGCCTTTTGGACTGCAGCCATTCCAGTAGATGTGAAGTTTATTGAATTGTGGTTTTAATTTGTATTTCTCTAATGACTAATGATTGAGTATTTTTTCATGAGTTAATTAGCCATTTGAATGTCTTCTTTGTTAAAATGCTTGTTTAATTCTTTTCAGTTTTGGTGTGTTTTCTTTTTGTATTGTTGAGTGGGAAGAATTCTTTACACACTTTATAAACATAAGTATAAAAAGACAAATATTTTTCTTTTAAATATTGATTATTTATTTGATAATTATTTAATCTTTTTCTCTGTGTGTGTGTATTAGTACACATTTGGGAATGTCTATGGGGGATAGAGCAAGATGTCAGATCACCTTGAGTGTAGTTACAGATAGTTGTGAGCTGCTCAACATGGGTGCTGGGAATTGAACTCTGCTCCTCTGAAAGAGCAGAAAGTGCTTTTAACTGATGAGCCATCTCTCCAGCCACACAATACAAATCTTTGTTAATAAATGATTGCAACTGTTTTCTCCGAGTGTCTGGGTTGTTTTTTTTTTTTAATCTTCGTTTTTATTACTGGCATTTTTCTTTTGTAGACTTGTGCTTTTGGTATTCCACCTAAGATATCTCTGCTTAACAAAAGAGCATAATAATCATTTCTTCAGTTTTATTTGGAGAGATTTGCAGACTTAGTCCTTACAGTTTGAGTTTATTTTTTGCATATGGGATAGATTAAAGGTCTGAATTTATTAATTTTTTCATAAGTGAATACAAGTTTTTCAGCATCATTTGTTGAAGCAATGACTCTTCTTCCATCGATTTATCTAGGTCTCTCTTGAAGTCAGCTGTAAAAGCAAGGGCTTGGTTCTGAGCCAGATATTCATTCTCTCTCTCTCTCTCTCCTCTTGTCCCTCTCTCCCCCCTCCCCTCCTCCTCCTCCCCCCAACTCTTGACAAATACCATCCTGTATTGATTGTCATAGTTTTAGTGCAGGTTTTAAATCATTGTAATTCCTTCAACTTTGTTATCTTGATATAACTGGGTTTGGTTGTTTTAGGTCTGTTGGATTTTCATATAATTTGGGATCAGCTTATAAATTTTCTTAATAAAGCCTCTTGGCTATTGAAAGGGATGTCTGCATTTTGTTTGTTTCTTTCCTGGGCTTTCCAGAGTGCCAGTACCAGAGTGCTGTTATGCTTGGCATTTCTGACCAATTGAAGTCCATTTCTTTGTGTTTAGTTAACCCCCAACACCTTTAGATTAGTTCACCTTCAAGCTCATCAATTCCTCTGTCATCGTTAATTTGTTGTTGAGCACTTATTAGAAATTTTTGTTTTAATTATGATATTATTGATCTAAAAATTTCCAAATGACAGTTTCTAAACATTGCAAATTTCTCTATTGAGACTCTGTTTGTGTTTGCTGTTGAGATATTTTACTCAACTGAACATGAGTTACTCACTGTTTATTACCCATTCAGAATAGCTTCCATTGACTGCTACTTTTCCTCCATTCAAGAGCCACACTCAAACTTTTTTCTCATAATTTTTAATTAAAATTTGACATTTCACACACTGAAATAAATAATGTATTATAACAATTAGATGTTTTTCCCCACCCGCCTCACTTTATGCCTTGTTTTGCTTAAAATAAATCTCTTTTCACATAGGAATATTTCTGATGCTTCCGTTTGTTTTTATTCTCCCTAATTTTGCTTATTTATCCTTGCTTACCAGTTTTTGCCTCCAAAGCTGTATAACTTAGGATCAAGCAGTGATTTGGGCAGAGGTTAGGTTGTGTCCAAACACCTTCTGTGCATACTACTCTTGGTTTGACCTTTCAGCGAGGGTCTCACAGGTCAGCCTAAGCGTAGACATGGACTCCCAGGCAAACAGCCAGAGGCAGAGCACTTGTGGCCTGTAATTGCTCTTGCATCTTTAGGGTCGCCTTGTGGAATTTCTGATTGTGCTCTGCTTGTCCCTAACAAGAAACTAGTGAAGACATGGATTGTTCTCTGTGGACTTTCCAAAGCAATGTGCTTTGACTTTGCCCCAAAGCAAGTCTCTTGTGTCTGGTAGGAAAACTATTGATTTTCTGCCTTCTCTTCATCGGTCACCTCATGAACACAAGAGGGGTCATTAGTGGAACCATGGGTAACTCTGCTGTTTTAACCTCACACTGCAGTCATTTTCAAGAATAAGCACTTTTTAATGTGTTGTCGGCCTTCTGGTCACTTTCTCAGCCTTTGATGGAAATTTGCTTGGTCTTCTATATGCTTTATGAAGAGGTGATTTTTTTGTTTTTTGTTTTTTTTTTTACTTTCTCATGTTACCATTGCTAGAGAACTCCCCTAGGTCTGAAGATATAGTTTGAATTTATAAAGTGTGTGCATTTTAAGATGTACCCTCTCCTTTCACTCTCACTTTCTGAATATTCATGTCCATATTTGTGCATAGAAACTTAGTCTTTGAAAGTCACTTGTGGGTTAGCTGCTTTGTCCGTGGCCCACAGTGGCTTCATTTGTGGTATTATTGCCTAATTTAGGCTCCTCACTCTGATAGAAAGTCATAATAAAAGTGCATTGCAGTCCAAGACAGAGAGCTTAACGTGTGTACATTTATGTGAGTCTATAACTCAAGAGAAGTAAAATTTGTTTGATTAATTTGATTTGTGTCATCTGTTAGAGTCATGCCGTAATGTATCTTTTTATTGTCAAAAGTCGACTGGGTTTTTGCCTCTTTCCCATCCTAGATGTGTTCTGAGGAGCTTGGAGATGATGCCTGGGGATAGAAATGCTCTCACCATTTAGAAGCTATCACTTGGAATGACACACTGCTATTACCATCTCATCTTGCTTTTATCCAAGGTGATGCTTTACATTTGGGACATTTAACATGAGTATACAGGAAAACATGTCCTTATTTATCACAAATTGCAACTCCTACATGTACTAAATCTGCAAAAGGTATAGGATAAATGCTGATGAGGTGATCAGATAACAGATAACCTTGGATATTGATGAAAGCAGGTGACTATGTATATTAAGAATCGATGGAGGCATAGTAACTGTGTATAGAATGTAAAATAAATGAATGCATTTTTAGAAATGTGTAATATACTAAGACCTCAGGATAAAAAGTGAAATATAAATAGATCTCCAACTAGCAAGGTATAAGAGGTAGACTGCTTGTTCGTCCCAGCTGCCCAGAACTGAAATAATCACACAGATACTGTATTAATTAAATCACTGCTTGTCCCATTAGCTCTAGCTTTTTATTGACTGACTCTTACATATTAATTTAACCCATTTCTATTAATCTGTGTATGGCCACGTGACTGTGGTTTACTGGCTAAAGTTCCTGCATCTGTCTCCGGCCGGGCTACATGGCGTCTTTCTGACTCCACTCTCCTTTCTCCCGGGGTTCAATCTGGTCCTCCCCACTTACCTTTGCTCTGCCCCACCCTACTCTACTATAGGCTCAAAGCTTTTCTTTATTCATTAATGGTAATCACAGAATACAGAGGGAAATCCCACTTCAATAAGGTCTGAGTTCAGTAATTAATACACCCCAACAAAGATAAGCTTTGAAATGTTTCACTTGTAGTTGGATACTACTTGTTCCTTTTCCTACTGCTTAGACCCAAATAATCACACAGAAACTATTTTAATTACAACACTGCTTGCTCAGTAACTCAGGTGTATTTCTAGCTAACACTTATATCTTGAATTAACCCATTTCTTTTAAACTGTGTACTGCCACAAGGTTATGGTCCACCAGTAAAGTTCTGTTCTGGTGTTTTTCTCCTTCAGTAGCTACATGGTGTCTCCTAGACTCCATGTACTCTCTCTCTCTCTCTTTGGAGTTCCTGCCTAGCTTTACTCTGCTAAGCCATTTGCCAGAACAGCCTTATTCAGTAACCAATAAAAGCAACATATATACAGAAGACATTCCTCATAATCTCCCCTTTTCTGTCTAAATAAAAAGGAAGGTTTTAACTTTAATATAGTAAAATTACATATAGCAAAACAGTTTCAACCAAGAATTATAGTTACAAAATTAAAGGAAATATACTATCATCTATTTTATCTTTCTGAGTCTAAAGTTTCATATCTAATTTATTTTTTATCATAACTAAATGATAACTATCTGTCTACAACTCTTCAAAGACCCCAGAACTATATAATATTACCTAAGTTAACAGGAAGTGTACTGTAAGCAACTTCCAAAACTTTAGAATTGACAGAGACATCTTACTTACTGGACAATCACCCAAAGTTTTTCTGTAACGTTGAGGTATCCATCTTCAATTTATAGGCCCACAGTATCTGGTAGTCTTTTCCAGGAAGCAGGAAATTTGAAAGTCTACTTCGTCTTTATTTGCAGTTTGTCAGTCACTTCCTTCTGTGTCCTGCAGAATGTCTGGCAGTTTCTTCGGTGGAGCAGGAACCCTAAAGTACTGTCTCACCTTCTTTTGGCAAGTTTAGCAGTTGTTTTTCTGTGGATCTTGCATGTCCAGTTTATACAGCGTGCTATCAAGCAGTTCAGGAAACAGCAATTTCTTGCCCAAATGGCTAGCTTTGTTGCATTGAAGGCAAATTCCATAATGTTTTTTTTCAATGCCCATCAATTTCTCTGAAGTATTGGTGCTACCAGAAGCAGACAGGTCTCACTGTTGAGAAAAGTCTAAGTTCTTAAAACATTTTAAATGCCATATTTCATAGGTCTTTGAAGTGTCGAAGATTATCTATTTAACTGAAATATATCTCTATATATCTATCTAGAAAACCTAACTAATATGACTACAAGTTTGACTATTATAAATGGCTACCTGTTAATCTGCATTTTTAAATTAGACATTACATTTTAAAATGAGCTGTCTAAACATAATATCTTAAGCAAGAACAGTAATACATATAACAAAATTGTCCTTAAATTTGTATCAATAGGTTAAGAACCATCCCAATGCAAAGTATTCATCTCTATATATCACATCACCCTTAAAATGAAAACAAACATTTATAAACAATCATTTTGGGAATTTGGGCATTATTTTCTCCAAACTGCTTCCTGCTGTTTGTTGGGCAAGTATTTTTAGGGATTCATGGAGACCTTTTGGGAGGTCACGTTCTACCAAAACACATTAGACTGGAAGGAACCCACAGGTTCTCATCTTCTGTTGAAAAAAATGAATGCAGAAATTCTTTTCCAAAGCAATATAGACTCAAATTCTGAAGTCAAGATACCTTTATGTTGATTTAACTTAGCAGCCCCCAGAAATAAATGTCCCTCTGCAGTCAAAAAATTCAAAGAAAACACAATAATATATATAATCTAGATTCTCTGTATATTTTCCATCTTTATGTGGTTTATTTTTATTTACTCCTTTATGATTGTCTGTATTCTTTTATATTACTTTTACTGTCTCTTTAAAGACTTTACTTCTTTTTATAACTGTCTATACTCTTTTTCCTCTCTTTCCCAAGCCTATGTACATTTTTAAACATACTATGTTTCATTTATAGTTTTTTTTTTTTTTTTTTTTTGGTTTTTCGAGACAGGGTTTCTCTGTGGCTTTGGAGCCTGTCCTGGCACTAGCTCTGTAGACCAGGCTGGTCTCGAACTCACAGAGATCCGCCTGCCTCTGCCTCCCGAGTGCTGGGATTAAAGGCATGCACCACCACGCCCGGCCTATTTAGAGGTCTTTTATGTCTGAATCTGTCTTATTGTGTATCTGAAACCCATTTCTGACAAGAAGCATTTTAAAATGGTAAGCAGTGTGGTTGTGGCAGCCCTGGATGCTGTCTCTACCTCTCTTGGCCTTTCAATATGGCAGAGGTACATTTACCATCAGTTCTGGGACTGCTGGGTGGGAGCTGTGTTGACCACCTCAGCTCTGGGAAGCACCGCTAAGCACATAAATCCTTTTTGTCTGAGTAATAACTAAATCTGCCACGCAGTACGCTTTCTGGCCTGGAAATGTCTCTGTGTATGGTAACAGAAATCCACCATTCTTTTCAGCCTGTGCATACCTAATACACCCAATCCAGCTGCTTTCCTAGGTAGGGATGCTGAGCTGCAGGCATTCTCTCAGCTACTTTCCTGCTGACACCAAACGGGCATAAAAGCACCTGGACCCGAAGTATGGGCTTGCCATGTGGATTAGTCCCAAATGTATGGGCACCATTTTGTAGATAGAGACTGTTTGTTCGTTTACCAGCCATCCAGATCTGAAAAATCACAGAGAAACTACATTAATTATAAATGTTAGGCCAGTGACTCAGGCATAATTCTAGCTAGCTCTTACATCTTCAATAACTCATTTCTATTAATCTGTATATTTTGCCATGAGGCTGTGGCCCACAAGTAAGGTTTTGCTCTGGCATCTTTCTCCTTTGGCAGCTACATCTGCCTCCTTCTGCAGCTACGTGGTGTGTCCTTAACTCTGCTTATTTTCTCTCTCTCAATCCATCTCTGTTTGGAGTTTCTGCCTGGCTTTGCTTTGCTAAGCCATTAGCCAGATCAGCTTTATTCAGTAACCAATAAAAGCAACACATATACTGAATGACATACTGCATTATTCACTGGAAAATCTAACTGAATATTTTTAAAATTCTTCCCCAATTCTTCCCCAAAATGGCATCTATTGAAGGACACCTCCAAACATGTTTTCTGAGGTCAATATTCTCTTGATGTCAAAATTAGACCAGAAAAGGACACTTTAGATTGATTGATACCATTTTTTTTTGGCTAAAACCCAAGCAAACCAAATTTATCAGCATATTAAAAGATTTATGCTCTGCGACCAAGTTAGATTTATCCTGAAATAATCTGTATAGTCTATGAATGTAAATCAGTCACGTAGTCCACAATTCAACAGAATGAAGGAGAAAAACCACAGGTTAGCTCAACTGAAGAAAGTATATGTGACAAAATACTTTTTAAATAAACACACCATAAGTGGAAGGAAATTACCTTTAACATTGTTACTAAAATTAAATATGAAAAAAAACCCAAGCCACCATTCTATCCAAGCTGAAATAGCCCAAAATTTGAAATCTTTTTCTTTAGAGTTAGGAACAAAGTAGAGTGCTCACTACCAATGTTCCTAGTAAGCATGTTAGTAGAAATCACAGACTAAGCAGGCAAGAAAGTAATTAAAGTCATAGAATTTATAAAGGAAAAGCAAAACCATATCTGGAGATATTATACACAGGACTCTAAATACTTCAGGAAAAACTGTTAGAACTAATAAATAAATTCAAAAGAATGGTATGATATAAAGTCATCATGAAAAAAATATCAACTGTATCTCTACATAATACCGGTGAACAATCAGGAAAAAAACAGTAGGAAAGCAGTCCCATTTATAATAGCATTAAGCACACAAAAGGCAGGCATGAACTACACCAAGGAGGGAACAAACTTGTTCACCTAAAGCTGTAAAACATTTCACTCCAGCCAGGGAAGCAGTCAGTCAGTCATACTACAGATCTCTGTCTCTCCCTGTTCTCTTTCAAAGTCCAACCCCCCAGTCTCATCCCCAACTCTCTCCAGTGGATCACAGAGCTCTTCTTCTCCAAACTTCCCTCCCCCAACTCATCCCTTTATCCTAAGCTCCAATTCCAGCAGGAATTCCATGGGAACCTGCCAGCTAAGCCTGCCAAAGAAACACAGACCAGTGAAGCAGGTAGTTTCAGGTCCTCTGGTCTGGCCTCCTGTCACGCCCTGTCCTTGTTCTCAGGGGACTCAACAGATCCCGGGGGAAGACCTTGTTCTCCTCCCTTCTGTCCACACCCCCTCCAGCTCATCCCCACAACCCATCCCCATTTCTAAGTGGCAGCTCCAAATATCTAGAAGTAGGAAACCCCATGAGAGAGGAGGTGGAGAGGGACTGGGAGGAGTAGAGGGAGAGGAAATATTATATTTTATTATATTATAATATATGATCAGGATATATTATATGAAGGGAAAAAGATAATTTCAATAAAAGGAAAAAAAACTTGTAAAACTTTGGTGAAAGAATCTTAAACAGACACAAAGACATGAGAAATTAGCCTGGGTTTATAGACTGAAAGATAATTTTGTTAAATTTTGTTACTATTCAAAATAATCTACCTATTCAATGGAATCCCTATCAAAATTACAGTGACTTTTTTTAATAGAAAAAAGAAATATCTGTAGCACATTGAATGTCAAAGGAGCGAGTATTAGCAGCTTGCCTTGCTGTGACAAAACACTTGACCAAAGTGGTTTAAGGAAGGGAAGGTTTATTTTGGCAGATAGTTCCGGTGAGGCAGTCTCTCGTGGCATGTAGGGTATAGTGGCAGGAACAGGAAGTGACTGGTCACATTGCACCCACACTTATGAACCATTTTATTCAGTCTGGAATCCCAGCCCAGAGAGTGGTACTGCCCACACTTAGGACGGACCTTCCCACTTTAATTAACCTAATCTAGATAATCCGGTACTGGTCTGACCAGAGGCTTGTTCCTTAGCGAGTCTACTCTGTGAACTTGAAAATCATTAATAATCATACGCCCAAACGGTTTTGACAATGAAAAAGAAAATAGAAAGAGGAAAGCAAGAAATATAAAGGAGGATGTGAAGGCCTTGTACTTTTAAAATTTCACAAAGCCTACAGCAATTAAATCAATATGCTGCCAACATAAACACAGGCTGACAGACCAAAGCAGCAAAGTACAGAGTTCTTTAATTGCTCTCATGTGCCTGGCAAAAGTGCCAAGCTCCCTAACAGGGAAAGAGTATTCTCTTCAACAAGTTCTGGTGGGAAAACTGAACATACAAGTAACACTGGGACCCTCAGTCTGCAACGTACAATGGTCCATTCTCAATGAGCTTATAACGTGAGGTGGGAATCTCTAAAATTCTTAGAAGAAAACAGCCTATCACTGCTTCTGGCAATGATTTCTCGGTTAAAACACTCAAAGAAGAAATGAAACCAAGAATGGCTAAGGCTGCACCTAACTGAAAGACGGCCAGCTGAGGAAGAAACCAATCAAATGAAACTCACACGATGGAGTGGAAGAAAATATTTGCGAACCGCATACCTAATAAAGGGTCAATACCCAGAAATTATAAAGCCACCCACAATTCAACAAGAGCAAAGCCCCGAGCAAACCAATTTACAAATGAGCAAATGTGCATTTTTTTTTTTCAAGGAAGACACAGATTGCCAGCAAGCAAATGGGATGACGGTCAACATTACTAACCACTAGGGGAATGCAAATCAAAACCACGGTGACATATCACCTCATACACGTTGGATGGGGACTTCAAAATCACAGGAGAATAGGATGAATTAGAAAGATGCTAAACACTGAGAACCAGTGCGCGGAGTGGAGGAGGGGTTGCCAACTGGTAGAGTTGCAATGGAAAAACACTATAGATGGTCCATAAAAAGCTGAAAGTATTCCCAAGCCATCATACTTCTGTCTGGAAGAACTGAAGGCATCTGCGCACCTGTGTGCACTACAGTGTTGCTCACAGTAGCCAAACGGTGGAGCAGCTCAAATATCCAATGTGAATGAATACGGCTCATGCATTGCAGACACATAATGGATACTGTTATTCAGTCTTAAAAAGGGAAAAGGAAATTCTGCTACGTGCTAGAATATGAATGAGTCTCAAGGATGTTATGCTGAATGAAATAATTCAATGACAAAAGGGCAAATGCTGCAAGATTTTGTTGACACAGATCATTGAAAGGAGGCACACTGTAGAGCAGTGGTTGCCAGAGGCTATTGAAAGTGGAGGAGGGGCTTTTGCTCTCAAGATGGGAAGGTATTATGGTCTGGTTACATAACAACGTTCAGACAAGTAACCCTTTTCCAGTGTACTCTGAAAAAAATGGTTAAGGTGATGAATTTTGTTACATGCTTTTGTTTTTATTATCACACTAAAAATGATAAACCTGAAGAGATGACAGAAGGTTGGTAGGTTTTGCCATGAGATATGGACTTCACCACTGAGCTAAACCCCCAAGCCTCTCCCAGAAGGGAATTAGCTAGAAGAAAGAATTCTTACATAGTAAGCAGTTCATCAAGTTGAGGGAGGCTGCATGTGGTCATTGTGTTGGTGGCATATTTTTTTCTAGGTTTTTATTCTAGGAATCTGTGATTTGAACCGTAAGGACTCCCCGCCCCCACCCTGCGCCTTAATTCTTATGTTGCAGTCTTCATCTTCAAGGTCATGGTATGAGCCTTTGGTTAATGATAATATTGTGACATTGCGAATGGATTAGTGTTTGTTTGTTTATTTATTTACAAGGGGGTTGAGTCCAGGGCCTTTCTTGTACATAACTAGGCAAGTTCTCTGCTACTGATCTATGTCCTCAGCCAAGAATAGTGTCTTTTAGTGGCCTAAGCGTGGTGTGTCTTCTACCGTGAAAGATGCAGCAAGATGGTCCTCTCTGAACCAGGGAACAGGTTCTCTGCAGGTGCCTACACTGTGGGTAATGATGTTTAAAAAGCCCCCTGCTTTAGGGTAGCTTGTTGTAGCCACCTGATTGGGCTGAGATGAAACCCTACCAGGTTGTCAGAGAGGTGATCCAGGAAAGATCATTTGATGGTAGTGGAACAAAGAGGGCAATCGGTTTCTTTAATCAGCATACCTGAGCCTTCTCGGCACCAAAAGCTGTTCTTTTGCTACAATGAATTTTCCAGGGCATAATTTTTCAATACTTATCCCACTTGAAAGAGAATTCCTTCCCAGCCACATCTCTGCTGGCCTTACTCTATTAAATAAAGTACAAACCAAAGAAAGAAAGCATGGTCATGATGGTGAGTGTTGCTTGTCAGCTACGTAGCATCTTAGAAGAATCAGCTGGGAGATGGGTCTCTGGGCATGCCTATGGGGGTTTATTTCAATGACATTAATTGAGGTGGGAAGACCCGCCCACTGTAGGTGTCACCATTCCCTGGCTGGGATCCTGGACTTTATACGTGGAGAAAGGGATTGAGCCACAGTACATTTGTCAATGCTGATACAATGTAACCATCTGCTTCAAGTGTCCACTGCCTGGACTTCCCCTTTGTGATGGACTGTACCCTTGGACTGGGTGCCAGAACAATCCCTTCAGTTGCTTCTACCATGGTGTTTTATCGTAGGTCAATAAGGGACTGTGCTTCAGTAGAGAAGGCAAGGGAGCACGGAGAGGGACAGAAGTGTGTGTGAAGGCCAGGATGTCACTCAACTAAGTTGTCATTAGAATATTACGGAACTCTTCTTCTCCTCTCTCACCCAACACTGGCAATAACCAATGAATAATAGAAGCAAAAACATCGAAACTAAAAAAAAATTAAAGAATTTTATAAAGGGAAAATATTTTCAGACTTGAAGAGAGACTGGTAGAAACTTCCCAAACTGAAATGCAAGGAAATAAGAGAAAACTGAAATAAAGGAGAAAAGACAGAATCCCTGAGGACTGAGCAATAGAATCAAAAGATGCAACATCATCATGTTTGAAGGAGAAGAGAGGGATGGCTGTGAACATGTCTGAAGTAACAATAGCAGAGTGTTTGCAAAAATTAAGAGCAGACAGCAAACCGCAAACAACTGCCTGAACTCCCAACGGGCAAATATACAGTAATTTGAGCAAAGCGAAATAATTTAGAGTAGTCATGCTATATAATGATATTTTTGTCTGTAACAGATTGCGTATAGGAGGGTGGTCCCATAAGATTATAATGGAGCTGAAAGATTCCTATCACCTCGCTATATTTGAGCAGTTGTAATGTCATAGCACATTAGGTATTTACAGCAATGCTCATGTAAACACAGCCACTGCTCTGGCAGCGTATAAAGCAATATTATACACAATTATATATAGTGTGTGATAGTTGATAATCATAATCAGTGACTCTGTTTTGGATTTAAGTAATTTCCCTACTATGATTTTTTTGTTTGTTTATTTAGAGTATATTCCTTCTGCTTTAAAAATGTTTGTTATAAAACAATCTGCAATGCTACACTGACCATGGTCTCATGCATTTCAGGTTTACTTTGCCTTTTGCACCAAAAGTAAGTGAAACAATTCAGTGATTCTTTATACCATCCAGACTTGTTAGGTTCACCATGGAATTTGCACAGGAGAGCCATTGCTTAGTTATGCAACCTCAGAATGTGTCCCCAAATATGAAGTCGTACAGGACAGTCTTTTGCTGACTCCCAAGGCAAGAAATAATATGGTAATGAACATTACTTACATAAATAAATATCAAATATGTTTTTTAAAGGGCACATCTTCTAAGCTGAGGAATTCTAGATGACTTCTGTAGACAGGTCTCTGCTGGAGAGGTGGAACATAATTTCTATTCTCTAATGCAGGCTGCATGTGGTTACTTTCTTCCAATGAGGGTAAGTATGAAAATATGGCAAAGTAACTTTGTAGTGTGTGGGGGGGTGAAACTAGTAAACATTTTGTCAGTCATGGGGCCACAGTTATCAGCCATAATAAATCATGATGAGTGTGGAAACTTTGCCTCCATGGTCTTTCTCTTTCAACTCAAGACTGATCACGTCCAGGACATCATGCTAATTCAAACAAAATAGTTCCACAGTCCTCCAAAGTCTTTTAGTTCATCAAGAACAAGGTCATCTGAGAAAGCACAGTCTAGAGGAGGATAATACTGAATGCGAGGGGACACTCTGGAGCAGAAAAGGGTAGCAGGGAAAAAAATAAAAGATCTGATGAAATATTACTTTGGTTAGTCATAAATGTTGCCATGGTCTAATTATTTGTGACAAACACACTCATCTGGGATGGTGAGATGCTTGCTGACAAGCCTGGCAACTTGAGTTTAGTCCCCAGGACTCACATGGTGGAAGGTGAGCCGACTTCCACAGGTTGTCCTCTGACCTCTATACGCATGCTGTGACACACACACACACACACACACACGCACACACACACGCACGCACGCACGCACACTGCATCTCATACATAAGCAACTGAAGACTTTAACAGGAGAGCTCACGGGGGTATATGAGGCCTCTGAAACACGCCTAATGGGTCCTGTGTGTGAGAGTTTAAACTTGCGAGTATCATGGGAGATAAACATAAAGCACAATGAGATGCTATGCACATTCTCTCAACTATAATTCGGGCAATTTCAAATTCTCTAAGATGAGGGAGCTTGATTACTGGTGTGAGTATAAACTGGCACATCCATTTAGAATATTAATTTAATAAAAGAGCAAAGCTGAAGATGTGTGTTTGCTATCACCCAGTCACTTCACGTTGAGATACAAATCATAAAGAACTACAACCACCATACAGAAATTTATATATGTTCAATAGGTGTAGAAATAACATACAGAATCATACATAGCAGTGGTTCTCAACTTTCTTAACGCTGCAACCCTTTAATACAGTGCCTCATGTTGTGGTGATTCCCCCAACCATAAAATTACTTTTGTTGTTACTTCATAACTGTAAGTTTGTTACTGTTATGAATCACAAGATAAATATCTAATATGTAGGGTATATGATAGGTGACCCCTGTGAAAAGGTTGTTGGACCTTATAGGGGTCATGACCCACAGGTTGAGAAACTCATTGAATCATTAGTAATAATAACGAAGATGTGACATAGTCTGAGTGTTGGTATTTGAATGGATAAACTGTGGTCTAGTCATAAGAGCAGGAAATGAATGAACTATGTACATGAAAGAAGCCGAATTTCCAAAGCTGCTCTGAGTGATAAAAGCCAGTCTCTGAAGACATCATCCTATATGATTCTATTTGTACAATACCCAGAAAATAACCAAATTATATTTATAATGCTTGGACAAGCATAGACATAATAATACTGCAGAAACTTTCAGATACTCAAATGTTAAATTAACATATTGATTTTTTTTTGACTTGTAGCTATGTTCTGTAGTTTTTTCTTCTTCCTGGTTTAGGATGTCAGTTTTCGTTTGGTCGAGGATGCATGCTCCTGGCACTGCTCCTTCATGTCCGCATAATTTGCTGCTTTTTTGTTTTGGTGACTAGGAAATAAGATAACCGGGCTTGCCGGCTATTGCATAAGACAAGCAGCCTCCAGATTTGGACTCAGGGCACTCTCCTCTGAACAGATCCCATGACCTTTCGTGTGTAGGCAATGTCACGTTCATTTATCTAAGAAATAGCAGTTCCCTTCCACAGGCCAGTTTTCTACTCCTGCTATGTGTTCTAGAAACACAGCAATAAACAGTAACCCGAAGTTATGAAAATTATATAATTGTCAGCCTAGTGGTGTCGATGGAGGCTTTTGCATATATTTTAAATAGGTAATCTCTCTCTATCTTGTGTGTGCATGCACTTGTGCAAGCACACATGTGAGCAAGTGAGCACATGTGCAGATGTGCATGTATGGTGTCCAGAGGAAAACATCGGGTATCACTTCTCAGGAGCATTCAGCTTGTTTTGAGATGTAGTCTCATTGGGATTTGGGGCTTCACCTACCGGATTAGGCTGGCCGATGCACACATTTAGAGTCCAGTGTGTATATGTTGAAATAAAAATCCTGTAGCCAGGAGGGGTCAGCTCTATGCTTATCATTGTAGCTAATGAGGAATTGCTAGCAGACCTGGTCATGATATCATGTTCAGAAGGTGCAATGTCGTTGTGCCTTTATACTCCTTCTGTAGCTTATGTCGTGGTTGCTCCAGCCAAACAAACATGGTAAGAAGCAAAGCAAAAATTTAAAACATTTTTTTTCCCTCCCGTTTTTGGAAGAAGATGAAGGACCTCATATATACCTGGCTGGCATTATCCCACTCAGCATGCTTCACATGCAACCTATCTTTCTTCTGATGGAATTAAAATTTTTATTCCAAATATTCTGAATGTTTATAAGTTATCTGTATGAAACATAGGTACCTTAAATAATTATTTACTTTATTTTATGTGCATGAATGCTTGTCTGTCTGCATGTACATGTACCATGCACATGCCTGAACCCATGGAGGTTAGAGGGCATCGAATCCCGTAGAATTGGAATCATGAATGGCTGTAGGCTATCATGTGGATAATGGGAACTGAACCTGGGTCCTCTGCACAAGCGACAAGTGCTCTTAACCCCCAGAGACATCTTTCTAGCCACAAATAGGTGTATTATCAAAGACGACTTGTAAAAATCTCAAGAGTGGCACCATCACTTTAGGTCACATTCTGACCCTCTGAGGGTATGTATGTGACATTGTGTTGGAGACATGATAAAAGGCTCTTTGCTCTTACACACTATTGAATAGCACTTGAGCTCTGAGCCTTGGTTCCTTTTAGTTAGTTCTTTATTTCTGAAAGAAAGAAAAAAGTTGTTTAAAACCTCTTTTGTAGGCTTTAACTCAATAGAAAGAAAGAAAAAGAGCCAAACCACATCCATTCATTCAAAATAATATACCATAACTTATGTTTCTAGCATTTCAGTGTTTCGTAGTGTCTTTGAGTCATCTTGCATTTACATTCAAAGAGCACCTTCATGGGCTGTCACTCTAATGCTGATGTCTGCCTCAGAGACATGAGCCAATTTGCAATGTCCACTTCAGTTGTTTGGAAACAACTCTTTCTCACGTGACACTAATAGTCAGGGAAACCTTTGCGAGCAAGTGAATGCTTGGTTTTCCCTCAGAGTCCAAAAGTGCGTGGCCTCTGGAACTGTATTCTCATTTCGTTGGGGAAAAATAATGACTAATCAATCGGAGGGGCAAGGTGGCATGGTAGGTTAATTCACTGGGAGTTAGAGTCTCTACCTGAAGTTCCCATTAACACCTCGTCTCTGAGCAAGTCCAGGGCACTGCATGCTTGCGTGGGCTGGGTTTCTACGGACTTCTGGGCTTTATAACAATGCACACTTCAAATAGTTTGATTTAAGCCATGTGGTGGTTGTTTCTTCAGAGGAAAAGCTCAGGCCCGGGTCAGCAGGTGGGTGACGCATTAATGACAACAAGGAGGACTGGGATGTGCTGACAGCTGTCCTTGAGGGTTGCCTGGAGTCTCTCCCACTTCTTTCCACACAGCCACCAGGGGCTTATCGGTTTCTTCAGGCCAAGGCTGATGTAATTTCGCTAATTCACTCAAACCGTAGTTTTGAAAGGCAGTTAAAGAAATACAGTCAACATCCACATAGAAGACATGTTTAACGCAGGAGACCAGATAGATACAGGGAGTCTTTGGAGAAAAACGAAGGGTCTTACGTTTTATAGTTCTAAGTGATTAGTTTTATGCTGTTTTGCAGAGTAAACTCAGTGTGGAGGTCATAATGAATGAATCCCTAGATGTTTAGCAAGTTCCTGAATTAAATTGCATTCTTAATTGTTTGCAAATACATTGGCTTACCTAATTAAATAGGAATGACTCTAAGTTGCTATAGAGGATAGAGAATATTGAAGCCTTTAGGACTCATTTTAAATTAGCTATTCTGCTTGGCAAACAAATTTGGCCCATTCAGGTTTTTTGGTATTGTGAAATAATGTCATACTAGAAGGGACTATTGAGATAAATGTTTTCAAAATCATGCAAGGCAGTTTTTGTTTTTGTTTTTGCTTTTTTTTTTTTTGAGAAGTAGAAATAAAGATACGAAGTAAATTTTTTTATTTGGAATTCAAATATTTTAAAATTATATTTCTTCTGTTTTATTAATTTGTTTATATTTATCTATGTTTTGGGTTTTTTTTTTTTTTTGAGACAGAGTTTCTCTGTATAACAGCTCTGGCTGTCCTGCAGCTTGCTTTGTAGACCAGGCTGGCCTCGAACTCATAGAGATCTGCCTGCCTCTGCCCTCCAGAGTGCTAGAATTCTTCTGTTTTATTTTGAATAAATAAGTAAAAATATGTTTAAAAAACTAATTGTATATAGAAAAATACTAACAAGAGCCATTTATATCTAGAATATTGTCATCAAATATAGCAGAAACATGTAAAAGTTTATATTTTGAAAACTCAACAATCTTTAAAAAATAAAACCAAACTGAGCACATATATAGATATTCTAGTATAAATCTTTCTTCTGTGAGAAGAAAAGCATGAATAGATTGTATGCTGATCTTCATAGACAATTAACATTTGTTCATTTAGATTAAGAGTCTAATATATTTGGAAAAATTATGAAAAACATGGCTTAAGGCCATACCATGAGTTTTACTCAGTAGTCCACCTTTCCCCTCCTCAGTTTTCAAGCTCCACAAGGCTTGTCCTCTAGTTTTTAAAACAGTACTACTAGTGACATAGTTCCCAACTTGTGAGGGGAGTTTCTTAGAGGAACGTGATTTTAATGGAAAATGTTTATAATTTAGACATTTGTTGTCTGAGGCTGCTCTTTCATTCCTGGCTGCCCAGCCTCAAAATAATCACACAGAAACTATATTATTTAAATCACTGCTTGTCCTATTAGCTCTAGCTTCTTATTGGCTAGCTCTTACGTCTTAAATTAACCCATTTCTATTATTTTATATTTTACTATGAGGCTTGTGGCATACCAGCAAGGTTCTGGCTGCCAGCTCACATCTTTGTATTCTGGCAGCTCCATGCCTTCTCTCTGACTTTGCCTTCTTTCTCCCAGCATTCAGTTTAGTTTTCCCCACCTAGCCTTATCACAGACCAAAGCAGCTTCTTTATTCATTAACCAACAAAAATATTACATATACAGAAGGACTTCCCACTTCAGGCATTCCTCAGACTAAGGATAAAAATCAATGAATTCTCAAAAATCTTTAGGTTTTACCTATTTTGTTCTCTGTTAGTCCTCTTAGAACTCGGGAAGGTGGGTCTTGCACTGGGAGTTGCTTAGACATCTATTCTTGGAGTGTCATAGGAAGCCAGTGTTGGTTTACAGCACGGGCACTAGAGAGTGTGGACACTGGATGCTTACCTAGTGACAGGCACAAATAGTTGGGCTTTGTACCACTTTCAAAGAGGGGTATAAAAGTCCTTGCTAATCAGCGCATTTTACGAGCTAAAACATGTTTATCACGTGATGGAACAAGAGGGACATTTGCTTAAATGTGCCCAATTCTGTGTTTTTATAGTTTACTCACTGTTATTTATGATTTATGGTCTAAGTAGCATTTCAGAGGCAGAAGCTATTGCATGTTTTTCATATTTCAGTTACACAGAGCATTGAAATTTTTTCCCCAAGGTCCATTAGTTCCTAAAAAATCCTGGAAAAAATTAAAGAAATTGTTCCTGCTACATTTCTGTTCTTAGGGAAATTTAAAAAATTGTCAAAAACAAAATTACCACAGAAAACCATTTCCTGGTAACAAAACATCCTAGGTAGAATCTGTCCAGATCATTGTAAGAGAGTTTCCTTTTATTGCTAAATAGGTCGGGGAAGTTTTTAATCAGTAGAAATTCTCTATGGGAAAATTACATATTGGGGGTGGGGCAGAAAAGAAAAAAGAAAGAAAGAAAGAAAGAAAGAAAAAAAGAAGGAAAGAAAAAAACAACTCTCAAGTTAAAACCAAAAGCAAAGCCGAAATGCACACTCAAGTGGTCCAAGAAAGTAGAGCTGTCACGCGGATGCCCCATTCCTGTGCAATCAATCCCTTGAAGTTTAGAGAGGAGAGATAGTCACCAGGACACAGGCACAAGGTTATGAAAAGAAAAGAAAAAACAAAACAAAACAAATAGAAAGGAGTGGGTGGGAATGGATCGAGGTTTTCCCGAGGAAAGGGAAACTTTAGGAGCAGTGAAGAGGGAATGATCTTGCATGTCACACAGTGAGAAGAGCAAGACAGCTTGGCTCAGCAGGGCCTTCCCAACGCCTCACATCCTCCTGGAGCTACTTCCTGAGCTGGAGGAAGGGGTGTGCAAGGGCACTGTCTTTGTTGCCTGTGAATCTTCAGGAAGGCTACATCGCTTGCTCACATTTTTGCGACGACATTGCTTTGGGGGAACAGTCAGATAGAACTGGTGTCATGGACGTGGGTGAAAATAGCAGTATGGGAAACAACCTACCGCCGAAACCCGGGATCACCCTGGGGCTTCACCTTTTTATAGACAGCACAGCATTTTTGTTCAAGGTAGAAGGCTTTTTTGAGAAAGTGACATATAAATGATCTTGAAGTATCTTTTTCCTTCATGTATAAAATTACACAGCAGAGCTGGTTTCTAAATATAGACAGGCATTAACTAGCAAATAAAGATGAGTGTCTATTGATACAAAATTCCAGTCCTACAGCCTAGAGAAGCCATTTACACACCACTTGCCCCTCCAAGGATGAGATATGAATACTAAGCCCCCCCCCGCAGTTTTGACAGGTTTGCAATATGATAGTTTTAGAGAAGTTGAGTTAAAAATAGAGCCAGGCTTTGCTATGGCTGTGGGACCTTATGGAAGTCCAGGCTTAGCTTTATCATGTATTAAAGAAGGAATGCGGGTAAGTGACCTCTAAGGTCCCATCCAAGTCTAGTGGGATGACTTTATCACCAAAAAGGGTATCTATAAGTGCCTATAAATGTTGCTTTGATCTTTCCTGAGGCCTTAATTTTCCAAATGGTTTTTGTACCTCCTGGAAACACTAATAAAATCAATCCATACATAACGCTTGGTGTTTAAATTACCCTTTTGCCACAGTGTGTTACTTCTGGAGTTTTGATAGGATTTCCTTTCTAATGAGACTTGACTTTCATAACAGAAGCTCTCCTACAAATAATGGGCACATACTATTTAATTCCTGAATAGAATATTTGTAAAATACTGAGTTATAGAGGCAATGTTGTTGGTAATGAGTCAGTTCTGATGAAAACAGCTTACTAAACTTAATGATAGCAAATCTTTGTATGACGGGCACTCCTTCAGAAAGAGCTTGAAGACATCATGGCTGCTTGAAAAATAATTAAGTTGAGAAGTTTGTAATTTTTCAATTATGACAAGAATTTATGCAGAAAAACTAGCTGATTTGATTATTTGTGCATTCTTTTACTTAACAAAGACATATATTGGTAATCAATTTATAGGACCTATTACATAAAACATATGAAATTAATGGGAAAGTCCAATCTTTATCAAATATCCACAAATGCACAATGGTCACAGTGATGTCACAAGCATTTGAGTCTTCTTGGGGTACAGTAATGGATGGTTCCCCATGGTCAAGTGACTTCTCCATCATTCTCTTAGCGAAGAGAAATGAAGAAATTAGTGATGAGCTAATGAGGAAAAGAAGGAAATGTATTTCAGTAGACAGATGTGTGGCAGGTTGGGGCATCATGAATCAAAGTACTGAATAAGGATTTTAGTGGCTGAGGCAGACCAGAAAGGCATGAGACTATAGAGGAGGGGGGAACACTGGACCATGCCGTGGTGGTCTGTCTTTCTCTTAAGAGCTGCACAAAGGTTTTGATATTTAAATGTAATGGCCTTTATCACAGAGGGCCATAGTGGTGGGGAAGTGACGTTGTATTCTTACAGTTAAAAATGGAAAAACTCATAGTTTATTGCTTAGGAAAACATGTGGGAAAGAGACCAGTGTATGTACAGGCAGATTAGGACAACAATAATTGGGGAAGTCCATCAGAAAATTCGTAATAATCTGGATTATAAAGGTGTCAATACAAGTCAAAAGTGGTGGCCAGAATTCCTGAGCTGAGAGAGAAATCCAGTTTGCTCTACACATGTGTAGCAAGGGTTAGGTGTGTTTTGTGATGGAGACCGTATTAGCAGCTCCTTTGCAGCAGAGGAACTTTCCTTTGTCTCCACACTGGGGCTTCTGCTAGCATAGACAGTCGCAGGGGCTCTTTGGAACTTTCCTTGTAGTAAAGAGCTGCGGGTTGCATTCCGCCACCCAGCTCCCACCACTGGCTAGCTTTACCCGAAATAACAACACATAAATTGTATTTATTTAAACACTGCTTGGCCCATTATATCTAGCCTCTTCTCTGCTAACTCTCGCACCTGGACTAGCCCATTTCTAATAATGTGTGTAGCACCCCTAGGTGCGCTTACCAGGAAGATTCTAGCCTATGTCTATCCTGGGTCGGAGCATCGATCGCGTCTGCTCGGGAGAGGGGAGCATGGCCTCTGAGCTCTCTTCCTCTCCCTCCCAGCATTCTGTTCTGTTTACTTCACCCACCTATGTTTTAACCTATCAGGGCCAAGCAGTTTCTTTATTACTTAACCAATGAAATCAACAGATTGATATATGACACTCCCACATCATTTCCTTTGTAATCACTTTTTATTTTTGTCTTTTTCATGTTGGGTTTGGATATGGAAAGTTTTGAACTAGTGGTTCCTGGGGTCTGTACAGGGCATGAAGGGTTGCAGGGCAAGAAGAGGAACTGTTCTTCTGAAGGACAATTGTCACCTGCCATTTGGGGGAAACTTCTGACCACTGATGACTAAGCTTGGGCTTCGGCTGTGAGCTCCTTATACTTCAAGTGTTGAAATGTTTGTAATAATAATAATAATAATATTAATAATAATAAAAGTCCTTGCCCATGGAAAAGCAAACATAAAGGAAGAGATTCCCTCCACTGTTCTATTTTACTTCTCCGGGTAAAGGTACCTGATTACCCAGTAGGGTAGTGACTTTTATCTGTATTTGATAATAGTTTTCACTAATTTATTCGATAGGAGAATTCTCCTTAAGGAGAAGTACATCTTCTTCCCAGCCCCTTGGGGAAAAATATTAATTCTGCTGACCATAAAAAGTAGGCAAAGGCTCTAAGTCAACCTAGTCTGGGAAGTGTGAGGAATAGTGAAAGTCCCATTGTATGGAAGTCACTTAGGGCTTTTCTGCTTGTGTCTCTGTAATGGAGGAAAGGAAAGGGGCATTCAAGAAGAGGTAGGAAGATGGTCTCAGTGTCCCACACTGCAGTGACCCAGATACCTAAAGTCAGTGACAGGTTTCAGTGCACAGAGAGAAAAGTTCCCAGGAGAATAGACGCACAACTTCACTGAGCAGATGTTTACAGCAGTGTGCTTTAACTGCACCGATCATCAAACCTTCTTTTGAGTCTCTGTCAAATACCTTTGAGCTTGTGGTTCTGCGAGAAAAAAAGCAGACAAGACACCAGATTGATGCTAGGGAAACTCAGACTGGACATGAGGAAGAGATGGGGTGTGTGTGCAATGAGCAGACAGTGCAGGTGGATAAGCAGTTCCCCGTGAGCAGAAATGAGAAACGGTAGTCCTCAGATCGTGTCACACACATCACAAGAAACAGTAAAAGGGCACCGGGACGGTGGCTGGGTCTCTAGGCTTGGAAGCTAAGAGTTACATCACACTGTGCCTACCTTCATTGTGATCGGTTCAGAGATGTTTATAGGGGTTAACTCTGCAAGATGCTACTTCAGCTCTGGTGTGTGAGCTGTGACTTACACAGGGCTTAGGTCCAGGCATGGACGAGTTTCCCACTTCTTAACTACAAACTTCCACCGATTTGCATGTGGCTACTACCACTTCCCCCTCGGGTTTCTGTTTCTCCTGTGCACGTTTGTGTGGTGTATGCTCTGGTGTGTACGCATGCTCACATGTCTGTCGGCACAAGTATGTGTGTAGGTGTGTGCACGCATGTAGGTGCGCAACCTGAAGTTGCAGCCAGATGTCTTCTTCGGTCTCTCTCCACTTTATGCATTGGGATAGGAAAACTGAAAGGAACTCAAAAGTTTTGGTTAGTTAAGCCAGCTAGCTCGCTTCCAGAATCCCTCTGTCACCATCCACCCCATTCTGGGATGACAGGAGGGCTCCCACACCACAGGCATTTAGGCACCTTGGGCCTCTGAACTTAAGTGTTCAAGCTTCCTTGGCCAGCACTTCAACTGCCCTGGTGTCTTTTTAGTCTACCTGCCATCCCATTTGCAAGTACTTACAATCACCTTTATTTTACAAATAAAGAAAATAAAGTTCAGAGAGACTGTGGTTTATCCCAGCTTATACCATTTGTCAAGATGACATCAACACTAGAATCCCAGGACTCTCACCCCATCCTTAGTCTTTTTTTTTAATGGCACTTTCTCAAATTTATTGAGACCCTGGCACACTGGAGAGTTGGGTACCCCTCCCCACAGCCACCCACCACCATGGCAATGTTTCTTAAGTCTCAGTCTGCATCCCAGAATGCCTGGGTATAGGAGAATGCCATGTGTCTTTCTTGCTGGAGTGTACACCAATTTCCTTAAAACTATCAAGTAACCAGCAATGAGACACAAAACTGAGAGTTAGTTGGAGTTCTTTAATTGGGACTCTATTTTCGTGTCCAGTTAATTTTTCTTCAGTAGGTAAATAATACATCATTTTAGAGGATTGCAAGAACATTCTCCTCTTAAGTGGCACTTAGGATTTACAAGGGGCTGGGGAATGGCTTTTCAGTCTGGTAATTGTTTTTATGTGTATCCACTTCCTGTTGCTCCAGGAACTCAGAGAAATACTTTGTTCCCTTGAGAAATTACTTCAGATCTTTGCATTGCTAAGACACCACATATATATGCAGGGTTTCACCTATTTAACATAATAATTCCATGGAAACGAGAACAAAGCTGTAGGAGATTTCATTAAAGCTTGGCTTCATTCCTAGCTTCACGGGCTAGGAAATGACCTGAAAGATCACCTCCTCCAGCCCCTGCTTCTAGTGTGTGTGTGATGTTTAAATAATTTAAAAAAAAAAAAAAGAATGTTTCCACCATTCCCGACACTCTCCAATCTTCCTTGGTAAGCTGAATCTGTGAGACTGTACTGGTTAGCTCTGAATGCGTCCTTCCACGCTAGCTAACTCAGGCTTTCACACCCCATTTAATAACTTCCTTATTAGCTGTCTTGCTGCTGTGACAAAGTATTCTGAATAAAGCAACTTACAGAAGGAAGGGTTTCTTTGGTGTATAGTTCTAGGGTGCGGTCCACATGGCCATGGTGATAGGAGGTTGAAGAGGTCACATTGCATCCCAGTAGGAAGCAGAGAATGATTGATGTTGTTGTCCAGTTGCCTTTCTCTAGAACTCAGACCTTAAAATGGTGCTGCCTACCATTAACGTAGGTCTTCCGACTTCAGTTAATTAGTCCCATCTAGATGATCCCCCAGAAGTAAATCCAAAGGCCAACCTGGTCCATATAATTCCTGACAGGGCATGCTCAGAGCTGAGTCTCCTAGATGGTTCTAGATCTTATGAAGTTGATCATCAATATTAACCATCACATCTTCAGTTTAGCTCTCTGCATCCTGTCTCAGGTAGCGACAGGATGGCCAGTCCACCTCTGTGTAGAGGTGATGTGTAGATTCAATTCATATACATTGTCAGCTTTTAAGTCATCCAAGTAACCTCATGGACAAACAAAACCAAAACTACTTCCTTCCTAAGTCCATTTCTCCATAATCTCCAGTAATATCTACTTCAATGGATTTTGTTTTGGAGAATTTTGTCTCTAGTCTGTTCTTCCTTAAATTATATAAAGTTCAAGATTATGCATGATCGGGCTGGAGAGATGGCTCAGAGGTTAAGAGTATTGCCTGCTCTTCCAAAGGTCCTGAGTTCAATTCCCAGCAACCACATGGTGGCTCACAACCATCTGTAATGGGGTCTGGTGCCCTCTTCTGGCCTGCAGGCATACACACAGAATATTGTATACGTAATAAATAAATAAATATTTTTAAAAAAAGATTATGCATGATCATCAGTTGGTCTGAATATTGTCCGTTCACGTTTTCTGTGTGTGTGTGTGTGTATGTGTGTGTGTGTGTGTGTGTGTGTGTGTGTGTGTGTGTGTGTGAGAGAGAGAGAGAGAGAGAGAGACTAATATTAGTATGAACCTGAAAGATAAACTTTTTATTATTTCTTTTTCCCAAATTTTATTCGGGAATGACTATATCTATTATTTTAGGGCCCACATTTTACTTGTTCTTCTAAAGAGGGCAGAAGCTGCTGAAAGGTCCATAGAATACTGGTTTTTCTTATTTGAACATATTCATTAAGTACCTAATATGTGCCAGGTACTGCTCAAGGAATTGACGATGTGCACGAACGAAATAAGTATCTCTGCTTCCTTATATCTTACACGCCAGGTATCATGTGTGTGTTGGTTGTTTTTTGTCAACTTGACACAAACTAGAGTCACCTGGGAAGAGGGACCCTCAAATGAAGACTTGGTCGCATCAGACTGACCTGCACCCATGTCTGTGGGGGCATCTTCTTGTTTGTGGTTGATAGGGGAGCACTGTAGGCAGTGCCACCCCTGGAACGGGAGATGACAGCCTAGATGAAAAGTCCAAGCCATGAAGAGCCAGCCTGTAGGCAGCTTTCCTCTACGATTTCTCATTCAGTTGCCCTCTCTAGGTCTCTGCCCTGAGCAGCAGCCCTGACTTCCTGCAGCTATGGAGCGTTTCCAGCAAGAGTTGAAATCTTTCCTTTCTTTTCCCCAAGCTGGTTTTGGCCAGGGTTTTATCACACTGATGAAGAAGCAAATTCAATTATTTGTATCTTTATGTGTATGTATTTGTGACTTGTTCTGTATCTGTACCGTCAATGTAATTCAGAAAGGACCTCACCCTCAAATCCCCACAGACTGGGAAAGGATCACAGGCAGTGGGGAAACCTAGCACTTGGTTCAGATGGAAATAAAACTAAGAATATGTACTCAAATGAAACCTTGCACTTAGAGGCTCCGCATGATGTTGTTTTTTCTTTGTGTGATTTTGTTCCTGTAGCAAAGGGGTTCTGCACCCCACACAAATCACTTACAATTAGGCATTTGTGATGAATGAACTGGGAATTGTCTATACACCATATCAATCCTTATGGAATATGGATGTGTTGATGCATATTTAGACATTCATTCTTACATATGCAGTGAACTCAGGATGGAAGCTTTTTGTCAAACACATATTTATATACTTATTCTCTTCAGAACTTGGTGGTGGTGTCTTTACCACCAAGAGGAATGATGTTCACACAGTGGGTGGGATGAGAGAGCCTCTTTAAAATTAACCTTTGATGCTAGATATAGGAGAAGTCCTTGAACACTGGCCCTTAAGTTTCTTTACCTGGATATTTGGACAGTAGCTGCTAAACTAAAACACTGGCCGCTATCAAGGAAGATCCTAATGTGATACCTTTTGATACCAGGCTCTTAAGGTTCACAAGATCCTGCCTTGAAAGAAGACCAGAGTGCACGCATGCCTAGGTGGTGTGAGAGGAAGTGAGAGAGGTGTAGCTGGTTACTGGCTTATCAGAGTGTGCAAGGAGGCAGAGAGTAGCAAGCCTGTTTGAGGGATGATTTGGAGAAAACAGCGTTTTCATAGGAGGGAACAGGCAAGGTTTGTCTGCATGGATGGAGGGAGCTCTCACGTACTTATCCAGGGAACTCCCAAAAGTTAAGCTGCCTGTGCTGTGAATTCTTTATGTTGAGGACTTTACAAATATAGTGGTCTCTCTCTCTCTCTTTCTCTCTCTCATTAGTTTGTACTATGTGATTTCAGATAATCTTGCTTAAGGTCTGGGACCTTAGCTCAGTGCATGTAGCATACACGAAGCCCTAGTGGTCACCATTACTGAAAACAACAACAACAACAAAAAACAAAACAAAACAAAAAACCAGACCATGTTGTTTTCTCTGAGACCATCATTAGACCCCCAGACTCCAAAAGCAAGAGGTTTTATATCTTTATATCTTCAGAGTCATTTGAACATTCAAATTCAAGAGAGTTACCCGGCTTGTGTCAGATTCTACGTCTTTGCTTTCTACACTAATGGCATAATTTCATACATACACACGTACAATTAGTTTCAAAAGTGAAATTTATTCTAACATATTCATAAGATTAATAGAGATTCAATAATAATCTGGTCTCTTGAATGTTATAAGAGTTTGTAAAAGATGCGGTTCATTTGCATAGCGGCCTCCTGGGCTGATTCTCAGCTTGATTCTTCTTAGATTTATGGAACACTTCCTGGTTTCTTTGCTAGTCTTACGTGCGACAATTTCCATTCCTCCTTCCCAAAGACCGATATACACACACACATGTTTCACTGGCCTCCAGCCGCCCCAGGCTAGTAATGGCTCTCGGCTCTCATCTGACGGGACAGTGCTTCTATACTGTTATACAGATATTTTCCCTCCAGCTCCAATGCCACCCCACTTCTCCTTCCACTTGCTTAGGGCACCAATGTCTTCCTGACCAGATCAATGCAGTTCCTCTGAAAGGAACCTGATGCCTGCACAAGGGAAGTCTGTGAAGCCTCCCCCTCAGCTATGTTTCCGTTCTTCTAAGTAGCGCTGAAATGACTTTTGTTTGTGACCATCGTTTCTATGGTACTATGCGATCCCCTCAAGGGGTCATGCTTCGATGAATGGTTATGAAACCTAGCCTGACAAGGATAAATTTAGAAAAATCTTAATTGGTTGAATAAATCACCAAACGTTGAGATAGTCTGGGTCCTGGGTTTTCTAGTCCTAGAGTGACTGAATTCAGTTCAGAATTCTAAGAAAAGCCAATCAGAGGAAAAAGATAGCAGGAAGGGGGCACGAAAAGAGAAACTAGGTACTTTTGATCTCTCAGTTTTAGGTGATTTTGCAGGAAAATTATTCAGCTTCTAAAACGGTGTGTGTCAGCCATGCTGTGTATTGGATTTACCTGGGGTGGAGGCGCTAAAAATGAGGCCCGGTTCTCCGTTGGAGAGAATTTGATTTAATTGGTGATCAGTACGGACTAAGTGCTGGCTCCCCAGGTGACTCTAAAGTACAGTCCAAACACTCCTGTAGATATGGACTATGCAGAGTTTTGGTCCCACTTCCTGAAAATGAGACCAGTATGGCAGCAACATGGGACATGTGTGTGTTACGTGTGTGCATGTGCATGTGTCTGTGTGTGTGTATGTGTACATGTGTAGAGGTAGCCATCTCCTAGAAAAGTCTTCAGTAAAGAAATGGATTAGTGATAGGTAGGAAAGCCAGTGTTTTTCAAGTATTTATTTATTATGGATTTGTGTGCGTGACTATATGTGTTTGGGTGCACATAAGCATGTGGAAATGCACACATCTATGTACATGTATGAGAAAGACAAAGGAAAACCTCAGTATTATCTCAGGGAGGGCTCTACACCTCCTTTGTGGGCTCTTGTTGGCCTGGGGCTGACCAGTTAGTGTAGGCTAGCTGGCTGGTGAGTCCCAGGGATCCTCTTCCTGTTTCCATGACTCCGGCCAGGATGACGTGTACTCACCATCACATGCTGCATCTTTAGATGGGTCCTGAGGATGGAATTCAGGACTTCATGCTCACATGCTTAGCTGGATGGACTGTTCTCCTGGTCCTGAATTTAATATTCTTAAGTTTCGAAGCACAAATCTAAAGAGCGGCCTTTTTAAAATGAATATTTATAAATAGTCCACCCAAAGAGCATTTTAAAGTCAAATTCTCCTATAAGTGAGTTTCCAAAGTCTTTTTAGCTGTTTCTTAAAAGTGGATTCATTTTTAAGCTTCTAATTTTGGACTAAATAAACACACAAGCAGATTATCTAGATAATTGAAGCCAAACCTATTTTGGGCCCTAATTATCTCCACTACCTCAGGTGAAAGGGAGTCTTTATTTTGAATTATTTAGCTAATTGAGGACAAAGAACAGTTTCTGTCTGTTTTCTCTGGATAATTTACAAGTATCTTTGCTTTCCTAATGTCTTCATTTTCAAAGGAAAATGGGGGCAAGTGGCGCTAGAATGGGCACATTACTTTGTAACCAGCTGGCTGACACTCCTGATTTAGTCTTTGTCTAAAATACAAGAAGGGAATTTTTTTTCAGAATTTTAAAAGCACAGTTGCTTGTAAGCAAAAACATCAACTGTCCAATCCTATATTTCAATCCCAGATCCAGTTGAATTCTTTGGGTCTCATCCAAGATCAGATTGTCCTGAGCCAGTGATGGGCTCTGAGCCTCTTCCCTTCTACTGGAGTCTCAAATCTCTTGGCACCCAGGCCAGGCTTAAACCAAATCAAAGGCTGGCGGCTCTGAAAGGCCCAGACAGGATAGCATTATTTTTATTTCTATTGTTGTGTCAATGTGGAATGTATGAGAACATTTTTTTCTTTATTTAAACGTTTCACATGCTAGAAAAAAGCCCTTTGGATCAACAGTACTCATTTCAAAGGACACTGGAGGAAAAAAAGAAGCCTCCTTTCTTCCTTTCATACAGCAACAGGGGTGAAAAGCCATGAGAATTTCTGATAATGTCCTCTTTGCCATTCTTAGAATGCAGTGTAGAAGAGATGCATCCAGGAGCCTGTCTGTGTTGAAAACACGAAAACATCTTTATTTTTTAAGTTGTGAGATTGGTGATGAGATTAAGATAAAAGGGTGATGGCAATGGTCCAGGTTCAGGGCTCTGAGCATGAGGAGCAGCACCTACACACAAAAAGCTGCATGTAGCAGCATTGTGTCTATACCCTCAGCATCCGGGCAGCAGAGGCGGGTGAATCTCTAAGCTTCCTGCCCAGCCCGCAGCGCCTAGTTGATTGAACTCAAGGCTCAGCAAGAGATTTTATTCCAAAAAATAAGGTGGAAAGTGACTGAGAAAGACATTTAACATTGACCTCTGTACCCCATTGCACACAAGCATATATATCCCCATACACAGATATGTTGACAGGTGTCAGACACACAAATAAGAAGGTACACAAATAGAGCAAATGTATTCATGGGAACAGTTCACTTTCTAGTACCAAGGGCTAAATATGTTTAGTGCCGAAGATAGTTCAACAAAAGGCTATTGGCAACATCTGAAATTTTATTTTTAGATACTGTTTTGTTTTAATAATAAACATTGTATGCCTCTTCTACCATCAGTATAAAATATCAAATAATGTAGGTTCCTTCCATTTGCATGGAGTCATCTTCAGAAAAACTGTTTTTACAAACAAACAAACAAACAAACAAACAAAGACTCACGAGGACTTATGCAATACTGTAGAAGCTGAGCTTTCTACACGCCATCTTCATCTTATTGATGTCACGGGTTATAGTAATATATTCTCTGGTATTTCTAACTGTTTCGCCTATCTGTGCATTCCTCTCTAAAATCTTGATCTTTTGATGAAAGATAGAAGCAGTCTTGGCTGCTGTTATGTTCAATTTTATTTCTGGAATCTTCTTAAGTAACCGCCCCCTTCCCATTCTCTAGGAGCGCAGCTCTGGTGATGGGAGATTTCAGGAGGGAGGGGGGGGAAGAGAGCTCAGAGCTAGAGAAAGCCCGCACTGTCCTTAGCCTCCACTCCGAAGTTAACATCAAAGTGGAGAACAAGTCTCAGACCATGTAATCAGCGCGCTGTTGATGCTCATGGACCTCCTACATGAAAACCCCCTCTTGGTTCCTTCGAGTCTATTTCCAAGGCAATGGGTCTTTAAAAATAGTGATTATAGATAAGCTCTTGGCAGCCTGCACAAGGACGAGAGTGATGGGTTAATGCTCATGATAAAAGCTAATTTACTGAGTAAGCTATGTGGTCGACACTTTTCAAAGTACTTCATAAGCATTAACTGTTTAATCCTCGTAACAACAGTGAGACAGGTACTACAATAACCCTCAGTCTCCTGATGAGGCTAGTGACGGTTTAAGTAAATAGCCCAGAGTCAAGAGCGAGTTTGTGGAAGGCATGGAATCTGAAGCGAGGCATCTGCTTCCAGCACGTGGCACCACTGCCAACACGACATTCTATGCTTTTCTAGAAGGGGAGAGACGGTTTTAGTTACTGGAAGTCAGAATATTTCTTGGATGTTTTATTTAAGGTACAGGCATTTCTGTAAAACCCGATACCCGAGGATATTTTCAGAGCCTTCTTTGTGATTATGTGACATCCAAAATATTGCAGCTCCATAGCAACATTGATGTTAAAAAATTAGAAGCTGTATGAAACAGAAAATCCTTTATTAGATGTAAGTTGACAAATAAGGGACTCAGAACAATGGATTCACTGGTGGCTTCCTTATAGCTCATAGAAACTGGACGACCGCAAATAGTGTCAGTTAGGGAACAGACTGGGGTTGAATTACCATGCTTTATTTTATTTTAGAGCTAGTTCTTTCTCTGGAAAGAAAAAAAAATCCTGTTAATTTAAGAAAATACATTTTTGGCCCGACATGGAGGCATAAGCCTTTAATGTCAGCTCTAAGGAGGCAGAGACAGGTGGATCTCTGTGAGTTCCAGGCCAGCCTGGTCTACAGAGTGAGTTCTAGGACAACCAGAGTCACAGTAAGAAGCCCTGTCTCGAAAAACAAACAAACCAAACAAAACAAGTAATACAGTTTTGAGAATAAAAGTCCAGTTTGATGTCTTTTGTTCAGAGACAGGTGCACTGTATTTATTCAGCCACAAAATCACAAAGCAGAGAGTTCAGCTGAAAGTGTGGTCTCGTGATAAATAATCAGGTTGTGGAGGAGAAAATCGTCTCTCGGCAGGCATTTTCAAGCCTGCTATTATTATTTCCTTTGCATCATTCAGTTTTGCAAAAACTTTTTTTTAAGGAAAACATCAGGACTGATTCTAAATCCCAGTTAATACAATCTACAGATTTTATTTTCCAAGAAAAATCTCTCTTCCAACATCTGGGAAATAGATGAGGTAGAAATGAAATAACAGAAGTACTTTAATTTTGGATTTGTGTGTGTGTGTGTGTGTGTCTCTGTGTGTGTGTGTGTGTGTGTCGAGTGAGTTCTGTAGGATTTATGTATGTATGTATGTATGTATTTGTTTTTGGCTTTAATGATTTTGTTGTGAGCGCTCACCCCGAGGTGAGGCTTCTCTCCTTCAGTAACGAAGCAGCAAAGTGGATTGCCCTTTGCACTCTTCTCTCCACACAAAACTCTCTCGGAAAATTAGACTCCTTGTGATTTGATTGATACACACATCCCAATCAAAATGTCCTGTTTAGTTATCTTACTCTCCTTTGTTTTATCTTTCCTGTTTTGGTTGTGGTCAGTCGCGTTGGAAATACCTCACTTCATGACTCAACTGGTGGAAAGGCACGGGCTGGAGTGTCTAGACTTGCAACAACTTGAGGGACTGAATTTTGAAATATCGAAGTGTTTTGCACTTCACCTTGGGGTGATTAAGACCTACAGAATTTTTTTTTTTTGTAACTTAGACAAGGGTATTTCTTGTCTCTGAGTTATTTCCGTGTCCCTCTCACACATTTCCTCTATAACCTACACAATTATTTACTAGATATTTTTAAAAAGTAAAATACATACTTGTAAATTATTATTATTATTTCTTATAGTTTAGAATCCATGAACTGACTTGTAAAATTATCATTCAAATAGAATTCTTCAACCCTTTTTGTCTTCTCTAAAGGAAATATTTGGTAAACTTTATGTCTGAATAAATGTTTGTGCCAGCATAGGCTTTTGGTTATTTTGGGCAGATATGCTATCATTCCACCACTTTCCCTCCTGCTTGTTAAAGAAAGGAGAATAGAGTTAGCCCAAGTAACCTTGAGTATTTTTTTTTGTATTTTTAAGAGTAAATCATTTACAAATCCAGTCCTTTAATTATGAGCTGTAAAAAATTTCCTGCACGACACACCCCTCCTCTGATTGCAAGAGCACACCAGACAAGCTCTGCCCCTGCACACTGAAGCGCCTCACCGGCTTTGTTTGCTTTAAACCTGAACTAAAGCTACAGTGACATTGGGATTAGTTTTCTAAACTATGACTGATTGTTTTGATCTTGTTCTCTCTCTCTCTCTCTCTCTCTCTCTCTCTCTCTTTGTGTGTGTGTGTGTGTGTGTGTGTGTGTGTGTGATCATCCATCTATAGTTATAGAGGCCAGAGCTTGGCATTGAGGGTCTTCCATAGATCTCCACCTTAGCTTTTGAGACACAGCCTCGCTCTGAATTGAGACTCACCGATTCAGCTAGACAAGCTGCCTGTCTCTGCTTCTAGAGACTGGGCTTAAATTATAGACATCCTGGCAATCCTAACTCAGTCTTTATCCTTGGGCAGCAAGCACTATTCCTATTGAGCTTTCTCAGAAGCTTCCTTCTGTTCTCATAATTTACACAAATACATACACACACATATACACAAACATATTCATATACACATATACATGCATACATATATATGTATATGCTCCTCCAAGTTACACACACACACACACACACACACACACACACACACACACACACACACATAACTTGGGGACGAAGAGTCAACTTTCTTCAGGGGTGTGGCCCTGGTAGGCTGCCCATGCTCTAGCCGTACATCAATAACACATTACATCCAACAATGATCAGACTTAGTGGTATATGTGAAGGAGTGGGTATGGGGAGAAGGGCCCCAAAAAAGTAGGTGGGGCATGAGAGGTGGATATGATATGATCCAAATACGTTGTGTGCATGCATGAAATTCTCAAAGAATAAATATGAAACACCATTTTAATCTAAGATTTTCTTTAAAAAAAACTAAGTACACCAAGGATTGTGTCACCTGGTTGATTATCATGGGGTTTATTCCTGAAAATTGCTATGATTTGCATCAGGTGAACACATTATTCCAGTTGCCTGAGACTTTTTGTTTTAGCATCAAAGTCTTGAATCTTAGAAAATCTCCCAGTTCTTGGCAAATGGGACAACTGGTAGCCCAGTCAGAATGGGTCTGGATATGATTTCGGCTGAGTATATCTCTTGGTAATCTCTATATTGAAGTATGATGAAATCGTGGACTTCAACCTAGTGATCTCAGCTCAAGTGGGCAGAGCGATCTCTCTGTTGCCCAACCTGCCCATTCTCTAAGCACTTATTGCTGTCACAGCAAGCCATCAAAAGGACACGTCTTGATCATGTCACTTCATTGCCTAACATGGCTTTCCATGCAGTGTAGGAACAAGTTCGAACTTGGAACATCTGTCTTGCTTTGATTTAGTCTAACGAGTCTCAAATTTTATCCTGGAAAGAAGACCTCTACCTAGAGGACTTGTTAAAAATGTAGAGTTCTGCATTTCTGGTTCAAATGAAGTGAGTCAGAAAAGTTGCTGAAACGTGTGTGTGTGTGTGTGTGTGTGTGTGTGTGTGTGGTGTGAAATGATGGTGGGTAATGAAGATTCAGATCTTCCTTTTGTATGGGGGAGGAAGTCCGTATATTTAAGGGTACTCATGAATGTGTGTGCACAGGCACATTGAACCTAGTGATCTACCTCAGATTTTGTCTCTCAGGCCTTGCACACCTGTTTTATTTGAGACAGGGTCTCTTCCTTGGGCTGGAACTTACCAGTTAGGCTAGGCTAGCAGGCCCATGAGTGAGCCCCAGAGATTTCCGTGTCTCTCCCCAGAGTTGGGGCTATAAGAACACACCACCATATCCTGCTCTTAGTATAGATTCTGTGGATCAAACTCAGTTCTTTTTGTTCATGTAACAAGAAGTTTACCCACTGCATTTGAGACTGTATTGATGAAAACAAACAATTGCTGTTTTCTTAGCCAAGTTCTCTTTTGTAGTCTCTCCCAACCATTTATTCTTGGAGGTCACTATAATATTTTAATCTTTTCGGGGTCCTGGCCCTTTCCACAGGTATGCTGGGACTTCACAGATCCGTGTCCTACATCCTTAGAGCCAGTCATATTTCTACTTAGACATGTCTTCCCTAGAAGTTCTTTTTTAGGGTTTTCTTCTCCCATTACCCTCTATTAGGCATTACATCTCCAGCCAAGGTATTATATAATTGCCTGTTCCTTGTATGTATCTCTCATTAAGCTAAGTTCAGTGGCCACAGACACTCCTCATTTGTCTTATTTATGATTACATTCATGGCTACCAGCTCCCGCTTGAGCACGTGTTAAGAGATCAGGATTATTTATTGAGGAGGTAAATTACTTTATTAATGGATAGGTTGATATAATACAATTCCTAACTCGTCCAGAAGACAGGCTTAGATAGATCTGATGCTGGAATGCTCCTTATTCAACCTGATTGATTCTATCTACTGATATGTTTAGAGGCTTTTGATCTTGTCTAAGGGGGTAGTGAAGAGTTTGGTGGTGAGGAGCAGTGCAGGGTTGCTGGTGGGGGAAGCTAGATGTACTAGGAATCTGAAGAGTGCGAGAAATGCCATCACTTTCTGCTTCAGCTAGACCCGATAGCACTGTCTAGAGCCTGAATAGAAATAGGGGAAGTGACAGCTTCATCTGAGTCACAGGCTCAAGGGATAGATGTGGTGTAGCTAGGGATCTTGGGACCGGGAACTTTCATTACTTCCCCCACTCATAGTACATAATGAACATACATATTGTGTATGCATCATATACACACTCACCATATTTCATATGTGTACAAATGACACACACATACTACATACCACATGTATATATGCATACATACACAATACATACAGTATACACTTTCCACTGTAACTATACCACGCTTCACATGCATATGCACACACCACATATATGTTATGCACACAATATATGCATACCATACCATACATACCACACTTCACATGTACACTCAAAGTCTATACCTATGTGTTGCATACACACACTATACACACATACCACATTGAAACCTTCAAACACAAAAGCATTGCCTCCCTCCCTGTTGTCAAAGACATACCTTTGCCTCTGTGTGTTCTGAGCAGCCACCATAGAGGGCTGGTCATATACAGTGGTCTGAGGACTCATGAGCCCTTAGTCCTCCTGGAAACTTCTTGAAATATCCAAAAGAGATTTGGTGATGAAGTTGAAGCTCATGAGCTGACATCTTGCATTAATTAGTAAACGCGGCCTGAATGCGCTGAAGATCTCAGCTTCATTTGGGTAGACTGCGTATATGAAAAAGATTGACAACACATTTATGTTAGTGTTTGGCAAAGCTCATCATGGAACTTCAGCCCCAGTGGCCAAGAGGTGACTTTCTCTCATCAGGGTGGACAAGAAGAAGTAGGCTCACTGAGTTTTCATCTTTTATTGTCTTATGAACTTTTAAAATTATAAGTCATGTACCGTAAAAGATGCCATCACTCTTGCCAACTTCCTTTATTGGGAGGTTCCTTTGTCATCCTTGGGAAATTTCTACTGATTCAGTGTAGAGCAGGCCCTGCGTCATGTCTGCTGCTGAACTCCCTGTGCTGACCTTGACGAACAGAAAGTGTGATGTTGTTGGATTTTAGTGGCCATCAGCACAGCCTGGAGAATGTTGGGGGATGGGCACAGAGCTGGGAGACGTGAGATGAAGACTGAGCAGCGTGTTCCAGACAGTAGCAGGAGCACGGAGTGATCCTATCTTGATTCTGAATCTGGGCACTAGGTAGGCGTTCTTCTCAGTAGTCCTTGAGCTAAGTACCTCGCTCTGGAAACAAGCAGAGAGCTGAGGATCACTGCAGAGGAACCTTAAAATGCACCTTCAAACTAAGGACGAAGGAAGTGAGGAGCCAGGAAAACAACCATAATGGACATTTTCTAAGGTGAAACAACACTCAGAGGCATGAACATCTGAGTATCCAGTTAAAGGATACTAGGCCCCATTGCATAATTTTCATAGCAACTTCTCGTGGCCTTAGTCTTTATATAGTTCCAAATTGTTATTTTTGTTGCTGTTCCAAATAGAAGAGTATCATGTTGAAGGAGAAAATCAGAGAATGTAATTGCAAAGGTGGAGAGGCCAAGTGGGGACAGAGGTAAGCATATATTTATTTTAAAGATCACACATTTAAATGGTGTTTTAAAAGAGCTGCAATTTCATGATTCTAACACCAATTATATTGAATGTCTGAGAGATGCCAGAACTCTCATAAATGTGGAAGGCCAGGGAAAGCTTATGGTTGACATTCAATAAGGAAGCGAAAAGGGAAGCCAAGTTTGATGAATGGAAACTCCAGAAAATGTGAATTAGACGGCTCAAAACTCTGGTTAGAAACCAGAGGAAAGAGGGTCACTGGTTGATTTCTAGCAGAAAATTCACAGAATGATCCAAGTCCTGAGAGTTAGGTAACTTACAGGGTGGAGGAGGAAACTCACAAAAGACCCCTGGGCTAAGTGGTTCCACGTTGAGTCAGCCAGGGAGGTGGAAAAGGAGAACTTTCTGACAGGGGGCCAATTTGCTGGTTTCTGTCTCTAAAGTTAGTACATTGAAGCATTATGTAATCCAGTATAACAGAAGAAAATGTGTGCCTCATTCCAAGTTCAAGCCAAAAATTGGGGCACATGAGGAGGATTGGTAGCTGAACCGGAATAGTTTTCTAAAGTTTGAATGCAGGACAGGAACTTGGAGGATCAGGTTATAAACATTCTAATGAACCACTTTAGAAATAGTCATGTTTGCCTTAAGCTGTCATTCTTGTGTCTGTGTTTGTATGTGTGCATGTTCATGTATGTGTGTGGGCATTCACAGATGCGCACGTGCATTCACAGATGCGCACGTGCATGTGGAGACTGGGGAAAAATCCTGGCTTTTAGTCCCCAGACACTGCCCACTTTATTTTTATTATACTTTAAAAATATACTTATTTATTCTCTCTCTCTTTCTTTGTGTGTGTGTGTCTGTCTGTCTCTGTTTCTCGGTTTCTCTCCCCCTCTCTGTGTGTTTCTGTGTGTGCATCTGTGTGTGAGCATGTATGGCGGATATATGGAAGCGAGGAGACAAGCTGTAGGAGTTGATACTCTCTTTCCACCATGTGAGTCCTGGGGGTTGAATTAATGTCTCAAGCTTAGAGGCAAGTGTCTCTGCTTGCTATGGCATCTTGAAGGCCCCACCTTGTTCTTTTTGAAAAAGAATCTCTTGCTGGTCTATAACTTGCAATGTGGATTGGGTTGACCAGCTATCAAAGGATCTGACAGTTTCAGCTTCTCCATCACCCATATTACAAATGTGGGCCACCATGTCCAGATTTTTAAAAGTGAGATCTTGGGATCAAACTCAGGTCTTTATGTTCACAAGGCAAGCATTTAATCTACTGGGTCACCTTCACCCAGGACATTTTAATTCTTAAAATGGTGGTGGCATTTTCTCCTAACTCAGACTGTAACGGAATCATTCTGAGGTTTGAATCACCCTGGTCATATTCTTGTTTTGTTTTTTTTTCTTCCCAGTCTTCTGTAAGCCTGGTATGAGAAAACCAAGCAAAACAATGTTAATTCTAGGAACTTAATGCCATAGATTTGCTTGCCGTGTGATGGAAGATCCTGAATGTCAATAAGAAGTATGGAAGTAGGCCAGAAAGGGAAACACTGGAAAAGCAGAGAACAGAAGAAAACAGCTTCCCTATGGAAACCTCTGTAGGATAACTTGAGAATTTATCAGTCTTCTTTATCTGTCCCTATAAAGAAGGTCAAAGGACACAACTCTGAGAGCTTGATGATATCAGCAGAGTAAAATCCATAGCTGTGTGTGATTCCACATCCAGTAAACAAAAACATCCTTTAAGGAGTGTTTACACTTGTTGATATGTTTCCATGGCAGATCCTGTAAACACATACAGACAGCTGCTGCTAGAGGCATGGGCTTCAGGTTATCATCACCCTCATCTTCACTGTTGTCTTTGTCCATATTATTTTTTTTAAATTTTTTAAATTTTTTTTTTGGTTTTCCGAGACAGGGTTTCTCTGTGGCTTTGGAGCCTGTCCTGGCACTAGCTCTGTAGACCAGCCTGGTCTCGAACTCACAGAGATCCACCTGTCTCTGCCTCCCGAGTGCTGGGATTAAAGGCGTGCGCCACCATCGCCCGGCTGTCCATATTATTTTTGAGAAAGGATCTCATACACCTCAGACTGCTCTCGAACTTCTGATCTCATTGCCTCCATGACATCTATTTTATGGGATACTGGGGAGTGAACCTAAGGCCTATGTGTTGGTTTAAAAGAAAATGATCACCAAAAGGGGTGACACTATTAGGGGTGTGGCCTTGTTGGAGGAAGTGGGTAACCATGGGGCCACAGTTGGAGGTCTCTTTTGCTCAAGCTTCCCTCAGTGTGACAGTCAGCTGACTTCCTGTTGCCTGCAAAATGTAGCACTCTCAGCTCCAGCCCTGGTGAACTGTCTGCCATGTCTGCCCACACCCCTCCATGCTCCTTGTCATGATAATAATGGGCTGAACCTCTGAAACTGTAGTTGAGCCACCCAATTAAATGTTTTCTTTATAGAACTTGCCATGGTCATGTTGTCTCTTTGCAGCAATAGGAAACCCTAACTAAGACTCCTTGTTCCTACTATGCAAGTCCTCTACCAGCTAAACTACATCCTTGAACTTCAATTTAAATAAACAAATAAATGAGTATAGCAGATTTTATACACCAGACTTAGGAAACTTGGTTAATGTAAATTTATCCTTGGAAGAGGAATTATTTCTTGATGGGCCATCATATTTGACTGGTATACACTGGGGCTAATAAACTCCAAATTCTGCAAAATTCCTAAGTCAGTTAACCTCATGACTTCTATATAGGTGGCCAGTGTCCCCAAGGAAACGGACCTTGTAAGCTGCCTTTCTTCAAACTCTTTTGCATTATATTTGATTAGGAGCAAAACTCTCTTTTCTGCTCTGAAGTTCCTGGAGGTCGTGTATAGAATTCGATTTAACAGCCTGCTTATAACATAAAATATAAATGTACAATTATAATTTAATTTAGGGAAATACTTATTAAATTTTCTCTTTTGGAAAGAAACCCTGACAGCAGAGTCCGGGCGATCCTCCGGACACACGCTACTTTCTGTTTCCTCTTAAGTGAATGAGGGACCTGTCTGTGTGACAAATAAAACCAGGCAGAGAGGGCCATGTATGACTGTCAAGATAAACTCATAAATGTACTGTGCTTTCCAGTTGCCCTCTTGGGTCAGTCTGGAGAAAGGCAGTCACCAAGTATGACTCAGTAGTCCCATTTAGAGGTTCTCTGGGGGAAGACTATACTGGTCATCCATGACAACGGATGAAGGAGATTCCCCACCCCAACCACCCGGTCCTGGTCAAGCTCTTGGAGTCTTGTAACCTTATGGCCATCAGACTACACTTTTCTGGGTACTGTGGGGATAGGATTGCCTCATCAATCTGCTCTAACATTTACTACTTCAAAAAAAAAATCACAAGGGTTGATAAATACTTTTCTTTCAAGCTAACATGCTTCAGAAGAACTTGTAATGCTGTAATTCTCACCCAGTCTACAATTTGGGGCTTTGACTTGAGGAGATGATGCAACAAAATTGGAGTGTGGAGGAAGGGGGTTCCAGCAGCTATGGGGACTCCTTCCCAGGTGGAAGTGGGATTGAAGGCCAATCAGGGAATTAGCAACTTGTGTCCACTCACCTTTCAGAACTGCTCTGAGTCAGTGACCTATGGGTACCCTCCACTTCATCCTGCTGATATTAGAGATCTACAGTGGTCATCTCATGCTTGTTCTGTGACTCTATCTTGGTGCATATGCAGAGGTAACCTTCATTTCCATGAAAAGGAACCCTATCTGAACCATTTGCAGAACTACACCAGGTGATTCTCATCGGTATCTGGACCTCATGTAGACACTGAGACCTTAGCATTGAGCCCAAGAAGATGCTGCTATAGGAGCAGAAGCTGGATGACCTTTTTGTGTTCATATCCTTGGCTTCTCACTGTCTTTGTTTTCTGAATTTCAGTATGGAAGAAATGACAGCATGCGTCTTCTGAGACCAAGACACAAAAGGCATTGTAGTTCTATGGGAAGTCACTTGGTACCATAGAAGGGCACTCAACAGCTGTAAAGCCAGGCCCTCATGGAGAGATCTTGACTGACCAATACCAGCTTGTGAAACGTGTAGGCAATTTCCTTGGAATGACTGCGGTCTCAGCTGGCTCCTGACTCCAACCTCAGAAGACTCCTTGATCCCCAACTGACCAGCTGAGCCACTCGTGAACTCCTGACCCAGAGAAAGCATTCAGCATGATTAAATGAATGTTACTACCTCATGCTACTAACTATTGGAGTGATTGTTATGTTCTGGGAGATAAGTGATGCAGTTTGTAAAGAAGAATAAAGGACATCCATCTTTCTTATTTGCTTCAAACTAATTCACTGTAATCTAGAAGGTCTGGGAGGCAGTCTTCCATGATGTTAAGGAGCACTCGCATTGCAACGTGGAGAGATAATATTTATTGTGGCACTGATTAATTTGACATTACCCAGGAATGAGAAGTTCATTCGTTCATCAACAGCGCTACCATAATCACCATCACAAAGAAAATAAATAGCAATAATGACAAACACGGAGAGCTAGTCAGATCATGTATTTTGTGTATGCTGTTCCCCTTATTCTTTCTAGCAATTGATTCTAGTTAATACTATTATCCCATACCTTTTTTCTTTATTAGTAAATTGATATTAAGAGAGTTAAATGAGTCAGATGGTAGCAGCACATGCCTTTAATCCCAGCACTTGGGAGGCAGAGTCAGGTAGATCTCTGTGAGTTCAAGGCCAGCCTGATCCACAAGAGCTAGTTCCAGAACAGCTAGGACTGTTACACAGAGAAACCCTGTCTCAAAACAACAACAACAACAACAACAACAACACCCAAAGAGTTAAATGATATGGTTCAATGTCACACAGTTATTAGAGTTCATGTTTTTCTGGCTACAAAATTTGAACTTATAAACAGAAATCTCTCTGTTTTTCTCTGTCTTTCCCCTCCCCCTTTCTCTGTGTGTAAAATTGTATGCAAAAATGTACCAGCATATATGTATATATCAGTGCAGAATTCATACAAAATCCTTGAGTATTATTTCTCAGGCACATTTGTTCCCACTTCCTTTCTTTCTGAGACAGGGTTTCTTACTGACTTGGAACTCACCAAACAAGCAAGGCTGGTTGGTGAAGCCCTGGGACCATCGCCTCCCTGGCACTGGGATAATAAACGTGTTACAGTGCCGGGATATCTCAAAGGGGTTCTGCACATTGAACTTGGATCCTCATGTTGATAAGACAAGCCCTTTACTGATAGCTATTTTACCTTCTAATTCAAATTTTTGCTTAGGAAAGCCTTATATTTAGAATATAGAACAAAGGCTCTAGCTATTCAGTGTGTAGAGTACCAGGGAGGTTTACAATGTTGTAAGATTTGTTTCATCTGGAGCTATTGTTTTTAGATTGCTATTGTTAGTTTATGTAATAGGAATCACATGGCTCACAGTCTGGTAGTTACACAGGAAGATAGATGAGATGCGTCCTTGCTACAAGTGATAACTTCTGGGCCTTGATTTCCTGCTTGCATTTCCTAGATGAAGACAGTTATTGAGGCTGTAGGCTGTCACTGAAGTTAAACAAAATAAATCATGGGTTATAAAATTAAAAACAATAACCTGATTTTATGGCTGTTTCTCTCAGACTGTAAGAGCATTGAGGATCATGGTCACGGCTGAACCAAGTTTAGATATTGCTAAGGCCAATTTTATGCTTTGTCATGCTTTTCATTTTGCTTTGCTTCAAGCTAATGGTAAAACAATTGGGAGATTGCTTTGAATCAAACATGCCATGGCAGCAACTTTAAAGAAGAGAATATATTAGTTTAATGGCTCAATAAAGTGAAATTCAAATGTTCCTTTTGGCAAAAGTTTCACTTAATTTCAGCTCAAATTTTCCAGGAGATTCTTCAAAAGGTAATGAATTGGCAACTTATTGGGCATTCCTAGTTTGATGTTCAAGTGAAGATAAACCTTTATGATTTTCATGTTCAAGCCTTGAATGACTCTTTATATTGGAAATTAAACACCAATTTATCAGATGGAGAATGAAAGGGTGTCTAAGTGGTTATGAGCAGTTGTTCCTCTTGCAGAGGATTGGAGGCTAGTTCTTAGCACATAAGTCAAGTAACATATAGCCCCTTGTAACTCCAATTCTAAGGGATCTGATGTTCTTCTTTAAAGGGCACATGCATGATATGGTGCATATAAACACATGTAGGAACATACATAAGTATGCATATATAACAAATAAATCTTTAAATAGTATATGATAAATGCTATGATTGTTCTATGCATGATTATGTGTGAGGTAGGATGGTAGAATAGCTAGGTTGGAACTAGGAAGGCAGAGGCAGTGTGTGTGTGTGTGTGTGTGTGTGTGTGTGTGTGTGTGTGTGTGTGTGTGTGATTTCCAGACTAGATTCAGAAGAATACTGAAGTTCAAACACTTGTTAAAGCCAGAAGGAGCTCAACTATGGGAGAATATTCTTAAATTCCAAGTGAAAACAAATCTCCTTCCAATTGATAGATTCTATGTTAGTCATTTGGCAAATCAACAGTTGACAGTCATACAGTCATGAGAAAGCTAAAATGGTTCTTAAAAATTAAAGAAGTGTCAAGGCTTGTTGTTGGGATCGCCACTATCCATGCTCTACTTGCTCTTTGGCTATGTTTGGGTCTGATGCGCAATACCACGTGGGCCATAGTGTTTGTGTGGAAACAGACAGCTATACTCCTTAAGATCCAGGCTTCTGGATCCACCAGGCAATCATTTCACCTGGAGGTGCTACTTCCATTCACAGTGCAGTGGTCCCTCTGCATCTATGAGGTGTGATTGGGTTAAGCCCCTCTGGATAGCACAATCTTCATGTCCCTCACATACAATGGCATCTTTACACCTAGCTTATATAACCTTCCGTATACTTCAAATCAACCTGAGGTTATTTCTAACACTGACTGCCACGATAATGCTCTTCTCTAGTTACACGCTGTTGTTTAGCAGATAGAGTGCCACCTGCATTGCCAACAGGGGACATGCGTTCTCACCACCAAGGGGTCCCTCTGTTCTCTCTGCTTGCTAGAGAACCCCCAGCTTCACTCTGTCATTTCCCACACTCCCCACCCAAGGCACTCGCTTTCTTCTTTGCCTCCCAGGAATCTTACCTTATTCTCAGAGAATCTCCATGTTCCATTGAAAGAGTCAGAAAGGGGTTGAGGGTGCTTTTAGGTGATTTCAGAAACAAACGTGTTCTTGTTCTCTGAAGCCAGCATTGCAGAAGGCAAGACTGTCTTTTTGAAGCGCAATTTGGAGGAGCAAATAAAATTGTGTGAATAAACACACTGATTAATATCTCAGTGTATTAACCCAGGACTCTGTAGTGAGCATTGATGGTAAGGAGATGCAAGAATAGGCAGTAGCTCGCTAGCTATAATCAGTTTAACTCCTGGATGATGGAAGTTCAGTTGTCAAAGAATGCAAATTCTTTATAAACACTGCTTGTGCACACCCATTTATTACTGTGAGCAAAGTTCCTTTAGTGAGTATTAAAGTAATGCCCTCTTCGTTGTAAGAGTCAGAGAGTTGGGTGTGGTGCTTTATGCCTGTAACCTCAGAACTAAGCAGGGAGGCTAAGGCAGGAGGGTTGCTGTGAGTTTGAGGCTAAGCTGGGCTATACAACAAGACCTTGTTTCAAAACCAACGTGAAAACATTAACAAAAAGTTGGAGGAGACGAGGATTGCTGAGACACTTCAGAGGATTCTCTGATGGGTTTGGAGTAACTTCCAAGCCAATTGGATCTTCTAGGTTTCTTGGAGAAGAGTTGCTGGGGGGCGGGGGATATCAAATTTTCAAGAGAATAGAGCACAGCTCTTAGCTTGGTGGTGTTTTGTCTGTGTAGCTGGAAAATTTCTCTTGCCTAATGTTATCAAACAGACTAGCTGAGTTCTAGAGAAAGCCGCTCACACAACTGATAAAAGCCCTGTCTTAAACAGCTTCACTTGAACTTCATGCCGGTGCCCTTGAGAAACGGCGTCTGTCCATTTATAATCCTACAGCTGAACATGGTCCTATATGCACAGTTGGGTCACCTTTGACCTTGAAAGGTTGTTCTAAAAGTCATGTTTCCCTCTTGCTGGCCATGCTGTTATCTGTGCATCAGTGAGCACTTTATTGTGGCAAGGCTTCAGGAATGTGCAGAATCGCTGAGGAGCCTGAATGCCACAGCAGTTTCAAGTCTGCTAGCCTGTTGTCAACAGTCTGCTGGATCTGTCTCTCTGAAGACGGTGCACTGCATGTGCTGCCGAGGTGAACTTCACAATCAGGCCACTTTCAAGGGCATTTCAATGTGTTGTCTAATGAGGCTCAATAGTATAGAACCTCCTCTTGGGGTATGTTATCTCAGTGCTACTGAGAGGCCATAGCAAATGCTTATGCTCAAGGCATTTTGAGTTTTCAGATTGGTAGTTGAATTAGACTTTTGCAGATGAGGCCCAATAGAGCAGTGGTCAAAGACCTTGGCAGTGGAGTCACAGTTAAAAGACATGTCACTCGCTAGGTTAGCAGTTCTCAACCTGTTGGTTGTGACCCATTTCGGGTCAAACAGCCCTTTCACAGGGATCACCTAAGATCATTTGCCTATCAAATATTTACATTACCATTTATGACAGTGGCAAAATTACAGTTATGAACTAGCAACAAATATAATTTTATGGTTCAGGGTTGCAGCATTAGGAAAATGATGTATGGACCTGGAGACCATGCTTTTTTCTTTTATTCTGGCCTTTAGTTTCTTTCTGTGTTGCTGGAGGAGGGTCTCTGTCTATGTGTTACTTTCATTGGTTAATAAAGAAACTGCCTTGGCCCTTTGATAGGACAGAAAATTAGGTAGGCAGAGTAAACAACAGAATGCTGGGAGGTAGAGGGCAGTGAGGAAGCCGTGGAGCCAGCCACCAGGTCAGACATGCTGAATCTTTCCTGATAAGCCACCACCTCGTGGTACTACACAGATTATTAGAAATTGGTTAATCAAGATGTGAGAATTACGGTGATATGCAAAATATTCATCAGTATGGCTATAGGATAGGATCATTTCAGGTCCCTATCCTCAGCTGCCCCAGGAACTAACTGGGGACCTCGCCTTGGGCACCTGGAAGCCCCTCTAGGTCCAAGTCTCTTCCCAACCCTAAGATGGCTCCCTTAATTAAGATATGTGCTTCCCTGCTCCCCTATCCAACCTTCCTGTATCCCAATCATCCCGTTGCCCCAAGTTCTCCCCATCCTACCCTTCTCACTTTTTTCTCCCCTTCTCCCCTTACCCCCCTCCCACCCCACCCTTAAGATCCCGATTTTTTGCCTGGCAATCTTGTCTACTTCCCCTACCCAGGAGGATAGCTATATGTTTTTCTTTGGGTTCACCTTCTTATTTAGCTTCTTTAGGATATCAAAATATAGACTCACTGACCTTTATTTGTGGCTAGGACCTGAAATGATCCTATCCTATAGCCATACTGATGAATATTTTGCATATCACCATAGAACCTTCACCTGGCGATGGATGGAGATAGAGACAGAGACCCACAATGGAACACTGGACTGAGCTCCCAAAGTCCCAATGAGGAACAGAAGGAGGGAGAAGATGAGCAAGGAAGTCAGGACCAAGAGGGGTGCACCCACCCACGGAGACAGTGGGGCTGATCTATTGGTAGCTCACCAAGGCCAGCTGGATTGTGACTGAAAAAGCAGGGGATAAACCCGGACTCTCTGAATATGGCGGACAATGAGGGTTGCTGAGAAGCCAAGGACAATGGCACTGGGTTTTGATCCTACTTCTTGTTCTGGCTTTGTGGGGGCCTAGCCAGTTTGATGTTCACCTTCCTAGACCAGGATGGAGGGGGAAGACTTTGGACTTTCCACAGGGCAGGGAACCCTGACTGCTCTTCAGACTTGAGGGGGAGGGGGAGAGGAGTGGGGGGAGGGCGAGAGGAGTGGGAGGCTGGGAGGAGGCGGAAATTTTTTTTCTCAATAAAAAAAAAAGATGTGAGAATTAGCCAATAAGAGGCAGAAACTAATGGGCCAGGCAGTGTTTAAATGAATACAGTTTGTGTGTTGTTATTTCTGGGGCTAAGTTAGCTGTGCGGGAGCCGGGCAGGATGAAAAGCAGGCCTGACTCCTCACTACACTGTGTGAGATGGGGAGAATCAGACTTTCTTACCCATACAACAATGGGTTATCTTACAGTGTTTGCTGTGTTTAATGGGACAAGACATGTCATGTTCTTGGTATACTGAAAAACAAGAAGAATTCAGTAACTCCCCTAATTCACTCACCTTTTTCAAAGTTGTTGAAAGCAGCAATCATAGCCCATCTTTCCTTGCATTTCTTCTGCCAAGAAGAATACCGAGGGCAGAACAGATAGTCAATAACAATCAGGGAGCACCTGCTTGCTTTTTGAAGCATTTTAGCCTCAATCCTGTTATGCTAATGGTTTCTTTGAGGGTGATCAGCCCAAGACTTTTATTTCCTTCATATTTGGTTACATGTCACATCGTGCTAAAAAAAAAAGTTTTAGTATTTTCCAGATTTCTATGAACATTTGAAAAGTTGATTCTATTTTTTACAAGAACTTTTGGCAGCAGTAAAAAAAAAAAGATAAGAAATAAAAGAACAAAAAGAATTCAATGCCTGCAGACAACGGAACATTCTCGAACCAATGTGTCAATGTTCTTTGTCCCTGTCCTAGTGAATATGAGTTCTTCATGTATCATAATAGTTTGTGTGAGGGACACTATGTACTTCTAGATCACTCTTCTTTTTAACTTCCTAACTATCGATATGATCTTGGCTGAAATGGAACTTAAAAGCCCATAATCAATGTTTTGGTGTCATAATTTTTGCTGTGGAGTGGAAGTTCAGAAGGCAGTTGAAGAGAGGGCAACCTCAGGCTCACATGAGTGAAAGAAATGCCATGGCTCCCACAGAGCAGGTATTTCTATTTCATTACCACTCAAAGAAAGACATCAAGGCTTAGTATGTTTAGGGGCACAAAAGGAGCCTCCCGAATTTAATGGCTTCTTATTTAGAGTTAGTTTCTTCAGTTCCCTTTAACTTCTTACCATAACAGAAACAGGCAGCGACACTCTGATCTTCATGGGGGGCAATGTGAAATTTATTATCTGTATAGAACTGAACTAAGTGTACAAACATTACACTACCAATGCCTTTGAAGAAAATCTGACCTTTGAGAGGGTAAGGTAAAGAAGAAAAGGAGGGCTAGAGAGATGGCTCAGCAGCTAGGAGCTTTTCTTCTTGTAGAGGACCAGGGTTTGATTCCCGGAACCTACATGCTGGGTCATAACCACCTGTTAAATCCAGTTCCCGGAGCTCTGCCTCTCCTCTCCTGACCTTTCTGGAGTATGCATGTGGTGCATATACACATGTGCAGACAATACACTCATATACATAAAATGAAGCAAAAAATACAAAAATACAACAAAAAGTAAAAAAAAAAGGAGACAAAGAAATGAGATCATTACTAGGTTAGGAATATCTTTAGAATATTTTCAAGTGTAAAGGCAAGTTGTAAAGACTGTCTAGAGAGTTCTAATGGGCTCTGCACTCAGTTTCCCTTAGTGCCAATATCCTGCATGAATACTGTGTCAAGTTAAAGAACTAACACTAATTTATTATCATGACAAAATCCACCCTTCATGCCAATTTTCTTAGACTTCACCATGTGTACCTTTTCCTTTTGGGGATCCTATTAGCCTCTCTCATTGATAATAACTTTTAAGGCCGGTTTTGACCAGGTGTATGCTTGTTATAATTTCAAGTAATTTTCAGACATTGATCTTCGGTACCCATTGTTTTCTCATTTGAGGGTGAAGCAACTGATGCCAGAAACGGTCATGAGTTTTCCCACAGTAACTCGGGAAACAGTGAGACAAGGATTCAAATCCAACACACCTGTCTCCAAAGCCATTTCCCTCTTGTTACACCACGCCATTTTTTAAAACTCGTGATACGACAATTAAATTCATATTTGGAAAATGTACCGAGCCTACTGTTCCAACCACTTTTTGGAAAATAGTTGTAAAAGAATTCCCTTGCTTTCTCCAGCTCACAAGTAGAATTGTTTATATGAGTTTTCATCTGATTGCTCAAAGCCAGAGAGACTGATCTGAGCTGCAGAACTCTAAATGAGAGCTGCCAAAGCAGAACGGATGCTGAGTGATAGATGACTTATTGCTAGAATGTTTGAAGAATGCCTTGTTTTCTCATCGAAGCTTCCATGTCAAGGAAGATGCACTTCACTTTCTATTTTTCTCAGAGGTGATGTAAAAGAATGTGAATCAGGTTTTAGGTTGATCCATATATTATTGAACGTTTTCTATCTAGTTTTTTTTTTAAGTTAACAAAGTTACAGTTTACAATAAAGGCTCATTGCTGAGTGAATTCACAATTCTTAGTTATTGACATCACAGTTCAATTCAGCTCTGAAGCCTCCATTCTAAAGTCTTGGCTCTTCTCAGCAAACAATCTCTATTACCCGATGGTTGGCAGGAAAATGCAACCTCCAGAAACATTAAATGTGCTGGAGACAAAGGTAGGAAATAAACAAAACCCGCAGCAGAGAGATGGGCTGGCTAATCATTATCTCCAGCAAGTCCCTTTTCTCTTACAACAGTACTTCACCTGCTTAACAGTAATCATTAAAAGGATCTAAAAATAGTCTTTGGGAAGCCAAAGGTTTCAATAACAGATTAGAATTACTGGGTGGCTATTTCTTGTGGTCAATAACAGGTTTACTGTGTTGACTTAAAATATAAAAGGGTCATTCATTTCAACATACTTTCTTCTTCACATAAAACAAGGAAGTATACAAAAAGGAAAAAAAAACTAAGTACTCTCAGTAAGTAGATTTTAATTTGTATCTACACCGTGTTCTTCTCACTTCATTAGGCTTCGGATCTGTGACTGAACAGCCCTGTTTGGGCAGCCTGCTGCCTACTTGGAGACATCAGAAGCAATGACTTCCACAGATTTAAGGTTTTGTGCACACATATCCTGTTTTTAGTCATCTGAGTGGATAGAGCAATCAAGGACGATCTGTGTTTCATCATATCTTCCTTGTTGTGTAATTTGAACAAAAGCTCATGTGGAGTCCAGCTTTGAACATTAACAGTTTATCAACTGGAGGAGCAAGTTAGATGTGGTCTCCAAATATAGACTTGTATTTGCTTCGTTTTCTATCTCCAAATTCTTTCTGCAGAGGAAATGAACGCTATCAGACTTTATGGTGTAAAAAACAAATAAACAAAAACAACCACAAAACACAACAATTAAACAAAAAAACCCAAAAAGCAAAAAGCCAAAACAAAAAAAAAAACAAAAAGCAAAAAACAAAAAAAACCCCATATTTTATTTTTAGATTTTTCTTTTTAATTCTCCAAAAAGTATATAGAAGTTAGGTTTGAACTAACAATGTCACTCAGTACCAATAAGAAATTTCTACTGTTTTCATAATTTTGGAAGTTTACCAGGTTCCCTGTCTTGTGTGTTTGTGGTTCCTGTGCCGGGGTTTGAGAGTTTACACATAACGTTTTGAACTTCCTTTTTCTTTTTGATTTTATGAGAGAAATCTAGAAACAATAGTAGACTTTGACTCTGATTTCATCATTCAATAGAAGTCAAGTTTCTAGGATCTTCTTTTTTGACAGCTATCATTTTGTCTTCCTCTGTCCTTCCATTTTGCCCTTAGTATTTTTATTTTTTAATTAATTTTTTCCTGAACTACTACAGTAGGGTTGTATTTTGGTAGCACTGCATTTTGATAAATGCAAATTTGACCACAGTTTTCTTGATTAAAAGCTCTTCGGATGACAATTGTTTCCCAATTCCGCTCATCACCTCAAGTCTCTAGTATCATCTTGGTCTGGTGGTGTGCACAGCCTTTCACATTAAACTGAATCTGCTTTTACTTAGATGTATTTTGGGCTTGATTCTTTGGAAGACAATTAAGCATCTTTGATTTAGGACTCAAAAAAAAAAAATGACCCATGCTTTGACGCTAGCTATTCTTGTTGCTGTGACAAGAAACTGAAAAGGAGCTACTTCATGGAGGAAGAATTCATTTTGACTTGCATTTCCACAGGCTATACAGTCAACTCTGGCAGAGAAGGAATGACAACAGGAGTGTGAGACACTGATTGCTTTGCATTTACAGCCAGGAAACTAAACAAAAGTCAGGAAATAGAAAGAAGACAGGAAGGGGGATCAGGAAACCGAAAGAAGACAGGACGCGGGATCAAGAAACAGAAAGAGTGCAGAAAATGGGGCCAAGAAACAGAAAGAGGACAGGAAGTGGGATCAAGAAACAGAAAGAGGACAGGAAGTGGGGTTGATGTTCTGAAACTAAAGTCCTCCAAAAAAGCTGGACTCTGAAAATATTCTATAACCTTCCCAAACAGGACAACCGACTGAGAAGCACATGTTCAAACACAGGAACCTATGAGCAACAGTGAGCATTCAACCACAACACTGACCTAACAGGAGAGGTATCATCATCGTCTCTTCAGCTGTCCACACTCTTCTTTGTCATACCTGGTAATACATTATGCAACAAATTGTTTTTGATCTTAGACTTATCTACAGTTTTAATTCTTTATATTTAGTACATGGATCTTTTTTTTCTTCACATTTTAGACACTTATACTTGTGGATCATCGATGGTTAATCACCCACTGGTTTAGAACAGTCATGCTTTAATTTATAAATTATTCAAGTTTTGGATAATATCCAGATTCCTGGAACTCATTCTCAAAACCATTATTTTATAAGTAATGGTGAGGCTCTATAGACATGCTATTTCTTTGCTTCTTTTAAAAAAATATTTTATGTGTATAAATATTTTCCTACATGTATGTATATATATCATGTGAGTACCTACTTTTTTCAGAGGTCAGAAGGGCACAGCAGATATCCTAGAACTGCAGTTAGAGATAGTTATAAGTCACCATATGGTGCTAGAAACCTAATCTGAAACCAGTCACCATATGGTACTAGAAACCTAATCTGAACCCCCCCCCCCCGCAAGAAAACAATTTTTTTTTACCTGCTTAGCTGCTGTTTTTCCAACACCAAATTTGCTTTCTTAGTGTGGGAGATCCTTCTGTCTATGTGTTGCTTTTATTGGTTAGTGAATAAAGAACTGCTCTGAGCCTATGACAGGGAAGAACAGAACTTAAGTAGGAGGGGAAGACAGAACTGAATTCTGGGAGAAAGGAGGCAGAGTTGAAAAGATGCCATGGAACCACCAGAGTCAGACATGTTGAATCTTTGCCGGTAAGCCACTGCCACATGGCAATATACAGATTAATAGAAATGGGTTAAAGTAATATAAGAGTTAGCCAATAAGAAGCTAGAGCTAATGGGCCAAGCAGTGTTTTAATTAATACAGTTTCTGTGTGATTATTTTGGGGCTAGGCAGCCAGGAACCAACAAGCAGCCTCCTCCAACAATTTCTGCAGCTGTTTCAAGTGACTATAGACTGGGTCACAGGTGCACAGGAGAAAAATGTGGAAACGAATCCTTCCAATTGCTTATTGTTATATACCAGCCATCCTTGGTGACATAAGTAAAATCTCTTAGTAATAAAAATGCATGTGTTCTCAGACCTAAATGGCTGAGGTAGTCAGAACCCTATCCATACTGAAATTATGGGATGTGGAGTTCATCAAATGTAGTGGTTCTCTCAATTGCAGGTGATATCAGAGACTTTGAGGGTTGAAATATATACCCTCCCCCTTCATTTTAGTTCTGAGAGTCTTACTTAATTCAACCATGCAGTGAATACCTGTTGCTTTCAAGCTATCTAAAGGTCAACAAGCATGACTTTCAATTACTGGGCACTGTGGAGTATTGATCTAGAGACAAGCCTTCAGCAGGCAGCTCTTTGCATAAGAGAAAGGCCTCACTTCATAAAAGCCCACTCAATAATTCTTCACCCCCCACTTAAATCCCAGTTTCATCATTTCTTGACTGGGATCTTGGGCAATTACTGAAACTAAGTGCTTCTGTTTACTCTTACCTGAATCGTGGGAGTCAGGTAGGGTTTACTTTAGAGGTTTTGATGTAAGGTCTAAATAAAAAAAGTTCTTTGACAATGGAAAGTAGTGGGGTTGAACCCCAAAGCTTCACTTTATAAAGCTATTGTCATCATTATTATGGTCATTTTGTGTATGTATTGATGTACAAGTGGCTTCACAGAACTCCTTTTTTATGGTAAAGCATAACATAAATTCAGCAAATTACAAAATAATGACAGAGCAACTCAATGCATTTATAGAGGGAAGATACTTATTTTTAGACACTACAGATGTCAAGAAAGAAAGACCTTTTGATTCTAGAATCTTCCTGGCATTCTATCAGCCATAATCGTCATCCTTCACAAAATACTGGTTTTGCCTACATTTGGGGATAAACCCAGTATCTCATGTTTGCTAGGAAATTTCTCTACAACTAAACTACCTCTCCAGACCTGTGTTTGAATTTTATACATGTGTACAATATAATATGTACTCATGTACCTTTTTATTGTTTAACTCCACACTTGCAAGATTCATTTGTACCGTAGTATACAAGAGTATTTCATTTTGTCGTTATGTAATGTTTTATGTCGATTGACATTTGAATCATTTCTAGTTTTTCAGCTTGCTATAAATAAGCCTTTGGCACACTTGTGTATCTATATAGGAAGGAGTGGGATTTCTAAGTCACAGAGAATGACAATTCTAGAGGGAAAATATATACAGCACGTGGACACAGATGCTCTGAGAATACATGTGTATAGGTCTATGGCTGGCCAAGAGCCTTTGGTTTACCATTTCTATTATAAACATTTTATTTTTGTCATGTTTTCATTAATGATAACTATGGCGAGTAGAAGTTCTTCATTTTATTAAAAATCCACTTTGACCATCTCCTGGGTAATGATGTTTGGGTTACATTTAAAAATATTTGTTTAACCTAAGATATGGAAATATGCCTGCGATGGTCAGTTGTGAGTGCTAGCTTCATGGCCTTAGAATTGCTTTGGAAATATTGCTGGTATATCTGGGAGAGATTATCTAGATTGGGCCTCATATGTCCCTTGTTCTTCAGGATTGTCTTGCTTATTTTTGCTTTTGTGTTTTTGTAAATTTTAGTTAGCTTGTTGCCTTGCATAGCCACATGTACAGCCCCTATAAAAATATATTGTGTTTTTATTAATTGTATAAGTTATCTTAGGGAAAACTGACATTGGCCCAAAGTAGGTGGCATCTCGATTTGCTCTATTTCTCCCTAATTCTCTCCTAATAATCTTGTTTCTGTCTTTCTAAGCATTATGCATTTCATTCTTTCTGCCGTTTCATCTTTTTAGTTAGGAACTGAAGCTATGCTATTTTCAGGTGTAGTGGTGTCCATGTTTATCACAAACATGCAAGTTTCATCAAGTAAATTATGCTATTTGTGATGCCCACATTTTTTTGTGTGTGTATAAACCACACTGGTTGATTTTTTAAAATAAAAATGTGTGTTCTGGACTCTTAGAGAGGTTTGCAATTATTTGGATACATAGATTTTTTTTTTATTAGTATTTTACTTAACACAATTTTCACTCATGCTCATGGGAGGAACTAGCCTGTAATGTTTCTTCCTTTGATGCCATTGCCGGATAATGAATTAGTTGTTTTCTATATTAGAGCACTTCTGTTGTTCTGAGTTTGTCATGCAATATCTCAGGAAATTATAAACTGTTATTTTATTATTTCTAAAATTCCAATTTGATTCATAATTGCAGTTATTTTAAAATAATAATATTTAAATAATATTTGAAACCAGTGTCTCATTGGCTCTAACTTTTCTGTTATTAACAATGTGATTCTTTCTATTGACTGTGTTTTTTTTACTTTATAGCCTATCTTCTGATAAAACTAGCAGTTTTTAGAATGCATTAAAATAAAATGGTGGGGCTGGAGAGATGGCTCAGAGGTTAAGAGCATTGCCTGCTCTTCCAAAGGTCCTGAGTTCAGTTATATTTTAAAAAAATGGTAATTTTAGATTATTTTCTTTTCTTTTCTCCACAGAAGATTAACCTTACATTTGCTGGTGAGTCAGAGGGGTAGATGAGGCGGAGATGATCCCCAATCATCTTTGAGTCCTTCTGTGTTTCTACATTTCTGGTTTGTTCCTGTTTCTAGATCTAGTCTTTCCTTGTCTCTACTCACAATCTGGGGACTTTTCCGAGGCCCTTTTCCTCTCCAGTATGATGCTGTTGCAGAAATCTCCAGTTGCCATTTAGTTACTAAGCTATGGATTTCCACTTGGCTTGTCTGATTGCTGCTTTATGTAGCTCTGTGTTTTTAAATGCTAAGAGTGGAAATGTGCGGAATGTTGAAATGCCAATCTCGTTTCTCTGTGATTTTCTCTTTCTCCAGAATGTCAGCCTCTCATTTTGACTGAGTGACCTCATAATCCATTTGTCTCAACAGCTTTGTGGATTTGTTAAAACCGCTGGGCTGCTGTTCTCTCTCTGTTTATCCGTACTACATGCTCTCTCCCAAATAGGAATATAGTCTATTTCAGCATGGAGTGTGCGCATCTCCCTGGACCACCCTTTTCTTTGGAAATGAGCCTGTGAGGTTCCTGTGTCTTGGTCACCCTTTAATGCTTTCTGAACACGTTCAGGTGTAATTTTAGGTATTTTCAAATTGGAAACTGAGGCTCTGGACAAGACAGCTAGCCTAAGAGGGCTCAGTCCTACTGTTGGAGGTAGAATTCCTTTGCTACCTTTGTGATCTGTCTGTTGCTCCAACTCATGATCTTAAATATGGCTTTACCCGAGTGTGTTTTCCATATGTGCTCATTGGTAACAGCTATGCAACGCTTACCCACATTGATTTTAGTGATCAAGCTTAGGGCTGTTTTAGGTAGGGTCATGGGTTATTTATGAATGCAAAGAAATTTTGGAGTTAGGGTAAACAAGTAGTTGCTTTAAATTTCATAAAATCAATAATCTTTTAATGGAGACTTTTTGCTCTTAAAATATTTCGATACAGTTTTCACAGGATGTGTGTTCATTGAAAGTAGGGCTAGAGGCTTCACCTGCGCTTTTTAGTAATACTGGAACAAATGGAATGGGAATGGGTAGGAACACACACACACACACAAACACACAAACTGTCTCTCTCTCTTACACACATACTCACAGTCTTTCTCACATGCATACACACACACAAACTCTTACACATACTCTCCCTCTTTCATACACACATTCTCTCTCTCTCTCTCTCTCTCTCTCTCTCTCTCTCTCTCTCTCTCTCTCACACAGACATACGCACAAACAGATAGCATAAGCTGTGGGAGATGGAGCAGGTACTTGGGGGTTGTTTTAGCCTGTGTTTGAAGTCTGTTCCCTTTCCCAACAGTAGTATGATCTTGGAAACAATCCTTGGTTGCTCAGATTTCTGTTTTCACACCCGTGAAGTGGCCATCTCTCACAGCACTTTTGTGAGGATTAAATGACAGACTTATTAAAAGAAATGAGCCCAGCATATGACATGGGCAGGTGCTTGATCACTCCTCCAGTCGGTGAGTGTTGTGGTGAAAGGCGAGCTTGCACAAGGTACAGTGTCCCTTAAAAGCTGAGTGATGTCTGGATGGTTGGTACAGTTTGTGACAATATATTGTAGGCCACACTACCCTTTACACCCCTGATCTCAGAAACTAAGCAGGGGTGGACCTGGTTGGGACTTGTGGATGGGAGGACAATGGTACACTGAGATCAAGGTCATTTATAAAAGTCCTGCATGAACAGCCACACCCCAACTCTCTATCTTTTCTCAAACACACACACATAATTTTTTTTTTTAAATCTTGGTTATGAAGTAATAGAACAAAAGTGTGTTAGGACCATGAAATCCTCTTTCAGAGGAGAAAGAACTGCCTGGAAGGTAGGTCGGTCCCACTACTTTTACATATGAAGCATAATGTAGAATGTAATTACAATATGTTTAAATCTTTCCTCCACTACCGTTCTATCCAAGGGCCTGAAGAAAGAAGACAAAAGGCCCATGGCACCTTTGAAATAGAATAGAGGTGACCTTGTTCCTGCCCACATTAACTGTACAGTATTTTTAAAGCTTATTCTTCAAGCTAAGGGGCTAAGCAAGCTCTTGCTGAGCAGTTAATGGTTCTGTATTTGCCTCCCAAATCTGTGTACTTCTGGTGCGTGACTCATTGCTTTCGGGTGCAATAACTTGAACTACATAAAACCAATTTTAATTCTAAATATAATTTTGACTCTTAGGGAAATAATATATAGCATGCATCCCTTGAATTACCAAGTAGATAAAAATAGTTGGAATTAGGTTATCATCTGTAAAGCTAAAAGGGGTGATTTCTCAGCTGCATTTTGAACTGTGGCATGTAGCAATTTTACAAGGAAAGCTTATTTAAGCATGACGCACAGGCACACAGTCCTCTCTAAGGTATTTGGCTAATTGGAGAATGATGCCAGTTTTGTTCTGAGTTCACTATCATTCTCTAGCTCTTTGATTTTAATGAGGTTTTAGACTTCTCTTCCTTTTCAAGAGCCACCCATTTGGTACCCTCTGCTATTTTACATGATTTAAGCCCTTACTTCCAATTGGCAGCACTCACATTGTTAAGAGGGAAGAGTGATTCTTGCTTGATGGATCATTAGATTTGGTTTTAGGGTTTTCCTCTCCAGTTTACATTAATCAGTTTTATGTACCTCGTGCCTCGTTTCTTTTTCCCAGTTCACATAAATATTGATGTCATCTTCAATTGGAGGTTTCAGAAAAGAAATCAGTAGGAGAAGGCTGGCTCCAATATCCATCGGCTGCAAAAACCAGTTCCAGGCAGATCTATCAAAATTAGCTACCTTTTCAGTACATAAAATCCATTTATGCAAAAGGAAAATCAAATAAACTCTCATTTAAAAATCTGTATTTTTCTTCTGTTTCCTTTATTAAAAATGACTTTCTGTCACTGCTAGTTGAATTATAGTGTTTTCCTAATAACTCACATGAGTAATCTGTCTGTCTACAGAGTTTTCAATCTCTTGGTTTGGCCATCTTTCAGTATCTGGGAACTACTTTAAGGACATGCTGTAACTTTTCTGGGTTAACCAGATCGACAAACACGTGTCTAATAGGTTTCTTGGGAAAGATCTAGAACCAGAGTGAATGGGAACCACCTGATAAGTGAAGACCATGGCCTTGGGCTCCACAGCTCTACTCACCAACTCAAAAAAACTAGGTGAAGAAGTGGTAATGCTGGTCTCTCTCCTATATCACCCTAGAATTCTCTGATTTTTTGCCAATCAGCTCTCTATCTTCCCAGAAAGCTCTAAAGCTATTTTATACAATAGGGTTGCTAATATATGTATATTTTCACTTAACTATGATGAAAAAGAGTTTTAATTTTAGTTCCTCTCAGAAGTAGCCATATTTCAAGGACCCAGTGCTCTGCACAGAAAGATCTTCTACATTGTATTGTGCCAGGATGTCACACAGCACCTTCTCCATGGTGTAGAAAAGAATGATTGAAAATTAGAAAAAAAATTAGTAGGAAACATGTTCTACCCAAGGCACTATTCTCATTCTGTAAGTGTAAATCCAATCTTCAGAGATTAGGACTCTGCTAGCCACGGACTACTGTGTCCTCTGTTTTCCACTGTCCCTGTATGTTTTAATAACTCTCTCTCTCTCTCTCTCTCTCTCTCTCTCTCTCTCTCTCTCGTGTGTGCATGCTCATGTATGTGAGTATGCATGTAGGCTTGAGTACCACGTTGGGTATCATCCTCAGGGATACCCTCTACCTCCTTTGAGGCAAGTTCTCTCATTGGTTTGGAGCTCACCAATTAGGCTAGGCTCTTTTTCCTTCACTTGATTGCTAGGGATCTAACACAGTCCCTGGGTTCCAAAGGGTTCCAAAGTAAGTCCTTCACTGACTAAGCTGTAAATCCAGCCTTGATTTTACTGTTTTACTAATAACAGACACCCCCACCCTCCCAATTTTCATTCCCAGCTCCTTCTCTAAACAGAGTCTGAGTATAGCCTTTGGCATGTTTTGTGAGTGATTGCTAACATCTTTTGGCTTGTATCCACATTCCCATTTGTGGTAGAGTGTGGCCTAACAGCATGCTAGTATGCTCACTCACAACATTACAGTGTTCTGTTGCAATTGCTTTCCTTTCAAAACTGATGAGAGGGCACCCTCTTAGCTCAGTTGATGACCAGCCTCCAGCTGAGTCTGAGATGCTAACTTGAGTTAGGACTTGAAAGCAAGAACTCTAATTGTGTCACACCTGTCTACAGAGTAGCTTCTCTGTTTTACCTTTGCTCCAGTAGCCATTGTGGAGGACCATATGTTCTTGGTCTTCACTTCAACCTCCAAGTCATTATCCTTCCTCCCTGCTTCCTAAAACCCTAAGTCTGAACCTCCAGTTCTTTGAACAGTCTATCTCTTATCCTGTCACGATCCTCTGTGGAATCCCCTTTCAATCTATAGTTTTCTTAAAGATGACATGTCACTCTCAGGTTCGCTCTGTCACTGTTCTCATCCTCACTCCTTGTGACTTCCATACTATCTAGAAAAACCATCCATCCCTGGACTATTTCTCCCATGATTGACTCTCATAGTTAAACTCTTGACCTTGCCCCATTATCACCGTTGCTTCTAAGACTTTGATTATCAGCATTTCAAGTCTCTTATTCTCTAAGTGCCCCCTTCTGTTTTTACTCTCTTTCTCCAACACTTTTGGTTCAACAATACTGCAGCGATCTAGAAGAACATGCAATTTGTCCTTTTCAATATCCATTTTTCTGTATATCTACTGCTCAACTTTCTCCAACTCCCTTCCCTTCTTTCTTGATATTCTCCCCCAGTATTCAATTATTATCCAACTATCTTTCAACTCTTCAAATACATTTTTCTACAGGCTTAACAAAATCTCTCCGATATTTCATTTTAAACCCAACTCTATGATATCAAGGTCCTTCTGGTTTACCAGACAATCACTATAAATTCCCCTAGTACATTTATCATGTCTTGTGAATGATTGCTTCATGCATGAATTTTGCTCCTCAAGTTTAAGAAACATTCCCACTTACCTTTATTCCCAATTGATTCAGCTTTCCGGTTTACTTGGAAAGTAGTTGTGACCAGTCGGGACCTTCTACAAGGTCTATTATGCAGTCTCATCACCTCTCGTGTTTGTCCATATTATTTCTTCAGTCTGTTGCTATGGATGACTTGTCTGTGCTCCGACCAAGGCCAGTCCTATTCCTTCAGTACTTGATTGTTTCGTTACCTTCTGCAGCCGCAGGGTTTGCCCCAGCATCTTCTCCTTCTCTGTCTTGCCTTCTTAGTGTGAACCTTTCTCCTGTGTTATTCTTATCACAGGCGAATATGCTTTTGTGTTGAGAAAATTAAAAGAAAAACTTGCCTCTTCTCTGATTTTTTCCTAGAAACCACGGTTCCATTTTTCTTCTGCATTCACATCACCAATTTGTCTGCTCGCGTGCGTTCACTTTTGAACTCAGTTCAGGCAGGCAGGCCTTTGACCTCACCGTTCCATTAAAGTGGTGAAAGCCATTCATGATTGTCATGTTGTTAAGTCAAAGTCAGCTCTCCATCCCTCCCCATCTTATTGGCCCTATTGACAGTGTCTGACCCACCTGATCACTCACTCATTTTGATAGACTTGATCTACTCAGTTACCCACAGACGTCACCCTTCCTCTTTCCAGGGGCACTGGTCTCTGCTTAGTCTCCTTTGCTGGTTGCTATTTCATCTCCTTCATACATAAGTTAAAACAAGCCCCCACCCCATTTTTTTTTTTTACAGTCACTTCCATGGAGATCTCATTCTATTTGATGTTTAAATCATGTCCCATGCTGATCGCTCCTTACTTTGTATCTTCACCTTACATCATCTTTACTGAACTTTAGAATCACAGACATTTACTTTCTCAATGTAAATAACCCACATTTACTTCTGTAAGACTCAAGTCCTGAGTGTCTGAACCTCCATTCCCACACAGACCTCATTTAAGAAAATCTGTTTTTCTGCCATCTATTTCATCCCATTCGGTTTCCTCTCCCTCTCTCTCTAACAGTCCTTCCCTCTTCCTCCCCTCTCCCCCAGATCCATCCCTGCTCAGTTCCTTTTCCCTTCAGGAAAGAGCAGGCCTCCCATGGATACTAACCAAACTGGGCAGATCATGTTGCAATAAGGCTGGGCACATTCCTTCATAGTCAGGCTGGTTGAGCAACCCAGTAGGAAGAAAAGGGTCTTAAAAGCAGACAAAGGGGTCAGAGGCAGTGCCTGCTCCCACTGTTAGGAGTACCACAAAGACCCCAAGCTACACAATCATAATGTATATTCAGAGAACCTAGGTCAGACCCATAAAGGTTCCCTGGTTGTTGGTTCAGTGTTGGTGAGACACTATAATCAACCCGGTTAGATGATTCTGTGTAAACCTTATTTTGACTTTGACTTTCTCAAGGAAAACTTCTCTGCAGCATTCTCCTTTAGGCTGTGTGTCTGGTGTCAGAGAGCTGTCGTGCAGGCAAATGTGTGTACCCTGGACAGATAGTCCTCTCTATGAGTGCCAGCCCATTGACCACTGTTTATCACGGCTGCTTTTTCAGAAGCCAGCCCAAAGCATCAAGGGAATCAAAAAGAAGTATTCAGGGAAGTAATAAAGAGAGATAAAGCTTTTAAGTGACAGACATGAAGTAAAGTAGACAGGCAATGCTTATTTGAAACACTCTGACTGATTTTAGGTGTTACTAATCTCTTCTGGATGCTAAAATATCAAGCTTAAGGCCATAAAGAGAAATAAGTACCCATGACATTGTGATTAAAAGCATGAGATTTGGGTTCGGGATATTTAAACTTTCCTGATTGTCAGTTCTTTATCTTTTAAATGATGATAACGACAGTTTCTGAATCATATGGCTTCCATGAGAATTTAATAATATGGTGTATGTGATAGAGTGAAGCCTTAGTAGATGTGTACTATGTTGTGATGGGGAGGGTTAGACCACACTCTGAGCCAACTGTACAGCAGGAAGGGTAGTGTGGCGCGCAGGAGGATGGTGAAGGAATGATGCTCAGGGAAGTTAGAAACAGCTTCCCAGGAGAGCTCCCACTCCAGTGTCTCTAAATGATTGCAACAGTCGGTCCTCCTGAGGGGAGAGGGAGAAATAGTATGGAAGAAGCCTTTGGGAGCATGCTCAGAGGCTATTGTGTAAGGAAAATATGGCTAGAGTTGGAACGGAAAGGACCTAAAGCTGAGTGTTCTAAAAATACACTTTTGTTTATGCTAATTTTAAATTCCAAACAGCTGAACGCACATTTTACTAAGTGCCTAAAGTATTGCTTTATTCTTAAAAACATACTAATGCTATCTCAGAGAACTCAAAAAAGAGTTCGTGAACATGTACTTTATGGATTTGATTCTCTGGGGCCAATTTTCATTTTTCTCTTCAGGTCTCTCCTATATTCAGACACATTTTCACATAGATACTTTGTAGCACATGAAAAGTTGTGCATCCCCTACTTTCTCTCCCAACATTATATACCAATAACATTTGATTGAATGTTTGAAATGTATAAACTTAAAGGCTGGATTGCTTTTATATACCTAAATAAAGCATTAGAATCAAGGTTTGAAACCAGTCTGTTTGACTCCAAAGTTCATCGTCATAATTTAAAGCCTCCAGCATGCTATTTAATTGCTGCACAATATTTTATTGAGTGTCTACTGTGATTTACTGAGATACTCCTTATCACCGGGTACTTTGTGACTTTTCACTCACACACATGCTGGCATTCTGAATACCTTGAGAGTTTATGTCATTGCCTGTTTTAGAGATTGCATATTGTAAGAGATTCTTGGAATTCATTATGGAGCATGAATCATGCCAAAAGGCACGAATTCTTAACATATTGACGTTTTGCTTTCAAGAAATACCCATGGCATTCATGGTATTCTATAAACAGTTTATTTCATTGAAAAGATTTCCTAATTTTGATTGATGAGCCCATAGATACAGTGCTTTATTGATCACCCTGTAATGAATTCACTACTATAAGCAATTCCATGCAACAAATACCTTCTTCAACCCGGAGTTTACAAAGCAGTTATTTACTATGATATTTCTAATTTTAAACAATTGATCTCATTGTGGGTTTCAAGAAAAACTTCAGGAAAATATAAATTGTTAAGAAAAAGATCAAGTAGAATAACAACGTTTGTAAAGATGACAAAAGTAAAACCCCTTTCCGACCTACCCGAAGCTGCTCTGCATTCTGAATGAAAGAAAAAGCTATTTCTCACCAAAGCAGAGTTTGCTCTTGTACAACTCATTGGGGACAAATGTTATTTGGAGGTGAGACACTGGTCACCTTTTCTGTTTTCAGGACGTGCTTTTTACATTGCCACTCACCAAACTGTATCGAAATAGACTCTCAAAGACCCCAAGTGTTCTAAATTTATCTCACTCAGTTTCTCTGGTTTGGGAACTCATTTGGAAATCTCACAAGGCCAACTTGTCTGCAGTAATTTCTAGTGCTTCTTGTTTGGGGCAGGCTCAAAAAAGCTCCGAGAGGTGCTAAATTTGGTGCTTGGCAGACACCGTAACACACAAGGAGAAATACATGAAGTGTCAAACCTAAAATATCAAAACTCTTTGACATTTGAAACAAATTTCCAATGTACGAGGGAGAATATGAAACATAACATCTGCATAAATCAGCTGTGTGGACAGCCTATATGACAAAAGCAAAGGAAGTTGATAGGATAATAGATTGCTTTCTGTGTGCAGTTTATAAATGATGTGGATGGATGATAGAGTTGAAGGGAAAAATCCTACACCTATTTCCTACCAATTGAAAATGCTGTGAAAATTTGCCCCACACGAACATTTGATACATTGCCCTACAAAGAAAGATAAGAAGTATGGGAAGAGCTAGGAACTGTTTCTGGAAGAACAGAGCAGCCTTGCTCCGCACATCTTGGTGCACAATTACTTAAGAGGTCTTGCACCTTAATTTCCTTGCTTAGCAAGATAGAACTGATACTATCCAGCACCTAGAATACTTTGGTGACTTAAGTTAGTGTTTACCAAAACACTGAAAAGAGACAAACAAAGCAAAACTGGAAGTCTACATAACTGTGAAACAGTGGGCTTGGGGATTTTAATTTTTAAAGATTTATTTTACATGTGTTAGTATTTTTGCTACATGTGTATATACATACCACATGCATGTCTGGTGCTTGCCGAGACTAGAAGAGTGTTGTAGGGAGGCCACTTGTTTGTTTTGCAGCTTCCCAGCAGCTCAGACCCAAAATAACCACACAGAAACTATATTATTTAAAACACTGCTTGGCTTATTAGCTCTAGAGTCTTAATGGCTAGCTCTTCTATATTAATTTAACCCATCTCCATTAATCTGTGCATTATCACAAGTTCATGACCTACCAGCATGTCTGTCTCTGGTTCTTTCTCATATCTCATGGCTTCTCTCTGACTCCGCCTATCTTTCTCCCAGCATTCTGTTTAGTTTTCCCACTCATCTCTGTTCTGCCCTGCTCTGCTATAGGCTCAAGACAGTTTTTTTATTTACCAATGGTATTCACAGCATACAAAGGGGAATCCCACATCAGAGGAGGACATCAGATCCTCTAGAATTGGAGTTATGGATGGTTGTAGGCCAGCATGAAGGTGCTAGAAACTGAACATGCATCTCTAGAAGAACAAGTACCCTTAATTGCTGAGTCATCTCTCCAGCACTGATAGTTTTGTTTTGTGTTAATTTGAAATTGAGCTAAGAGCTCCTAGGACTGAATGGGAAGGTCTCATGGAGTTTAAGAAAAAAAAATCTTTAATTTTGTTGAACGGACACTGCTGACTAGAATGGATAGTGTGCCAGTTCATAGGGGCCTGTTCATGAACTGCCTTCCTGCTCCCAATACTGGTCTTCTTCATCAGGGACTTCCTGTAGAAGTTTTATTATGCAAAATGATTTTTCACAAATAAAGACTGTGTATCTAATTAGGGGTTTAAATACCCAAATACCACGTGAATGAATCAAAGATTGCTGAATTCTAGGGATATATTTAGATATGCTACTCTTTTCTTCATCCCAACCAAGTGATATCACCATGCAGAGTTTGCCAGAAATGATGCAATAAGAAAATGCTTGTTTAGTGTTTGGGGAAATTCCAGGCAAATTGGGCACCAAGGGAAAATCCACAGTAGGTCTTTGAATCCAGGCCCATGGCTGGTCCTTCCTTCCCCAAGGCAAGTTCTTCGGAAAGTTTAGTCAGCAAAGTCCTCTGATAAGGATATGTCCTTTCAGAGCCCATGTGTGCATGCTGAGAGAAGTTTCTGAGCCCAGTTCTGCTGCATCGGCTTGAGAGCTCAAGTTACTACGTGTTATAGGCTTTTGTTCAAATATCTGCCTATTTGTAATTGGAGTCAGTGGTGAATGCTACAGGGTAACAGGGAGAGGGATTTGGCCTTGCATTTTGAAGAATGGAGCAATGGCTTAGTCCTTCTTCTGCCAGTCACTTTGTAGTTTAAATGTTTTCTTTAGAAGCCCAGATAACTTCTGGTTGGTGGGTATATTTATTGGACCAACTTTAAAACTTTTTTTTTTTCTCCCAAGATTTTGGCTAGTCCTACTGAGGCATTTGTTTCAGATTTGAACTTTCCTTGCAAATACAAACTGAATACTATCTTCTTCCCACCCTGTGAGTGTGACGCTGTCTTTTGGATTTTCTTTTTGTTTTGAGTCAGGGTTTCACACATCCCAGGATAGCTTCCAACTTACAATGTAGCTAAGGATAATCTTGACCTTCTGTTCTTCATGCCTCTACCTCCCCAAGTGCTGGAATTGCAGGCATGTACAACTCCTGTTTTATTTTTATTATAAAACCACATTATAATCACTAGAAATGTATCCATACAAGTGCTGATGCAATAGATATGAATTAAAGGTCATCAATGAGAGCTTTGCAAGAAGGAGACTGGTGTGCAATGAGGCAGGTGAGTGACTGCTACCAAAGAGTAGACTGAAAAACGAGACAGAAAATTCTATGTGTTTTTATTTAACAACAATAAAATACTGTTTTAAAAGTAGGGGAACAAAAATGGAAATCTTTTTTTTTTTCACTCCCCAGTCTTATTTTTCTCCACATGCCCATTTGCCTTTTAGGATGAGTCAGTAGAACAAAGTCAACGCCATCACCTTGAATGACCTTGTAACTTTCTAGAAAGGCAGCTATGTCTTGCTGAGGTTCAACTTCTTGATTTGGAGCATAGCTCTGTGGAAAACACACGCCTAGTGTGTATGAAACCCCAGCTATGGTCCTCAGGACTGAAAACAAATGGTATTTTTTTTCACTTTTTGATTAGTTCTTTGAGAGTTTCCTAGAATCTGCTTTGATGGTATTCACCCTTTGAGCCACCCCCTCCTCCCAGATCAAATTCCCCTCCCATAGCTACGACTTTGTGTTCTCTTTCCTGCTGAACAATAAAATTAAAATGTTCATTTGTGTGTGTCGATGTGTGTTGCACATGTTGTGTTTGTAAAAGGTGTTTGCTTGGGTGTGTGGGGGCATGTGTGTGTGTCAGACTGCACATGTGGAAGTCGGGACAGCCAGAGGTATCAGACCTCACCTGTCATCTGTCTGATGACACTCTCCTGCTGTCCACCGCTGTTAGTCAGGGCAGGTAGACGGGCTAATCCCCTGCTGGAGCACATTGTACCGTCTGCATTCTTCGCCGGTTCTGAACTCTCCTTGTCGGTTTGCACAGCGGACATTTTCTCCAGCAAGTCAGCCCACTTCTTAACTTCTTCACAACAACCCCACTTGTGACAGTGAGCAGCATCTCTGTTTTTAATGTTTGACCCCATAGAACTTCCTAAAGGGAGCACGGCTTCATGTTCATACCATTCTGTTGTTTTATTAGCTGGGATCACTTTAAGATCTCGAGGAAGCCTGAACCCCAGACAGCATCACTGTGGGGGGGGGGTTAGGAGAATGGGGGTGGGGGTGAAGTCCCTTCTCTAGCAGCTCGCTCACGGACTCAGGGTCACTTTAGTCAGTCAGGGTTAGTGTGTGTTTTGCTTTAAATTTTGGCCTTTTCTGCATCTACCTGTCTGTTCTACCTTATTGACAAACTAGAGACCTGTGTGCTTGCCAGCTCGACTGGGTGGATCTGCCTGCGTAACTGTTGCACGTCCTGTCCCTTGGTCTCAGTCATGCCTACTCAAGCTGCGTGTTTTTGCCAAGATGGTGCACAAACAAGTTATTCATTGTTCAGCTGTCAGTAGGGCCAGAACTTGAAGCCTCTAGAAACTTCAGGAATTATTCAGCTCTCCCTTCTCTGTCTCATTCTTCTGCTGAGTGTGCTTTCTTCCTTCCTTCCTTCCTTCCTTCCTTCCTTCCTTCCTTCCTTCCTTCCTTCCTTTCTTTTTTACATCAAAGAAGAATTTTTTCACATAGTTTTCTGAAGAGGAATCTCTCTGAGTGTGCATTTTTCCTTAAAATAATCTATGTATATTCAGGTCTCTTTACTTTTTGCTAGCATAAATAAATATGCATACCTGCTTCACAGCAGTGTGAAGAGAAAGGTGAAGAGGAAGAATATTCTGTATTCTGTCCTCACGTCTAGACCATATCTGAGACACAAAGTTTCTTCCCTGTCTCCTGGGGCAGTTGTTGACTTTGGAATTGGAAGCTTGGACTTCTAGTAGCCAAGTGAGAAAAACTTGAAACAATTCTTGAAAACTTCCTTCATTAAGTTAAACTTATGTGTGGAATCCTTAATCTGTGCCTTCTCTGGCAACAGCTAATACAGCAACCAACAAAAGCAAACAAACCAGCAAAACTCTGGCCTTTGTAGAACTTACACTCGGGTCAAAGTCGACTTATTCTAGACAATTAGAAAAGAAAAGAATGCATAGTCAAGTGTCACAGTGCTGTGTTGCCAGTACCGAGGAGATGAAATCAGGAGGGTGCCCATGAGTTCCAACCCTGTCTAGAAGATATAGAAAGTACCAGGCCTGCAGTTCTATAGAAAAGATTCCTCAAAACCAAACAGATACACAAACAAAAATACACAAAATGAAACAAAAGAGAAAAGATGACTAGGTTGTATAGTAGTGAGTGAGTGAGGGTTAGGGGGGAACACAAGTGCGGGTGAGGAGACTGAAGTCGCATAGAGCTCTTTTTGAAAAAATATTTACAGAATATCCTTCTAAAAAAAGAGAGGAATTTTAGTGCAGACCTAAGTGGGGAAAAGGACAAATGAGGGAACGCTGGGGGTATTGTCCCAGCAGAAGGACAGAAGTGGAAGGTCCTGAGACGTGGAAGCATGAGGCCTAAGTGGAATGAGACATGAACAGTGGTAGGAGACAGAGTCAGAGTCATGTGGACCCTGGCAAGGGCTCCGCTTTGGTCAAATGTGACAGGGAGCCACAGGAAGGTTTGGGGCAGAGAAAGGATGTAGCTGTCACAAGTGTCAGTCTTACTAGCATGCAGAAAAGTGTGTTAGTGGAGGGGAGGATTTTGGAGGCTGGAAGAAGGCATTGTATAGGCAGAGGATACACTGCAGTTGCTGCTAAGACTCTGAGCAGGAAGGATTTTCTTCAAGTTCACATTAGCCCATTACTGAAAATGAGAGCAGTTTCAGTTCCAGACAAGACTACACTAAAGTTACATTTCCTTTGGTGATATATGTAGAAGCAGATATTTCTATAGAAAGATACTAAGAAAAGAAGATGAAAATACAATGATATTAGTTTCACTGTTGAGGAATGACTATCCACATTTTCCTTTATCTTCCATGCCTTCTTCTCTGTATGCAAATATGCATTTGAATACAGACTATTTACTGTGAGGCAGAGACCGCCATGCTGTTCTGAAACTTGAATTTTTTACTTGCCAATCGTATTAGCTACTTCTGTTGCTGATGTGAAAATATAGCTGACAAAAGCCATTTAAGGAAGGAAGGGATTTATTTTGATACAGAGACCTGCTTGGCAGGGCAGCTATAACAACAGGAACTTGAGGCAGATGGTCATGTTGGATCAACAATCAGGAAGCAGAGAATAATGAATCTTTCTCCTATCTGTCCAGTCTGAGACTTTAGGCTATAGTCTGGGGCTGCCCTTAATTCAGCTGGGTCTTCACATTTCAATTAAGCTGATTTAGGTAATCCTTCCTAGGCAGGCCCAGAGGTTAACTTAATCTAGACAATCCCTCATAGTTATAGCCAGAATATCATATTCTTTGTGATTCTAGATCCCATTAAGTTGACAATCAATACCAACTACCACACTCATATTCTGTGAATATTTACTCATTTCATGAATGAGTAGACGGAGCAATATTTTAATGGTTTAACTATTATGCATGTGAACCACCAGTCAATTAAATCATTCTGCACAGTTGGGAATTCACATGGCTTGCAGTTTGCTTTTCCATAAATCATTATTATAAATGACATTGCAAAGAACATCCTTGAAAACATATCACATATTTCTAGTAATTTTTAAGACAGGTTTTAAAGTTTAACTTTTAAAATGATTCGTTATTTCAAGATAAATTGTTTATGTTATTATGTTGTTTTTTTTTAACCATTTCACACTCCTGTCAATGAAGACATTCTATTCATTTCTAGTTTCTATTTAAAAAAGACTAAATTTGAAACAAAGCCCATCAAGAACTGGCAAGTTCTCTGCCACTGGAGTCATTTTAGTAGGTAGTAGGCATTTGCTGGACTAGGGTATTATTGAGGGAAATCTAGTTGCATATTTAAAAGGTCTTTGAGGTCTTAGGGTTCTTTTCAGATTTAGGTGGAGGTGGAGGGAAATAAAGATGGAGGAACACTGAAAAATCTTGCTTCTTAGACTTTATCAAAAGACAAATTAGGGCTTTTGATAAGGTGCCAGTTCATATAAAATAAAGAACATAACAAGGCAGAGGTGGCACACACCTTTAAACCCAGCACCCAGTAGGCAGAGGCAGGCAGATCTCAGTGACTTCTAGGCCAGCTTGGTCTACAGAGTGAGTTCCAGGATAGTCAGATCATTACATTGAAAAACCCTGTCTTGAAAACCCCCTAAAACTAAGGTTCTGTGATTTGAAAGTGTTTCCCAAACTTTCTGGGTTGAAAATTAGTCTCTAGATTGCTATGTTGATGGTCACTGGAGATGAGACGTAGGGAATGCTATTAAGGTTGATGGCATTATGAAGACAAGGGTGGTGTCAGTGGCTTTATCAGAAAAGGGGAAGAGAGCTACTCTTTCACAGTCCCCTCCATAAGTGGCATCTCCATGTTATGGTGCCTCAAGGACTCTGCCAAATGTGGGCATTTGACCTCATACATCTCAGCCTCCATAGTTGTAAGGATTAATTATTTTCTTTATAGGTTACACATTCTGTATTCTCTTTTAACAACACAAAATGGATTAAGAAAGTAGAGAGCTCTACAGAGTGGAATTAGCACGTCAACTAGCTCACTGGAACACCTCTTCCCCAGGACACTGTCTTGTTCAGTGCACTAGGAAAGCAGAGATTGAACAGGGTTTATTGACACTGGAAATAGTTTCTACCGCTATAATCAGTGTGCTTTCTCAGAGCAGTGTATTGTATATAAATCTGAGCTTGGAAAGATGGCTGTAGATTTTCATGAAGTTGGCTTCTAACTGTGTCATAATTGGACAAAACCCAGAAGTCAAGTGCAAGTTTTCTGTTCATAGAAATTACTCCTTGCTGATTATTTCGCGTCTTGAGCAATAGCAGAGATGATTTCTCTGTATTGGTGATTAGGAGGGTCAAACTGAAGTAACCCATAAATAGACTAGCATTCAGTGTGCCAAAATACCTTCGAAAGGAAGGAAGAAAGTGCCCCCAAGCAGAGGACACATAATAGGAGCTATTGAGTGGCAAGACTGTGGGGGAGGCAGTTCAGGGCTGCTGGCTCTCTAGGGATGCTCTCATGTCATGTTCTAGACAGCTACTCTCTTCTGTGTCATGTCTAGAGTGACAGGTTGAGGACAGAGGGCCTATCTTCCAGGTTCTACAGCTTGTGACAGGATTAAGCTCTAGCCTTCATGGAGCCTTGAGTCTTAAAAAAACAAAACAAACAAAAAACAAGCACAAAGAGATGACTCTTAGTTTGTCAAACTATGAGAAATTCTAGTGCAAATGGTTCTCAGGGGGTCTGTGATACTTGGCCCAGAGGTCTTCTGAAACATGGACACAGCTCCCAGCAGGATTGCCCTCACAAACCTGCCATGAAAGGGATTCTTTCAGTTTTACATTTTAGAGCAGTGTAGGGAGAGCAATGGTGTAGCATCTAGTTGAAACCCACAAGGCTTTGTTTTGTGTAAATAGTCTGAGCTATTGACTTAGAACTACTATTAATTTGGTCTTAATTCTTCAAACTTGCTGCAAAGAGAAAATATGTAGCTTCACCATGATCAAATAAATAAAAATTTCAGCACTTTTTAAAAAAGGTGATCAGCATAACAAAAATTTAAGCAAAATAATAATGTCAGTGATGACAACTGACAAAAGCCATTCATAGTAGCCAAGAGCAAAAGTTGATCAGTTCTTTTGGAAACTAGTTGGCAATATGTATTATAGACCTTGAAAGCATCCTATCTCTTGATTCATTCGTTCTAATCCTAACACTTGATCCTACAGTGAGTCTAAAGCGTGGAGTGGAGAAATCTTAATGAGCATACCCCCTGCAGAAACATTAAGAACACACTGAGATTTTGGAAATAACCTCAAGCTTCAATAATAAAACAGCTGATTAAATTATGTTCATCTCCTGAAGTCGTCCTGAGTGAGATACCGGGCCAATAGAACTGATGACAGGAACAACTCCTAAGACATTAGTGACATTGTTCTAGTTAATTAAAAATTCTACACATTGTATCCTGATAATTAGTACTGTGGGTTTTGTTTTTTTGCTATATATTCTTAATTCCATTGCAACTATGTAAAAATAACAACCCTCACATTTTTCCACAATAAAAAATACTGGGAAGAAGTATACTATTTTGGTAACAATGGTGGCTATCAGCAGTGAGATGTGTCTATTCATCCTTTCCGTCTCTTCATTTAAAAATATGCCCAAATCAGTGTTTCTTACTTTTAGAAAAGACATATGAACATCAAGCCTGAGGGTTTTCTTTTTGTCTTTCCTTAAAAAGCAGCCCTGTTTTCTGTTCTACTACGTAAGGAGAAATACTCTTTGGAGAAGAGAAAGCCTGAGGCATTCACCTCATAAATAGGCCACTAATGGCTTTAAAAGTCATGGACCCATAGATTTATGGGTTGAAAGGTCACTGATTTCAAGTCAATACCACTTATTCCCGAATAAAGAGACAGTTATTTGCTGAGTGCCTACTGTGTGTGAATGCTGCTTTGCATCCATTTCTT
>NC_022030.1:9696297-9716153 GCF_000317375.1 Microtus ochrogaster
TTGATAACCCCTACTGTGTGTGAATGCTGCTTTGCATCCATTTCTTACCTTCCTTGCGTTGATAACCCCTACCCGTTTGTCCTTCCAGGAAAGAGTCTAACATCCCATCCACAGACTTCCTTGACTTCGCTACTGTCCCAGGTCAGCGAAGTTTTCTCTTGTAGATATTTATTGGAAGCCTTTTAAAGGCAGGGACTATATCCTCAATTCCTGGCTGACAGTGAGCATGCAGGCAAATTGACAAAATGTAAGGCAGTTGAAGGCAAAGATTTAGGTACCCTAGGAAGATAAAGCAGTAGAAGAAATGGTATTTGCCCTTAAATATCTTTTGAATAATTGTAATACAAAAAACTAATAAACAGTGGATATTTTAAAAACAAAGATCGCCAATAGATATCACATGGTTCAATATGCTTGTTAAATAAATAGTGACGTATGATTAATATTTTTTTCCAATAGAGAGCAAAAATGTTGAGAAAATAAAATATAAAATGACTTTTGTGTACACTTCATATAGTTAAATTATTTTATTTCATTTTAGAACATTTAATGATCTCAAGAACACACAGTTTAAGAAGTATGACTTCTAGGTATTCGTATCTCAGAAATTATTAAGGAACATTTAACTTTTTCATAATGATCAATCTTTCAGTTGACTTATTAAGGTCATAAAATTAAATGTTTTATCCTAAATATGTGTTTCTTTGGGAAGAATTGTGCACATGTTAATCATTATTAATCATTGAGCTATCTAACAAATGAGTTAAAGATCATGGTAAAAAAACACTAAGACCCCCAGTAGTGGTTGCTGTACGATAGAAAAGGACTCAGTTCAGAAGCAGTCTTCTTCTGACTCTGGGAATTGCATGGTCTCCTGGGTGGGGAGGAACCAGGGGGATCCTCTTCTGGTGTGTTCCTTTATTGAAGTAGATGGCCTAGCAGATGATATCAATGTATCTAACTCCCTCTTTCCACCCAACGTAGTGGTATCAAGTATATAAATCCCAACATTTATATTAATTTTCAATGTAAATTATGACAGAGTTTTCCATTTTATTAAAACTTTTAAGTTGAATAAATAATATATACTGTTCTTACACTCACCCTTCAGCATGTCAACAGAGAACAGGTCTTTTAGTGGAGGTCAGGTATCTACACTAATCTGCCACCAGTTTCCTTTACTATGGTGTGCTGAATGTATCTTCCTGTAAATATCCCTGAGCAACTTAGATGTGGACATTTTTCATTATGCAAAGGGATATTTATAATAGTTTCTATCAGAGTCTTAGATGCTGACTCTGAACTAAGAGGAGTGTAATGATTATTTAAATGCTGCCTAGGACAATGTGGCACACAGTTCAAGCAATTAGAAAAAGGCACCAACAGAGGGAAATCACTTCTAGCAGAGGACTGTAAATAATAAATTTTATTCAAACAAGCAAGACCCTGCATTACTATAAAGGAAGCATCAATTATACATACAGTTTAATATTTTATCATAACATTTACATTAGGATGGCAGTGATCTGGGCCCTAGAGAATTCATTCTCATAGCCCGTTGGGCAGTAGGGACCTTCCCAACCCCTCAGAACCTTTGAAGGGTGAAGCTAAGATTTTTTTTTTTTGTCAAACTTTGAGACAACGAAGAGCCCTGAAAGTACTTAGACCATCTAAAAGATTAGGAAAACGTCACACCACTGTGGAAATTCTATTCAGTAGCAATCACATAATACCTTACAGTGACAAACTTTGAAGAGAATGATCAGGTGGGTGAGGACTGACTTACCCATGGTCAGCAAGCAGAGTGCACGAACCTCTCTTACTAGCTACTTCGCAATTCCCATGAGCTGGTTTGCGAAAGGAGAAGCTCCTGGAGACGCTAATTGTTTTTCAGAACATAGAACTCAACCTGGTGGGTAGAAAATTTACGGAAGCAGATTTTGATGATTCATGTTACTCCAAAAGATGATCTGATGTAATAAGAGGAATCAGACCTGTATTTTACATTTTATAAGCTAGGGATCTAGGGCCAATTACTTCGGCCCCATTAAGGGGAAGAACACTCAATATTTTAATTGCAGGGGTCATGTATGTCTATGGTCCTTCCTAACATTCAGACTCATGGGGAGAGGACCATTGCAGCGTTACTAAAACATTATCTATCTGCAGCTGTCTCTTGCCCTTGAGGCTGTCTGTCTGTCTTAGATTCTGAGAATCCTCGGGAACAGGTCTCATAAGAAAGAGGCATCTTAGCTATTCGCTGTGGGCTGGCCCAGGATTGTGCACCTGGATCTCCTCACTTTCCTCTAGTTATAGCAGGCACTCAGTTGATGGATGAAATCCAGTTTCATCCGGGACAGATTGTGAAATTCACTGGTTGGATATGAAATGGACCTTCTGTAGTCCTTAAAGCCAGAGCAATTCATTTTAATGGGAAGAAAAAGGGTTTTTGAGTTATGTAGGATGTTGGGTATTTTCCCCTCTGTACCAGGCAGCTCAGACGTAAAATGGTTTGAATCAAATTAAATTGAACAAGAAAAAGACCCCGTGTTCTACTTTCTAATCCTGCTAATTTTTAGACATATGGTCTTAGACAAATTAACTTCTTTTGAATTTCGGTCTCTTTATCTGTATACACCATTTAAGTTGAACTATAGTGGTATTATTTACTCAATGAAGGACAAAGATGTTTATGTACTATGCTTGAAAGGTCAAACAGATGGGATCATTTTAGATTGAAGACGCATGTGTGGGAGTCATGCCTTTTGTGAGCTGCTTAAATTCCCATGGGGCCTGGTAACTTGCTGTGGACCCAGCAGGAGCCCAGAAAGTCTTGTCATGGTGATAAATCTGACACCATTAAATAAGGCCACATTGAATACACAAAGAAACCCAAGAAAGAAAGCAATACAAAATTTCAGCCTCCTCTCCAGGTGCTTTGTGTGACTTTAGGCAGGTCACTTTACCGCTGTTAACTCTTTAAAATTCCTAAAAGAACCAAATCCTAAGAAAGGGAGGAAGGCATATAAAGAGAAGAGTCATGAAATGCAGGAAATGGAGGTCTCTAAAGTACAGCATCTTTCTACATCCATTCTCTTCAAAGGGAGAGACCTCTCATAAAAATGACTACTGGATGATGTTGGCCTATTGCTTAAGTCGTGGGCTGTGTTTGAAATAAGAGGCAATTTAGAGACACCCTGGATTGACCTCTTAATTTTATGGCCAGGAAAAGAAAGCCAAATTATGTGAGCAATGTATTTGCACACTTCAAAATTACAGAAAAATTTGCAAGAGAGTTAGGACTAAATTTGCAAAGCCATGAGCCTTTGAGAAATTCAAATCTGTTTGTTTTGACCTGCTTTGATTATTTTTGAATTTCAGTGACAGGTCATCTGTGCCTTAGATTTAAAAAGTCCTTGATAGTGCATCTTCCCCCCCACTAGTTTGTGGAGAACAAAATTAACAAAGAAAATAATCACTTTTATGAACATATTGTGTTCCAGTCAGGGTTCTGCTCCTTGATGGGCAAGAACGAACATAACTTGCTAGTGTATAGATTTCTTTTCTTCCTGCTTGAATTGTTGGTGTTAAACAATCTGCTTGCTTAGAGAAATCAGCATGTTATAGAGCTATAAACATATATAAAACCCAGGAATTCAATTATGACTCATTTCTACAATGGTCTCGATATAGTGCAGTGCAAAGAGCAATTTCCTTCATTAGACATTAACTACTGTCCATTTCTTCTCTTGGGAATACACAGTATGTCTTGGAAGTATGCATTTTCCCTGATAATGAACTTTTCCTTTATACTCCTTGGGAGACTCCTATTTAACTCAGAGCCCAAAGTCTAGGGGCAGTTTTGCAGGAAGGAGATGATGGAACCGTTGCGTTATCTCCTTCCTCTCCACTTGTGCCTGGATCTGGGGAAGGCTTTACAGAGAACGTAACTCTAATACTGCCCAGCCAGGGAACTTGGTGGCAAAGTCAATGCCGGAGTGAAGTGAGCTGCCCACACTTCGTGTAAGTTCTTGAATGCTCTTAAGCCTTTTGCAAATACTTGCTTGGCTCTAGGACAAGCCAATGCAGGACTGATGATATCTCGGTTGGGAATCAACATGTGGCTGCTTGGATAAAGTGCAGTCAAGAGAGTGTCTCTTAGGAAGTTTTATAACTCCTGTCCTGGATCTTTCCTTCTTTGCAGCACTTTTATTATTTACCTCTTTGTGCAAAGCAAATGGCCTGACCAAGTGTGTGTTTTTGCTTTATTATTATTTTTTTGGGGGTGGGTGGGAATATTTAAGTCTACTGAGTTTCTAATTTTCTTTTTTCACCTTGAAATTTGGACAGCCAGTGCAAGAGAGAGGGGTTTCACACAGTCCCAGATGACATAGGGAGAAGAAAGAAGACACAGGACAGTGTCCCCATGGGAACAAATAATTATTCCCTCCCAGCCAATGATCTGCTTTCTGCTCTGTAGTTCTGACTCCTTAGACTCCGATTTCCAAAACAAATTAGTCCATCCCCGAAAAAAGAATGTCAACTTTCTATTTGACAACTAAAAAAGCATCCCTGTCTCCATGCCTCTGATGAGTGAGGATCGAGGTTAGGAAAACACAGATGCCCTCTTCCCACGCTGATATGTTTGTGTTGATAGGCTCTATGAGGAGGATTAATTCTCAATGTCATCATTCATGAATTACAAGAGATGAGAAAGAAGAGAGAGGAAAACAGAGAAAGATGTGTGAGTGTCATGCTTTGGCAATATTTTTAATCCCAAGTTCTGCACATCAGACCATATCCTTTAAGACTGTATTAATATTAGCTTCCAGAATTATTTTTACAGGAGTGACTTCAGCCACCCCTAAGGCGAGAGTTCAAGAGACTATGCAAGTGAGATGGGAGGAGAACACCGTGACTGACCAATAGCCACATCAACAGAAGTGGCTCCAAGTGCTGGCCAGGCCTATAGCGGAAAAGAGTAGCCTGGGTGTGTGAATAACACTAATGAGGACCGAACTGATCTGTAAATGTAAAGTTCAAAGAAAAAAGAATAAAGGGGATCTGGACATAGCACAGATAGACGATCACAGGGAAAGTGTTTCTCCTGACCCTCAGCATGCTCTGTCTTCTCTATCAAGTATTCAGCTTAGGAGGGGGCAAGCAGATATCACCAGCATGCTAGTCCAAAGTCATGAAAGCCATAGCCAGAGTGTTCTTCTTCAACTCATATGAAGCATCTAAGTTAAGAAAAAATGTTCTTAGGACACAGAATTCTTGCCTATCAGAACGCCCAATTTGTCTTATTTGGTAAATGATAGAAAATGGGCAATCTCTGCCATTGACCTCATGAAACAGAAATATACTAATACAACTCCATCATATATATGTGTGTGTGTGTGTGTGTGTGTGTGTATACCAAGTTAAACAAAAGTAGATTCTAGTGATCGCACTGCAGTTATCTGAAAACCTTCTAGAAAACTGCATGACATTTTTCACTAGTTTTTGAGATTCTTGAATATGGATTGTAGGAAGCCTTCTTTTCCTGATGTGCAACTCTAGGGAAATAACGGATCCCTCTTAAGTTGTTTTAGTAAAGGAAACACTGTCTTGGAAGAGTATCTGGCACAAGTACTATGTTCAGTTTCTTAAATAAAGAAAAAATGCTACTGCTTTTGACTAGGGTTCTCCAAGGCCCTTGCTCTGACTGGATCAGAGCTACCTCAGCTGTTACCTCTTCTGGGAGACTTCCAAAGATCCAATCACAGCATTCATTCAGATGACACTGGCAATTGTCTGCATGGATATCATCATGACCCATATATCTCTGGGACTCACGAAGGAAGAAGAGCATCAACAACTCTCTCTCTCTCTCTCTCTCTCTCTCTCTCTCTCTCTCTCTCTCTGTCTCTCTGTCTCTGTCCCCCCCCCTCTCTCTCTCTTTCTCTGGACTGTGAACACTGTTGTTGAATGCAGGGACCATATTTTACTCACAGGCGTATGTAAACAGACATGAGCATCTGACTCAGAAAATGTGTGATGGGTGAACAAATACAAGAAAAAATAACAAGAAAATTAGGCTATATACTGATGATGACATTTTTCTTTCTTTTTATAGCACAAAACAAACCAAAACACCATGTCTGTCTTATGAGATTTTTCTGCAAGTTCTACATAAAATCATTGTCTTCTAAGTCACTTTCAATAAAGAAGTCTGGAGGTTTTTCTAAAATTCAGATTTATAAAAAGCCAAGTTTAGTTTGACTGAATACTGTTAAGTGTATGTACCACACTCACCCAAGACACTGAAAATAAGATTTAATTCAACACACATGTATCAAGTGTCCTTATGGGCAATGTGTTATTAAGAATAAAAACATTAATAACATATGGATCCTGTCATACAGATGCTTACTGTATCGAATAGGCAACACACCCAGAGGGACCAAAAAAGGAAGGTAGAAGGTGAAACATGGAGATATATAGGGAAGAGGAATTTAAGTAATTACTACATCTATCTCTGGGACTCATGAAGGAAGAAAAGCATCAACCAGCTCTAGGACACTGTCCTCTGACTTCCACAGATGCACTGTGGTACACTGGGTGTTCACACACACACATCCACACACCACAGTGAATAAAATAACAGGATAAACATTCTAAGAATTTGTGCTTTGAAAAGGCAAGTTCTAGTTCATTGCCATACTCAGTGTGCTGGAAGAACTTCCAGATTGTATAGCTCACATGAAAATCAGAAGGCTACTTGAAAACAGCCTTAGCTTGCCCTTTCCACATTCTGTTTCCTTTAATTAAGTTTTTAAAATTTACTGTCAGTGTACGTGCCTGCCCACGTTACATCATGGATGCGGAGATCAGAAGACAACCTGGGGATGCCAGTTCTCCTTCATCATGTGAGTCCTGGAGAATCTGGGGTACTCAAGGCATCAGGCTTGGCAGTAGGATCCTTGATTCACTGAGCCATCTCTCCTGCCCCCCCCCCCATTCTGTTTTCTTTTCCTTTGAACAGGCCTGGAATAATTTGCATAGCATCAGTTGCCAGGGTTCTATGTATAGGTAACCGATGCTGCCAGTGTAAAATTCCAGATCTCGAAAGGAGTTTGGAAGTTTTCCCATTACTTGTTTGATGAAGTCAAGGCGAGCTGTGACTTAATAAGGTTAGTCACTAAACAAGCACAAGACAATCCTGCTACCTCGGTCCCTGCTTGTACCTTAGTGTCCAGTACAACCCTTTCCCCCTCCCGCAGACCATGATGCTCTTAGAATAATTTTAGACTCTAGGAAGTGCAGTTCTGGAGAGGATATTTATAGCAAGCCTCTGGCTCATTGAGCATGCTGTTGTTTGGGATATTCCGCTGCACATTCTGTTCTTGTCAGTAACAAATTATTCCCTGACAATTTAGTTGCCAAAGGGATCCTAGCCTGGATGCTTTGCACATGTCCTTTTGAAAATGATCAGGTTGACCATTTTTAATGATGCCTTTGTCCTTCACTTACTTCCCAGCATGGCAAGAATGAAGAATCAAGATTTTCCATAAGGTTGTAAATCCCACACAATGATGGAGCCCTCTTTAAATAACATTCGGGGGGAAGGTACCTTTTGTAACCAACTGGAGGTTTTCTGAAAGCCACAGATTCTCTCTCTCTCAGGCCTTTGTTATTTTAACTTCCTAGTGGGTCAGGATACAAAGTATGGGGGACATTCAAATGCTGGAAAACCAAAACAAAATCAGGAGGTGGGTGAGGGTGGAGAGGGGAACGTACGATTGGCCATTAAGGATTCCTTCCCGACTTATATTTCTCTATTGCAAACTAAGATTTCTTGTCACGTTAGGGTAGAAGAAGAACTGATGTTAGCAGCTGTAGATGGGAAGGTTTGAACACGTATTTCCCCAGGCAGTATTTTCCTTGGTGTTCTCCGTGTGTCTGTGGTATGTTGTAAAGCATTGCAGTTTTAGAGTCAGCTGAAAACGTTTTCATTCAGGTGGAAGAACTAAAACTATTTATTCATTTTCTGTAATGAAACTCACCGTGTTCTATGTTCTTCCTTCGTCCACTGCAGTGTGGTTGTGACACTGCCTGTCCTCACTCACTGTCAGTAATGCTGGAAACACACTCCTACAGCGAGCTGTGCTGAATGGTGCTCACTGGCTGGCTCCAAACACAGCTACAGACTGCCTCTCGGAGTCAAGAATCCTTGGCCTGATTATCGAGGGGAAACCACACTTGCCGGATTGATGGCTTCGCTTCCAGTTTACAGTGTTAGTAACAGCAAGATAATGAAGAGTGTGCTGATCTTTGGAGGTCTTTTTAGTACAGTCAATTGACAAGTTGTAATTTAAGAGATAATGATAATTCTAAATGGTGAAAAAAAAAAAAGAGTTCAATGTATTTCCAAAGTGATGAGCTCAAAGTAGAAATACTGGAGTTTTTCAATACGGACCTTTGAGAAAGGACAGATCACCGATTTCTTAAATAAGACATTTCTTTAAGAACTTTTATCCTATTGGGAATATGTTAGAAGGCTCGAGCATGTGTGAGAACAGGGTTCAGACCCTGATACTGCATAGAAAGATAAACAAAAGAACAGCAGATCCCTTTTCCTTAGTGGAAGGTTCTCACTTTAAATGTTCCTATTATGATAAACAGAATAGGAAGGTATGAAAAGGCTATTAAAATCATCACAGATGTTTGAGTCATAAATTATGTGTTGATTTAGACTGTCAGCGGGTGAGTCAATTGCTTCCATGTTAGGACTAACCAGGGAGACTAGAGAATTGGCTATCTGTGGCTTCAGGTATCTGTTTCAGATATAAATCTTAAACTTGGCCAGTGGGATCTATCCATGGAACATTCCTGTCATTTGAATAGCAAACATTAGGTCCAGTGTCATCTGATTTTTCTGGGATACCAGTTTGCCAGCATCCTGCATGTCAGAATTAGGTACACATACTGTGGCGAGAATGCGGGTACAATAGTGTTCAGCAGACAGGGTGTCTCAGTGAAGAAAACAAATGGCCAAATCAAACAGCTGGCTGGTAACTGTTTACTATGGACTGGGTTCATCAGCTAATCAATTATTGTTGACCAACTATGCTCATGAATGGATATTCAACCATTTTTTTCCTACATCCGGAAGTGTTTAAAGTTAGATACCACTATCTTGTCCAAGCCTTCCTCCAAAAGACAAGAAAAAATCTCCTTCCATACAGGCATGCATGGGTGAACTAACTAAAGAGAATAAATTTTTTAAATAGAGAATTTTGTGGGACAAAAATGTGCAGACTCTAGCCAAAAGGGAAAGAGGAATCAGTACACAGTAAGGTCTTCTGATTTAACTATCTTTAGGATTCGTTCAACTGTGGTTTTTTTCTCTGTAAAAAGTACTAACTGGTTATCACACAGCAAAAACAAGGAAGTTAACAAAACCCAGAATACTCAGTGAATATTCTCAGTGGTGGATTCCTTTCTACTAGATAAAATTTCTCCTAGTCTTTGGCTTCCATTCTTGACATCTTTTATTTCAATGAAATGTTCCTTCAACATTATACAGGTGTTGAATACCAGTTCCTCTGGGGCTGTCTCCTGAAAAATCAAATTTTTTAAATATCTAAAATTTTATATTTTCAAACATCAGTGAAAACATCTGTAATTATAGTTGACATGCCTCTACTTCTTTACACATAATAAATAGCATAATAACCAACATAATTACTGTTATGACTAAGGTGCTAGGAGAAATATAAATATCAGTGTGTTGTGGCCCATTAAAAAGTTTGGAGTTTTTCCCTTCTGATAAATCTTCATATTATCTCAAATTACTCTATTTTATTTGTTAGTCCTTAGTAGTTTTCTGTTGGCTATTAATCCTTGTCATGCTTGAAGTGCCTGTTCTATTACTTGAGTCTGTCTCTCCCCCTTTTCAGCTCCTAATCCCCTATGGTTTAGGAAGTACATAGCTAACATTCTTTAAATTTTGTGAAAACTGGAGAAAAATGCCTTCTGTAGTAAATATGCTTTACTGTCTAGATGTCAGGAAAACTATTTCTGTTGCCCAGAGGCCTTATTTTCTTACGTAATCGAGGGACAAAAATTATTTGCTTTTTAGATGACAGTAGAATCTTTTTATGGGGAATTCCTTAAGAACAACATAATTCTGCCACTAATATTCCAAGTGCGTAGACACCCTGGGGAGATTGAAATGAATGCAATCATAATACTTTCTTCTATCGTGCAAAATATACACACATCCCAGTGCATAGTCTCAAATGGTGGCGGTGTGAGGAAAATGTGTCCATGGAAGGGAAATGAATGTTTTAAGGGTTGACACACAGTCCTGTGGTGTCTGTTATGTTTTAATGTTAACCAGCATTGTGACATTTTTGGTTTGTATGTTTGTTTGCTTTACTTATACATTCCAGAACGAGAGGATAAAGAAAATTCACTGGCAAAGAAGTGATCCAGATGAAAATTAAGTATGGATAATTAACTGCCAGACAGAGGAGTGCTAAAACATTCCAAGACTTTTTCAGGATGTACAAGTGTCCTTGAAACATCTTCCTGAGTTTTTCAGTTTTTCTTAATGTTTAGTGACTTAAATATGAAAATTTCCTGTTGGAGAGAAATGGAAAGCTTTAACGTATGCTTTTTGTTCTTAGTCTCCACCTAACATTCACTCTTTCCTACAGGAAAACTTTTCATCCTAAAATTCTAAGGCTTTCTGATATGTAAGGCATGTTACTGGCTTCTTAACAAATATCCCCATGCAGTAAGCTCATTTATTAAGTCGGCAATGCGCTTTGGCTGCTCTTTAAAGTTAAGCCCATGTCCAATGGCTAGGGTGGACTCACATGTTGTACCACAGATTTTGTTTGTCCTTTCATGTAGATGTCATTCATTTCCTTGAAAAGATGCCCAAGGGAAGTATATGTGATTTTATATTTCTTTTAAAAGTATTGTAAGTGATCCCTCTTCAACCCTCCTAGTATTTTTGTCTCTTTAGATTGTGTATCAATACCATCGAACAGTTGTGTGGTTCTACGCCTTGCCAACTGGTGGGTGGGGTCCTTGGATGTTGAGGGGGCATTGCGGAGGAGGACATGGGGGTTGGGAGATACATATTCAGGGATATGTTAGAGGAGTTGATGCGAGCCCTGAAAGCAGACAGTTGTCAGTTTTCTTCATTATAACCACCCATTGAAACCACTACGAAGGTGAAAATCTCACAGGATCGGTGTAGTATGCTTGGTGGGAATCACACTGGCATCTTCCACACGCTCTGAGCACAGTGGGTTTGGCCAGCTAGGAGCTAGGCCCCTGTTTCTGCTTTGTCTTTCCATGCAGTCACCTCTTTTCAATGGCTACAGACGAGAGAAACAGTAAATGCGGGACAGGCTTCCTCTCTGCCCTTTGGCATCTTTCTGCGGATTACACAACAATTTGCCTAGCCAGTCAGAAAACCAGAGTCGCGCTCCCCAGGAAGATGCCAGTGGTGTGCCTCTCCTCATCAGTTCAACTAGATCAACTTCCCTTTAAATGTTAAAGAAATGCCTGCCCCCTTATGGCATTTTCTCAGCCTTCTAATGCAATCCATTTCACAGAACATGAAAAAGAGATCATCAAAAATAAACTTCGAGGATTATATAAATAAGCTAATCCTCTATCCACTTATAAATATTATTGAGAATATTAGTTAAACACTACCACATGTTAGGGCAGAAGTTATAGGATCAAAATGCCATGTACCTCACGGAGTAAATAGGGCTGCTCCTTCTGGCATCGTTAGTCATTTTATAGCCTTGTGGTGTGTTTTGGAGGCGATTTTTCTCACAAGGAACATTCTGTGTATAAATTATTAATTCATTAATTCCTGAGGTATTTGCTCCCAATGATACAAGAGTTTTATTTTTCTCTTGCTTGTGGGATTCACAAATGTGAAAGTTTCTAGGAGGAGGAAGTCAGCGCTGAGCCAAAAATAGAGTTCAAGGCCTTTTGTTTTTAGCACGAGATTGAAGAGCTTTCACAGTGAAATAAATTTGTGCTATTTGTGGTCATAATATCAACTGTGATTTGGAAAATTGCTTCTGACCTACTACTAATTTGAATTATTTAAATTGTTTTAAAGCATAGGCATGGCATTTTGGCTTAGGGAAACACGCTGTCTTTAAAGCAGTGCCACTGAGTTGAAAGTCCTTCTTTGCAATCCCGAATACTCTGGAATACCGAGGAGGAGTGTGATGAAATCAACACACCTACAAGGAGGACCCCACTATTCTGTGTCTAGGAGTCTGGCTGCCACTTAGGCATTCCTGTTTAGTAAACTGGGAGTCGCCAAGCAGTTGGACCAAGATGAGCAAGGTCTTGAAAGAGGGACAATTTCCTGATGGCTTCTGCATTATGTCTCTCCGAATTCTACAGAGGGGAGCTGGAGAGATGGCTCCTTTGGCGAAGTGCTTGCTGTAGTAAAGATGAGGACCTGATCACCAATACCTACATAAGAAGCTGGGCATACCGGCACGTGGCTCTCATCCCAGTGTTGAGAAGGTAGAGATAGATGTATCCCTGGCCATCTGTCCGGCCAACTGGCCTCATCTGTACTCGGTGAGCCCCTGGTGAGTGAGAGACTTTATTTCAAAAACTAAGTTAAAGGGCAACTGAGGAAGGAATGTAATGTCGACCTCTGGCCTCTGCATGTATGTGCACACACGTGTGTGTACACACATAGGAATTCTCCAGAGGCCTTACACTACTGAGAATGTTCTGCGGATGAAATTTCTACTGTCTCCACTGTAATTATGTGATTAATAACAGCTTGTCTTAAGATCATCTGTAAATAAGGTGATACAAATACACTTTGATTATATTACTACAATAATAAAACAGAGAGTAGTTGCATTCAGGAGTAATGTGAAAGCTATTTACAGGGAGCTTATTAAAGCAACACCAATTTAAGGCTATGGATAAATCTAAGGAACTAAGAAGAAGGAGGAAACCCAAACAAGGATAGCTAGTTGGGCAGTGTTAACATGTAAGCATTTTTTAAAGGACCGCAGTAGTGTTTATCTAACATGCTACACAAGGACCCCATGTACCCCAGTATGAATGAAATCCATTACAGCATTGTAAACTTACCTAAAATATGAGGTTTTCTTGTGAATTTTATTTTTTTTTTTGCAGAGAAATAGCACAGTTCTCAAGAGTGAATATGGTAGATAAGAAGGTCATATATAGCATATTTGACACACACATGCTACATATACATATATGTGTGTCAAATATGCTATATATAGTGTATGTGTATATATGCATATAATGTAGTATATATATATATGTATATGTAGCATTGTGTGTGTGATGGCAGATGTAATGGTTAGTTACTGTTCCTCCATGACATCAGCTTCTACAGCATGTGAACACAGGGGCTCTCTGGGGACCTCGCAGGCCAACAGCACTGACGTAAGATGCTGAGGCATCCAGGCTTGTGTTGTGCAGTCACTGATTCTCTGCCTCTCCAGTGTGCAGCATGGGTTGTGGTTGGGCTCCACAACCTTCACTATATGTGGCAATGTCATAAATCCCCCCCCCCCCACACACACAATGCACACACACGTATGTATATATACACACATACACATAGGCACACGTATGCGGCTCTAGTCCTCTAGTAAACCGTGCCCAGCACAGTAGTTTTTCAGTGCATAAACTTGTCTGATGACCAGTGTTGTAAATACCTTAGAAATAGTGGAGAGGAGAAGAGTCACAGAGGCAATTACAAGGAGACCCAGGATTCCAGGACAAGAAAAAGAACCAAGTGGTAGAAGCAAGGAGGAAAAAGACGTGCTGTCCATGGGCAGACATATTCCAGGAAGTTAGCTGAGATAAACAAGAGGCGAGGAAATAGTCCGAAGAGACGTCCGCAGGATAGAAAGTACATAATTGGTATTTCTGGTTAATCTCCCCAAAGCTGGCTTTTTCACACTAAATTTCTAGCAACTGCTAACAATTTCCACTACGCACGCAGCCAGAAGCCTGCGAGATTGATAGCAGACAACGAAAGCCCTGGGGCGGTGCTCTCAGCAGCGTGCATTCACGGTATTCTAGGTCTTTTAAATAAGCAAAGATGGAACAAAAGGACTAAGTTGGTAAGCTCGGTGGCAAGGCTGAGACCACGAGGCTTCCACTCTGAAACAAAATACTTGAAGTTATGCAATTTGTAGGAGGCTTCTGAGGAATCTCTATTTTGCAAGATTCATGACATTATGATTTTTGGCCTAGGCTATCAGAAAAACAAAGCCGCTTCAGACAGTGCCATGAAAATCTTTTCAGTTTTTCTATGTTCCAAGCACAGGGGACAGCCTGTCACTCTTCCAGTATACCAGGCAAAGCAGAGCTTCTGCTGTTGGTCTTTATGCCCTTCCCTGCCATCTTTTAATACCACCCTTTAAAATCTTACTCCAGGATTTCACTCCCGTTCTCAGCCAAACATCCCATGGTTGATGAAACAGTATCCAGGTACTCTCTTGTTCGGAGCACACGCACATTTAATATCACTTCCTGTTGTTGTGTTTACTTTATCTGCCTCTTTTTCTGGATGGGCTGAGGGTAATTGGAGGAAAGTGTACAAGCCGGTTCCTTGCAGAGTGTCTGTTTTTAATTGCACTGGAAAGCTAATCCTTCTGTTGAGTAACTGGAACGCCTAATGAGAGAGAGAGAGAGAGAGAGAGAGAGAGAGAGAGAGAGAGAGAGAGAGAGAGAGAGAAAGAGATCAACAAATGCTTGTTGCATTAAGTCGACACCCTTCACCCACTTGGAAGTTTTCCTTTTGGCCAGTCCTGTGGAGGCAGTTTTGGTTCTATCAGTTGAAACTGTCCTGGTTTTGCATGTGTTTGATCAACTTAAAAACATGTGAAGAATTTGCTTGCTTATGTAGCCTGCGCACTTGGAGCGAGGAAAAAGAAGGTCTATAATTAGACTCGCAAAGTGGTTGAAGACCAAAGCAATTGATAAAAGCAAAGTATTACTGCAGGCAGTGCAAAGCTAAAGGCTTTCTCCCTGTGGTCTGCAATTAGAATGGGCTGATGAATATTTGTTATTGCATTATTGGATAATAAAAGACCAAGGTTTTGGTATGCAATATTGCGATAGTCTCCCTACAGAGCAAGATGGCAGCGCTAATGAACTGAAACTTTATATCAAAACAACAACAACAACAAACTAAGATCCAGGCAAGGTGCTCACTATACAACAAAGGAAACCTGAGAACTCGTTTACATTAGTAGAATCACTTGAAAATGTGCTAAAAGTTTCAATTCATCAGCAGCAAAAGCATATTATACTTAGAAATTCAATAACAGAACTTGTATAACATCTGTCAGGAAAATAATATAATCTTCCTGAAAGACATAAAGGAGGAATTCATAAATAGAAAGCTGCGCTGTACTCCTTGGAGGGTTGGCTTACTATTGCAAAGGTTTCAAGTAAACATACAGTTAACCTCAACTTTCTAAAGATGAGAATTTAAACAATAATGAAATTATATTTTCTTTCAAACTGTCGAAGTATAAAACTATCTGGAGCAATTTCTTTCTCAGTTGTGATAGGATTGTAAAGTTTTACAATTTTTTGGATGATAATTTGAAAATGTGTAGCATCCTTTGAAACCCCTAAGCCAACAGTTCTGATTTTAGAAATCCGAGCTACAGAAATAGTCACCGTAAACTGACTGAAATATTAATGTGTCAGATATGTAATAAAAATTGCTCATAGAAATTGAGTTTAAATTCTTTTCCATTCAATCAGGCAAATGGTATGCAGATTTAAGAATGATGCAACAGCTGAACATATCCAATGACATGTGTACACAAATAAACTGACTCATGCTGTCTGGTGTGGCTTTTGCTTGTAAAATGTGTTGTGTGGGAAATATGGTTAAATGGGTATAGTGCTGGCTGTGCAAACAAGAAGACCCGAGTTGGGAGCTCCAGGACCCTGTGAAAGGCAAGGAAGGGCAATGCACACCTTTAATTGCTAGGGGACAGAGAGAGACAGATCTAGGACCTCACTGGACAGCCAGTCTGAGAGAACAAGCTCTAGGTTCTGTGAGAGATCCTACTTGAAAAAGGAAGGTGGAGAAATGATTCAGGAAGGTACCCTAGTGTCAGCCTTTGGCCTCTACATGAGGCTATATAGGTGAGTTATCCTGTAGATAATATGCGTGTGCACACGCATGCGTGTGCGCACACACACGTGGTGTATGTATGTAAAATGAATGTTAAAAAGAATGTTTAGCTAATTCTTGGGGTTAGCAGCCTACAGTTGTCTCCCCAGAACTTGAAAAACAATGTCAGAAGAATTGTGAATTTGAGGCCAGCCTGGGGTATGAAGCATGACAAGCTTAGGCAAACAAGCAACCAAGCAAATACAGTTTGGATAGGTAACAGACTACATCCCGAGCAGGAGCCATCTCGGAGTAGAAGTCAGAGCAATTCTGTCTATTGCTTTTTCTTCTTCCACAGCTTTGCAGCATGCAGAATGCACCGTGGAACTCTTCTACTTCTTCAGAGGCACCGTCCCTCAGGGGGACATAGTGCTCCCTAAGTCCCAGCCAAGGCTGGTTAATGATGACAGCAATGGCGGTAGTGACAGGAGACTCTGCCTCTCTGAGCTTTCCCTCAGCTGTGACAGCTCTCTTCTCGCTCCCTTTGATCTCCCACCCTATGTGGGGGTGTTAGAATGTGTGTCATTAAAGTTCATTTAACTTGAAGCACATGAGACATGAAAAACGGAAGGGAAGTCGGAACGGACACTTCTGCTTTTCCTAAAGAAAGATCTATTCCTCCGAGGGTCAAGGTGGGGCAGAGAGCTTGAAGCTGGAATGTGAAATTTCAGATTGAGGGCTTTGCTTAATAAGGGGGAAGAGATCTTTCAAATTAAGGCAAAAAATCTGTAAACTTCTGGAGGCACTGAGACTGCCTTACTTGTTAGGTTTTAAGTACTGCCTCCCAGCTTTCTAGACATGTTCAGATGCTGTTTTAAAAATTCCCCATCAATGCCTAACCTGTTGATCACAAAGAAAACGTCCTTCTTGTTCTCAAAAACTGAAGGACCTTGAACAAAGCCCACCTCAGCTTTAGTTTCACCGCTACTTGGATCGTATGATTGTTTATTTCATCACTAAAGACCATTTCGGCTTTTTACTTCGCTAACGATCAAGCCCACAATGAGTTATTTTAAAACACGTTCCAAATATTTTATTTCACCCAGTTTCATGTTGACAGGTACAACAGTCCCATCTTAACTTCTGTTCACACGCGAACACATTTCCAAGCCCAATTAATAAGAGGTAGACCGTTCGCCAGCTCTGTGGAGCCCAGCACCTGCTGGGAAGACTGTCAAACGTTCGACACGGTACTTAGAGCTGTATTATGGCAAAATGAGAAAAGAAGAAGAAAAAAAAAAACCCGGCATGGGAATGAAATTAAAAACTCACAATGAAATAGTTGATTAAGAAAATTAAGCCATTTAGCCCAGATCCATGCCTCTGCCTCCTTGGAGGAGACCTTGGGAGACTGCTGGGGGCCGGCGTCTGCTAACCGTTTGTCCTCGACGGTGATGACTACTTAATTTTAGTCACAAAGGACTCCTTTGGCATTCATCTAAATTTTCAGACCCCCTTTCAAATTTATTCATAAGTTTCCTCTTTCCCAGTGACCCCAACATATTTGGTGCTGGGAAAGGGTCCTCTAACAAACGGCAGATCTGTACCTAAGCCAGAATAAAGCCTTAGGGGTCCTGAGGGCCAACTTCAGAGAGCCCCTCCTAGGGATAGAAGTTGAGGCTGAGCCGAGTCTCCCTGGCCAGACAGTTTAATTGCCAGATTTATGAGGGAGGAAAGAAAAGGTGTTCCATGGAGAAGGGGGAGGAAGGAAATGATAAGGAAAGCTTTGAAGGGACCATGATGAAAAGACACGACTCACTGTTAACCTCCTCCCCAAACTACTCCAGTCAGCGCTATTTTCATCCTCACCGTGACTCTATTTTGGGTTCCCTAAGTCACTAGGTTGGCACATGGCTGGCCTACAGACACTTAATCTGCTCCACGCTGTTTGGGTTTGCTGTTTTAGTGACCAAATTGAATGGGATAGCTACACTGTGGAAACTTCCAGAAATCTAGGAAAATCATCCATTTTTTTGCACTCGTGACTTAATAGTACTTATATTATACAGCATAAAACATAGCTCAAGTTAAAATATTAATTACTAAGAGAGTTTGAGTGTGTGTTTTGATCTTCAAAGGCTTTCCAGAAACAAAAAGAAAATATTGAAACAAATATAATTAGTAGAATTGTTCTCAAGCAAGAACGCTTTCTATATGATTGGTCATGGACTATTCATCTATTGGGTTCAAGGAAATCTTGAATAAATTAGTAATTAATTCAATAGAACTAAAAATTGATATCCTTTAGGAGCTTTTATGGTGATATGACAATTACCTCTCCAGCACCCCCAGATAGGGTCCTATACATTCTACGTTGACTGTTGGCCACCTGCAACTGAGGGTCACCTTGAAGTTGACCTTCCTGTGTTTTCTGCCTACACTCCGGAATTTTGGGATTATAATCATCAGGCCTAGTTTCTGTGGTACTGTGGACTGAACTGAGGGTTTTGTGCATGCTAGATAGCTTACTATCAATGGAACTCCATGTCCAGCTTTCTATTACTTAGCCATGCCCCCTCTCTGTCATTTCTCCTTTTTTCCTTCCCATCCTTCCTCTTTCTCCCTCCAACTTTTTCTTTAAAGGAACAAAATAAAATTAAGTAATAGTAATCAAACATTGTGGAAATGAAAAGGGAAAAAAAGCACAACTGGATCATAAAATGGAATTAAGTAAGGTTGAATCCTTCAAAGAGGTTTGCTCATATTTGCCCCCAAACCGAGGTCTCAAACTTCCTGGAAATCGACCCGGAAGTACTAAGTTCTTGACCTGTTAAGTGTTTAAATGACTGAAGAATCTCGTGCCCAAGAGAACTATTGTAGTTCCTAGCACAAAGTTCAGGTAGAAATAGATCTACTGTGGATATTTAAGTTAAGACGGTGCCACGAATTTCAACAAGGGCATTGTGGAGATCAGGATATTTATGCTAGACAGGTTGCTCAGTGTGGATGATCTTCACAAGTGTTCCTTGCATTAGCAGCTCCACTGATATGGATACAGGGAAGGCCACCTTATCATTTAAGTTAGCACACAGTACAGACTGCTTTGTCAACTCCCTTAGGCTAGTTTGTGCTGTGGTAACACACCACTAGAACCTCCCCTCCCCCGCTGACTTAAAACTACAACGTTTCTTTTTTATTCATGCATCAAGCTCATCACAAGTTGAAGAAAGGTTCCACTGACTACAGTCACTGGAAGACCCTGGTAAATAGGACCCTTTGTGCTCACGATCACAGAGACTGGGGAAAAGCACACTGCCAACATGTACTAGCTCTTAGAACCATTGTATCACACACTCATCACGTCTACAGACATTTCACAGCTGAGGCAATCTAGTCAGCAGGCCAGAGCAGTCTTCCATGGAGTGGGAATGTGCATTCCTCCCATAGGGAAGAACACAGACCACCATAAGCCACTGTATAGACTATGACAACAGTGTTCCCTTAGCAAAAAAACACTTAAAGAATAATTGTCTCAGCTGACATCTCTCAAGATACTGGGTGATAGAAACCTCGAAATTGGGTTATTTCCTACTGACTCTGTAAAGTGCAAGGTTCTCTTCTGGTGTTGAAAATTGGCCTGGGTCTGAAAAAGCCTGGGATAAAACCGGACTCTCTGAACATA
>NC_022030.1:9716467-9760543 GCF_000317375.1 Microtus ochrogaster
AATTGGGGGAGGGGGAGGGAAATGGGAGGCGGTGGCGGGGAAGAGACAGAAATCTTTAATAAATAAATAAATTTAAAAAAGAAAGAAAATTAGAACTATCTGCATTCACAGGCAGAAAGGGCGGCTAGGAGCAGGCTGAGACACTTCTGGGAAAGAAGAGCAGCATCCTGAGGTCCTAGGCTAGAAGACCCACCACAGCCTAAAAGTTTTTATTGTTGAGCTCTTATACCCCAGTCTTTCCTCCTTCCACTCACAGCCCTTTCCTTGCACAATAGTGTTCTCTCTTGCGGCTCATCTTGCCCATTCTTGGGTGGCTCTTCCCCTAAGAGGTGTTCGATGACTCTCAGTGGCGTACCTCAAGTTTTCGAAGCCTTGACTAGATCATTTCTTATAATACCCATATCTCTGCTCTATCAGGAAATTATTCTCATGCAGTAGTTTATAATCAACAGGTTTTAAGTCTTTTGTTTTAAGGTAACACTCACAAAGAAAATGGGATTAATTATGATGAGTAATGAGATTCACAGACCATTTATGTGCCAACGGAAAAATGGCACTTACCAATTTTAATAGGATACTCACATTTTGTACTACAACAAAAAAGTTGAAAATTCCACATGACCCTAGCTAGAACAGCGGTTCTCAACCTTCCTAATACTGTGACTCTTTGATACGGTTTCTCATGTTGTGGTGACCCAACCATAAAATTATTTTTGTTGCTACTTCAGAATTGTAATTTTGCTATTGTTACAAATTACAAATATCTCTGTTTTCCGATGGTCTTAGGTGACACATATGAAAGGGTCATTTGAGCCCCAAAGAGGTCATGACCCAGGCTGAGAAACACTGCCGAGAGTAGCTCAAGTTATTTCTTGGATTTAATCACAACTGTGTCTGCTTCAGACAAGCACAAAACAGTCCTGATTTGCTCAGCAAAGGTTGCAGCTGAATCTGGGGGGAGTTGAGGTCAACTCTAAAACTGGGGGTTCCCTGAATCAATTTACTCAGCAGTGTCTACTATAGCATAGTGATCAGTAAAGACTCCCAATAAATGTGCTAATTAAAAACACACATGACTGAAAGCCAACATTAATGGAAGCAATTGTTTAAAGGGAAGAGCAACAAAGGGTTTTCAAGGTTTTTTTTCTGTTCTTTTTTAATTTTTCCATTAAAAATATTTACACTTCCTCCCCTCCTCCCATTCCCCCTCCACTCCCCTCCTCCCCCTCCTCCCTCCCTCTCCCTCATTAAAGACTTTTTAAAAACCATTTCATTCTTTAGAATTATAGATGATCAGAATCAGAATACCTGGCTGTTGTTATAGCTCTAATCTCTGTAGACAGAGTGCCCCTTAGTGTCTCTGTGCAGAGCTCTGACCAGCACTCTCATACTTAGATAGACCCTGGGGATGCTCCAGGATGTAGACAGGGATCCTCCTCCATGGAATTCCTCAGAACAAGCCCTCACCCTCTATTTCTCTTTTCCTCTATTCATCAGCTATGATAGTACAGGCATTTTACGCTGTGAACCTTGTACCCTTTTGAAAAAGGTGTGTGTGTGTGTGTGTGTGTATGTTCATATTTTACTCTGTAAAAACTGAACTGTAAAGAGCACAGTCTGTGGGGTCAAGACTTTGCTAATTTATGTTTTCAATCTGTAGCTCTGTGGTGGTTTGAAAGAAAATGGCCCCCAAAAGGAGTGGCATGTTTAGGAGGTGTGGCTTTGTTGGAGTGGGTGTGGCCTTGTTGGAGGAAGTGTGCTACTGTGGGGGCAGGCTTTGAGGTTCCTCTTGCTCAAATTTCCCTCAGTGTGACAGTCAGTCAATTTCCTGTTGCCTGTAAGATGTAGACTCTCAGCTCCAGCACCATTTGCCTACGTTCTACCATGCTCCCAGGCTCCCAGGCTCCCAGGCTCCCATGCTCCCACGCCCCCATGCTCCTCTTTGTGATTAAAATGACCTGAACCTCTGAAACTGTAAGTGAGCCACCCTCAGTTAAATGTTTTCTTTATGAGAGTTGCTGTGGTCATGGTGTCTCCTCACAACAATAGCAAACGCTAAGTTAGACAAGCTCATACGCTGTTTCATATGCAAATCGTCGTTCCTGGTTGTGCCTGTCACCTGTGGAGTCACTGGTATCACTGCATCTGGGTTTGTTGAGAGCATCACAATGCTGTGTGAGATACCGCCTCTCTGCTTTGCCAAGCTTTCATTGTTCTTCCTTGTTAAATTTCCCATATGGAACACTTAAGGAGTTTTGTTTAAAATTGGCCCTGCTGGAGCTGGAACAATTGAGTTGTATCTCTTGGTCTCAACTGGTATCCATGGTCACGTGGGATGGGCTCAGACTCCAGCCCTTCCTACCATTACTCAACTGTGAGTTCTGAGTGCTGTGATAGGAGATTTTCTTAGTTCCCTCCAGTTCCTCTTCTTCAGCTGTTCAGACTTTTCTCGCTGAGAGCAAACATGGTGGCAAAAACAAGCCCACAGTGGCAGTGTTGATGGCACAGGGATGTGGATGAGGTGTCCCTTCACCTCCGGTCCTGTCTTAGCATTTTGAGCAGCTCAGAGGTCAGGAATGCTGTTGTCATCATGGCTAGAGTTGGGTCCTGAAGAAGTTAACAAGTTAAGGGGAAGATGACTCAGAGCTGCCTAAACCTCTTACTCTTCGGATATTTTAAGCAACAGAAAGTTGTAAGCAGCTGTTAGATATCTTCGCCTCTTTGTTCAAGCAGAGTTTAGTTAGCCCTCTCTCTTTCGGAAAGAAAACACTCACAATTTCCAGCCTGTGCCAAACTCCTTTCTTAGACTTGTTAACTGCACACATAACCTGGCCCATGAAACTTAGTTTTATACAGGTTCATCTCATTTATAATTATTGCCTGTTTTCTTAATAGATATTAAGCTTATTATGGGATGAGAATGTACCTTATAGTCCTCATATTCGCTCCAAACTCAAAGCGTCCTCTTGGACACACACAAACCCTAATTTCATTTGCATAGGGCTTTAGAACAAGGAACTTACTTCTTTGCCCACTTTTTTCCTTTGAATTTCACTATAGTCCCACAAAGGGAGTGTTTTTATCTCTACTTTATAGGCCAAGAAACTAGAGTTCAGAGAGATTAAGTATAGTGGTAATTAGCGGAGCCTAGGTTTATTTACATACATATATATTCTGAGAACTTAATTGAAAGGCTTTTTAAAAAGGTATATTTAATTTCTGTCCACTCCTTGGGTTCCTGTCGTCTATGTCTTTCCCCAGGCTCTGAAAGGACATAGGAAACAATCGTGTCATGTACAACCTAATTATTTTACGCGAATACAGAAAGAGCTTATCTGCATATGTAAAGAGAAATGGCACAGGAAAAATTCCAAATAATAAGAAATCATACATCCATTTGTGAGTTACTCAATGTGCTGGCAGTAGGTTTTCAGGGAATTCAGGATACTGTTAAATATCAATGTTTATGTATAGAAGGAGCGCAAGCAAGGGACTAGTTGGTTAAGGACAGTAAAAGGCACGTGTAATTTAAATTGATAAGTCATTTGATCCCATCAATTACAGAACAACCATGGTTTTTAAAATGGTGGGAGAGTAGTTTTGAAGGTAAGTGGGCATTTGGGGGGGGAAGCGTTCAGCCACTATGGGATTTCAATCAAGATAACCTAGTTTTTAAAATAAAACATCCGAGAGCTGCCACTTTTTCCTGTGTGGGTCTCAAGCTGCAAAATGAGAGGTAGCTTTGAGATGATGAAAGACACTTGCCTTAATGATTTGTTCGGAGTCACAGTTTCTGGTTGTAGAATGCAGTTGAGTATTCGGGCTTCCCCTGGCAGTTATTGCCAGGCTAGCACAAACAAACAACCTATTTATATCGCCAGAGTAAGAATTTAATCAAATTAAATATTTAAACCTATTAACATGGAAAAAAGAAGTTTCAGTTCGGATGAATGCGAGCACAACTGTTGCATCTTTATCCAAGAGATTATAAACATGATGTGTAAACATTTTAGAGCACAATTAGAATCTTCACTAATTTTACTTGTGGAAAATGAACTGTACACTGACATTTGAGAAAGTTAGCTTAATGGATCTGCTAGAGCAGAGGGAGAGCGGTTCAGGCAGGGGTGGGGAAGAGAGGGCCCAGGAGATCATCGTTGTTGATGGCGAGAAATCTCTATTTCTATCTTCCAATTTAATCCCTCTGTCCCACTTAGCATGCATTAACCTGGAATAGCTCACTGCACTTCACGTTTAAAAATAATGCACGGTCATTTAGATTGATGAGTACGGCTGCCTCCGAGGTTCAGTAAATAATGATAACATTACTGTCTGTTGCATTATATAAGATCACCTAAATTATGAACAGAAGGTGTATCATGTCATGGGCAAGTCTAATATATATAATTTACCGGCTTAATTCTCACTGTCCTAAGTGTCTGTTGAAGAGGGCAAGACTAATGACCGTTATCTGGAAAAATATATGAAACCTAGGTATTTTCTTCTTCTTCTAAATTTGGAGTTTAAATGATCATGAAATACAAATAAACAATTTCCAGTAAGAGAAAAAAAAATCAGTTAGGGTCCCCCATCCTCCTACCAGATTCTATTAAGTGCATTTTTTTTTTTTGTCTTAGTGTGTGTCTAACACAACAACGACTATGCCACAGTTGTCCTGGGCTGGGTAAATGTGGTGGGCTTTCACCTCACTTTCCCAGTTATCATTGTTTCAGTGATGGAAGTGCCACTGCCCTCGTCACATGCTTCGGAAATATCCTGATGAGTTGTTACTGGTGCTCTAACTTTTATTCTGTTCTCAAAGTCTCATGCTTTTGTATTTTTGCTGCTGCTGTTCTTTGAAGCCATCTTTAGCTGAATGTACCCTTTTTGTAGCTGTACTTATCTCTCTTTGCCTATTTTTCTCTCATCCAAGACAGCATTTCTATCTCTTACTTCTTTTTGCTTCTTCTTTATTATTATTATTATTTAGGTTTTGAACATCATCATTTTGAGATATGTCATGGTAATTTTACTATCCGTTAGGATTTTGTACAAACCTTCCATCAGTATCATGGATGGGTACAGGGTCCTGAGTTCGTTTCACAGTTCACAATTCATTGTATGTTCAGAACACACACATACAGTAGGAGGATGCTCTTTCATTCCTGGCTGCCCAGACCCATACAATCACACAGAAACTATATTAATTGCAACACTGTTTGACCAGTACCTTAGGTGTATTCCTACCTGGCTCTTATATCTTAAATTAACCTATTTCTATTAATCTGTATATCATCATGAGACTATGGTCTATGGAAAAGATTCTGGAGGTGTTTTTGTTCTTCAGCAGCTACATGATATCTCTTTGACTTTGCCTAGTTTGGATTTCCTACCTGGCTTTACTCTGCTAAGCCATTGGCTGAAATAACTTTATTCATTAGCCAATAAAAGCAACACATATACAGAAGGATATCCCATATCATACACACACATACACACAATTTTTCTTTGAAAATTTCAAGCATGTATGCAATGTATCCTGATCATATCTACTTTACAATCCACTGCAACTCTTGCCATCCCATCTGTCTCCTAATCTTGCGTCCTCCTCTTAAAATTATTTATTTTTAACTCATGGAGTCCAATTAGTGCTGGTCACACACACAAGGGGGTGGGTCATCTACTTCGACATAGTGGGCCAAACAGTGACCAAAAGCCATAGAAAAATATCCCTTTCTCTCCTAGCTTCCATCAACTGCCAATAGCTCCTCAGATAGGGCTGCCCCCTCGGGTGTGCCTCCCCATCCCATGCTAGAATTATTAACTGGGCTTGATCTTATGTAGGTCTTGTGTGGGTGTTTTAATCCATGTATTTGCAACTATTCTCCTTTTGTACATAAATATGAATCTGATAGTGTATGAGCTGTATGAAACATACTGATCTTGGTTAAAAAAAAAAAAAAGTCGAATGGTAGCAATTTCCCACAATCGAAATACCACAACTTTCCAATTTTCATTGTTATGGATTGCATTTATATTACTGGGAATTTTATGCAGGCATAGATGTTATTTCCTGATTAAATTAGTTGTTTTGACCATTGACTGTTCAAGTCCATATGAATTAAGGACTTCTTTATGCTTTATTTCCTCTACCATTGAACTTTACTGACAAGATACAAAGTGATCTTGCTTCTGGTCTCAAGTTTACTTTGGGTAGTCATGGATTTTCATAGCATTTTAAAAGTGTATTTAAACTAATATTTAATGGGAAATGGATCTTGTACCTTCAGAACACATTCTTCTGTGTTCTTTTTCTAGTTTATTTGCTCTGTTGTTCCTTAGATTTTTCTCAGTAGAGTGCTTCAGATCTCCTATTATATTTTGTATTAACATAATTTTACTATCCAATGCTTTTGTCATGTGTTTGTACCAATGTCTTGGTTCTGAGTCATGAATGGAAGTTCTCACCTGTGTAAGAATATTAATAGACCTGCTCCTAGACTTAGTTTTCTTCTTGCGCAACCTCTTTTTCCTCCATCTTATTTCTCACCTCTAACCCATCCCCAGAGCTTGGTGCTGTTTAAGAGTGGAGAATGGGCTGGGTGGTGGTGGCATGCTCCTTTAATCCCAGCACTCAGGAGGCAGAGGCAGGCAGATATCTCTGTGAGCTGGAGGCCAGTCTGGTCTACAGAGTGAGTTCTAGTACAACTAGGACTGTTTCACAAAGAAACCCTATCTAGAAAAACAAAACAACAACAGCAAAAAAGTGGAGAATGGATAAGATGATTGGGAATTGTGTGTCGGTGGTAGAAGTTGTCATTGTGGGCTTCACTGCAGTCTGAGCTGATGCCACCTGCCCTGCTGCTGTCTATGAACCTCTGTTGGTCATCAGTGGTCCTAGAAAACGATCCTTAAATCTCCAGGCTAATGACACAAGGCTGGCCATGAGCCATGATAAATTGAATGAGAAAGAGGAACAGATATCTTTTACCTTTTCCTTCAAATTATAAGATTTGTTTTTTCTATGGGGCACGATGTCCCCCTCATTTCTCTGTTTTCCTGGCATCTTTGGCTGGATGGAGTTATGGGGCTCTAGAGAATGGAAGTCACTACATGGCAAGAGAGTCTATTAATAGAGACCGTTAACCAATCTCTTAGTCTTTTTCAAGTTCCTTTTATCCACACATTTAAAAGTGTACGGTGCTGAAGGGACAGAAAACCTATGGTGCTTTTGCCAAACAGGAAGAAAATTTCTCAACGGCTATGCAGCCAGGTGAGCAGGCCAGTTCTCCACCTCAGTTTATGAAATCCCATTATACTCACTGTCTTGATTCTCCCCTTCTAAGGTTTCTTTACTGTATTCCTGTCTCTTCTCTCTCAAAGACTAACCTCACCATGTCATTACCATTTAACTGCTAATAGTTAGTGTTTTTTCTCCCTCCTGTCTTTCTCTCTGACAATAATAACTAAACATGCCTATGAGCGCTTTAAAATACATGGAACTTGGAATATTTAAAGATGCTACTTTCTTTCTGGTCCAGATTTTGTTGCATTGTGATTAGATCAGAAAGTAAGTGCAATATTTAATCTTTGGATCTGAAGGAGGTCATTTGGTGGTCTAATATATGGTAGGTTTTTTGGGGGAGGGTTGTAGTTTTGAAAAAATATGTCTTTACTTATCAAAGAAAAATATTCTATGTAACTATCAATCAAGCTCCTTGATTCTCAAATTATTTTCATATTTGTTTTTTAACCATTTTTTTCCTTCTTCATGGTTCCTTTATCAACAATTAAATCTAAAAGTCTTCATTTATTTCCTTTGACACTTATAGAATTGGCCCAAAGAGCCAATGACTGACTCATACAGGTTGGGACATTTCTCCACTCTGGGAGCTTGTCTAACCCTTCTTTCTTTCTATGGATATGACAATGTTTATAGTTTTCCATTTGGTTTCTTCTCCAAGAGGCAAAGACACATTTAAGAGCCCCACATTAAAGATTTCTATTTAACCCATTGAAAAACCAAGGCCTGCAGAAGCAGAAGCAAATTAACTCTCTAAATTTCTAAACTAGTGAATGTAGTTTCTTTTATTAACGCGCTCCATCAACACTTCTTTCCACTTAACACTGGGGATAAAACTGTCTTCACAGACCTTATGATAAAATATGGTAATATTTGTGAGAGTGGCTTTTCAACAATGAAGTGGTTTATAAATGTCCTCCTTATTAGAGTTCATTACAATTTTCACAATAGCAGAATTCCTCTGAATGCCTGATGCATCAATTAACTATTACTGCTATTAACACGCATCAGACACTGTTAGCATTTTCTACTTAAGAAAGGATTAAATATCCTAGTTCTCCAAGAAGAGGAGGCGTCTATGCAAATGAGAAATCTGGGAGAGTGAGATCCTCATAGAAGGAAGCTACAGTTAGAGGCTTTGTGGTGGAGGAAGGGTCCACTCTACAAGGTCAACAAGGGCTATATATAAAAGATCAGAGGTGTGACAATGCATTGTGTCTGCTGTGAATACCTCTTCCCTGTACTCTGGGAAAGAGTACAGAATCTTTGATTGTAAAAGATGCTACTGTAGTTGGCTTTTTGGGTTACCTGTGGATTATTAATACCTGTCTTGCAGACAATGGTAATCCACTAAGTCTTGAATAGAGGACTATTTATGTGTGTGTGGTGTGGTGACACACTCTATTGAGAAATCACTGAAACTCTTGCGCAGACTGGATATGCTTGTTTGCTCTTGGACATTTATAGGCAAGCTTTTCCTTGTTGTTTGGCTTAAGGCTCCTATTTCTTTCTCTCCATGGCTATACTGTTGCTTTCCTAGTTAAGTTTGCTAGGAGTGTCAAGAACCCTCTTAAGAAAGAAGCCAAGAGGTGTGCAGAGATCTGGGGAGGAATCTGGGGACAGTATGTCCTCCAGACTCTTGGTCTCTCATCTTCCAGCAAATTTCTTTTTATCTGTTGTTTCTAATCTCTCCCTACATCCTTCTTTTCGCTCTGTGCCTTTCTCTATGCCTCTGCTCTTTTTATCCTCCCCCCTTTCTCCTCTATCCTTTTTATCCTTCCTTCAATACAGAACATCAAGGTTTATTTTTGTTTCCCTCTGTCTGATTTTCTTACATCTACCCTGGTCCATGGAGAGAAACTCACTAGGAAATCCTGAGAGAGGCAGGACTTATGTCCCATCCTCGGAGAGTCAAGGCTCCAAGGTCTTGGCTTAGAGTTTATTATGTGTCAGGAGCTCCTAATTAATTTATCTAATAGAAAGAAATGATAAATTCATTTTCAACCCTCAACTTATTTTGCTCAGTCCACTAAACTACAGAAATTCATAAGCACTCCAGTCTTGAAAAGTCAAAGACTTTTTACAGTGTTTTCAAACCACTTGTGTTTGTGTATTGTATCTAATTGAGGCTAGATCTGAGTTTATTAATGTTATTTTTCCATATGCTACTATATTCTTGTACAATGGTACTGGTGACTTAGTCATTGTTCTAAGTTTTTATGACATTTTGTATTGTGTTTTTGCTTTGTTTTGTATTTTTCCAAATTTGTATTGTACTTATTTTTAATTTTTCCCAGTCTCTTTTTATTGATTTAATCATATTGCATTATAACATCTAAAGAGTAGAAAATTTTAATCCTTCAGTCAAATGTGAAAACATAATACCCTACAATTTAAAAAAGTGAATAAATTTATTTGTTAGTTTAAATTGGTTTACTTTAATAATTTTAAAGTTTTATTCTGTATTATTTTTAAATCTTAGGAATCCCATCTCTTTCTCTTTCTGTGCTAGATAATTTATTTACCCAGCTTTGCATGGTTAGTGTGGTAGAACTCAGATCCTTAGTCTTTAAGAAAAGTAAAGTGTTAAAGCTGTTGCCTTGCACTCTGAAAGGTCAGCAGAATAATTCCAACTGTGAACTATTGTCTACTGAGAGAACTGCGAAGACATGGATCAGAGCAGTGGAGAGCATTAAACATTTTGTTAAAGAGGTAGATATTTGTAAATAAGGTAAATATTTCTGCTTGCTTGGGCATCAAGATATAAATCATGGAATTAAATAATAACAGGAACTTCAACATAAATTGCAAACAAAGTATTCTACTGGATCAAAATAAGTTTTGGATAATTATGGGGCTGATTTTCTTGAGTTCATTTTTCTTTTGAATAAATAATAAATGTCTTAGTTAATTTCCGTTGCTATAACACAATAATTGATGCAATTAACTTATAAAGGAAAAACAAAAGACTAGTTTTGATTCATGGATCTTCAGACATTAGTCTAAGATCAGGCAACCCTGTTGGCCTCAGGCCTCTGAGGGGAGCAGGGTACCATGGCACGTGCTGGGGTAACAAAAAAATATAGTATGACTGCAAGACTGTGTTTTTATTATTCCCCTTGAGGAGTTGCCCCTGATGACTTTAAACCCTCACCCAAGGTCTTATATCTCAAATCTACCACTAGCTTTCAGCAATGCCACCCTAGGGATCAGACCTTTACTACACAGTCAAACACAGTGACAGGAAAGCTGATTTTATTTGGTTTAGAAAGAGGTGAGAGGAAAGTGCCCAAGTCCTCAAGTCTTTCCCGGTCTTTAAATACAAAGGAACAAAACTTTCCAGTATATAGACGTTTACTTACTTTGTGCTTGAGAGAACACCAAAATGCTCTCAACTGTCCTCTGAGTTAAATTTCAGATATTTAATTAAGTTCTTCCAGAGACTGTCAGTAGGATACCTTGGTCCAGTTATCTCTGCATTTTAATAGAGCTTATTCTGAAGAATGACTTGACCAATGTCTATGATTATTACAGTCAGGTCATAAAGTATGAAGGAAAAAAATAAAAAACAACACATAACTTAGACATGCCAAGAAGGATTCATTTTGCAAAGGATAAAACTGAGCCCTCAGCATGATAAATCATTTGCCCAAAGTCCTTTAACAAAGTGGTAAAAAGTGGCTAGAGAGGGCTAGACTTCAGTAAATATTCTAAGATTATCAGTCATGCTTTTCTGTAAGAATCTTTCTAGAATGCCATGCCATGTTATTATGGTATGCCCAATAAAATCTAGCATCAAGACATTTTATATAACTTCATATTGAAAATCCATGTAATGTTTCATGACCCTTCTGATGTAGCAGAATAAAACTCCTTATGATTCTCAGATAGATTTTTAATTATGAAAAAAGAGAAGGTTTCTTGGAAGAGGCAATGTGGTAAACCCTAAGGATCAGAAGGCCATTCAGGATGCAAGTGTTTACATCTGCTGGGCCCCTGACCCAGAAGGGGCAGACCAATTCTGGGGAGGCAGCTCTGGTTCCTGACTTATCTTGTCACACTGAGAGCCTGGAGAGGACCTTCAGGGCGAAGGGAAGGCTTCTTGATGCCATTCCCTGGGTAAACCTGCAGATCAATGTGCATTTTGAGGCAGAGGCACCCGATGGGAACAATATTTAGAAAGATTAACCTGAAAGTGAGTTGTGTAACAAGGATTGCCATGGAGGGGTGACAAGGCTGTATCATGGAAAGGAGGTGTGATAAAGGCAGACTGGGGGGGGATACCTGGGGTGTGACTGATGGCAAGGGGTCTCCAGGATGTCACAGTTGATCTGATTAAAGTTTCTTCCCTTTGGTATTTCTTTTTCTGCCAATTTTACTGATGCCATGGTATAAGGATGCCATAAGGAGAACCAAGATGTCTACGAGGGGGACTTCCGGGGATCGAATTGAGAGTTTTTCTTTCTTCTTTCTGTCGGTTTATCAGCTAGAACCACCTGGCAAATGAAAGATTCGGCTCTTTACCTGGGACCTGTGTGCATTTTCCATGCCGCATTTGCCTGCAGTGCCCATTAAAACAATCAAGCCCATTTTGCAGAAGAGGTAATATTATAATTTTTGGAGTTTGCAAATAACGATGATGATAACATTAGCGGCAGGCACAGGCTCAATAACCACCATCGCCAGACCCATCCGTAGCTCACCACTGCCTGGATCTCTACTTTTCCCATTCTGACCCCTTCGCAGCCCTGAGCCTGAGCAAGGTCAGAGCGGCCTGGAGTGTGCCGCCTGCCTGCCGGCTACATTGTGCGCTTGCGCGCAGCACTGCACTAGGATCAAAGCATTCTTTCTCTTCCCTCCTCTACCTCTTCTCCCTACTGCTTGGCTGCCTTCTCCTGCAGGGGGTCATACTGGCCACAGTTGTCCTTTCAGTGCCCAGCTCTTCTAGACAAAGTTTTCTTTGTTAATCAGCAGAAGTAAATGCAAATCTGCTGTATGCACAATGAACCGCTTTGAGAAGGACGTGCGCACAGAGACACTGATATGATGACCCGGTGAATTTCCAGATGAGGAGGATCAAAACATCTTGATTTTATTGTCTAGAGATTAGCATTTAAGAGATTCTCGCTCTCTGTGTGTCTCTGTCTCCCTTCCCTCCTTCTTCTCCTCTAGCCCTGTCTCTTCATTTCTCTCTCCCTCTTCCCTCCCTCCCTCCCTCCCTCCTTCCCTCTTTCTTTTCTTCTCTCCTCCTTTTCCTCTATGTATGTTCTGTTCCAATTCTCCTGGAAGCCAATGTCATTATGCAATAGAATTCTGCAATTTTGTTTCTACATTGATATCTGAGCCATCCCTTATATTTCAGTATCAGCACACCAAGGTTTTGTTTTTGCAGAAACAGCAGGATATGCAATCCTCGTGCTTTTGGCTGGCAAATGAGCTCCAACACCTAACCTTCTGGCAGTCCCCACTAGGCCCTGCCTGGAATCATGGGGCCTCATTCCTGGGATGTGTGGTGAAGCTAGGGGGAACCGACACGCAAGCCCTCCCCTCCGTCATGTTTCTTGGCAAGACATTAATAAGAGCTCAGTGGCATTCACTCACTCTTGCAGGTTTCTTTGCCGCTTCTTGCATCAATCAAGCAAACAGTTAGGAAGCTCCTACTCAAGGGAGAGGAGCATCAGAAGTGATCTTTTGAAAAGCTAGCAATCGTTGGCTATAAGTTATACTTGAAAACCCTCTTGAGGGACTTTGGAGGCAGTTGCTAAATATTAAGGTGGGGGAGGGGAAAGACGGAAGACAAGAGATCTGCATGGTTTCCCTTAATTTTTTTCCTTCTTTTGTTGTCAGAGTCGTATCAAGAAGACAGTGGCTTTATTTGACCTTTCTCCCATGGGAGTAGTAACTATAATGGGTTTAATTAACTATGTGGTATTGACGTAATTAGTTATCATGGTGATTATACTTCTTTAATAAAAGCACTTCATTTGGGATGCATCAGGGTTTGGTAGCGGCCGAACCCTTCACCTATATTTCATAACTGTCTAGACACTGGAACCATGCTCATATTTTACTAGCAGCCCTTGAGAGAGGTTATCTTGCATGGCTTAAGGTAATTGGGAAGTAATGATTTTGCCCCCTGCTTCCAGACTGGCTTGTGGCAAAGAGCAGAGAGGCTGTGGGGGAGGGGCCGCCCCTCATTTTGTGTAAACTGAAAGGGAGGGGGAAGGGCTGTGTTTTGGAAACCACACGCTCTTAGGAACTGTTTCTTTTTAAGCTAGTCATCAGAGAGACAGGAACACCAGAGGGAATTTTAGGGAGGGGGGGAGATTGTTTAATCTATGGGTGGATTGCATAAATCTGTTTAGATAAATGTACACAGTATATAGAGACATATGCTTGTATTAACGGGAATCCTGGCTGTCCAGTCTATGAACAAACACAGCCTATTTTGGACGGAACAGTAGATGGCTGCTTAAATTTGGTCAGCAGGTGACTGGCAGTGTCCCTTTCACACGGCTCAGTGGACAATGAAGTCAGATGCTATGGGAAAAAAAATAGGGCAGCTATAAAAGAAGACACACAGCATTCAAATAATTACCATATGAAAATGTCAATAATAATATCATGAGACCCCCCAAAGAGGAAGAGAACAAAAGCCAAAAAGATTACCGAGCTTGCAGAGAAGGGACCTCAGGGAACATGGTGCCTGCCTGAAGCCCCTTTTCTACTTTCCTTCACTGTTTAAACTTGGGTAATGGATTGGGAGGGGGAAGGGCTGGTGAAGGGCGGTGTGCAGGGGAGGGGGTTAGAAACCGAGCCGAAACAGACGTAGATGTTTGCTGAGAAATAATAGGTGTGCTGTCTCTTGCAGGGAGAAGCGTTATTTCTTTCTCTGTCTCCTCTCCCCGACTCGCCTTCTTTATTCAGACTGTGCTTTTCCCGGTCACCTCCCCCTGCAGTGCTGAGAGGCTTCCTCTCTGTGCCTCTCCCTGCCTGGAGAGAGACTGAGATCACTGCAGGCATCTGCCTGCTTCATGAAGCCCCGGAAAGGATACTGGGGGTCACCTCAGAGCCCAAACTAGAAACAAGCACCTCTGAAAGAAAAAATAGCCCAACGAGTATGAAAGAAGCGTTTCTGCAGAGGTACCTGCCAGCAAGACTTGTTCCTTTGCCAGAAGGGGTGCTGGGCAAAAGCCTCTATCCCTCATTAAGTCAATAAAATCAAGTGTCCTTTGTTTTAATCTTCTGTGCTATAATCCAGTATCAAGGAGAGGGGCCCAGTTTTTTTTTTTTATCTCATTGTTTCAGAACAGATCATTTGGACGGGAGTGACAAAAGGTTCATTCCTTACCTTTGTGGAAATGTCAGTAAAAAGGCGGGCGCTGGGCATTTGGACTCTTTTGCTCTGCAGAAGAAGAAGAAAAAGAAAGAAAGAAGTCGGAGAGTGGAGGACTGGGGTGGGGGAGGGGTCCGTGACAGGCTAACTACATGCACTGGAGCTTTCTAAGACATTTTGTTTAGCTTGGTACTGTGTGGCAGGGGGAGAGAGGTGGAATCTAGCGTGTGCCAGCTGCATGAATCACCGGATTGAAGGCTAACAGCCTCAGATCCTCTTTTATATAGTAGAGGGGAGATTAAAGCAAGGCACTCATATGTCACAAAACAGAGGTACAATGCAGTTAGTTCTGGCTCGCTCGGTGCACTCAGCCAGCATTTTGATCCAAATTTAGCCAAAGGGAAGGAAATATGTGTTGCTATCAGCCGGGGATGTGACGAATGTTGGGCTGTAGTACCCAAATTTTCATTTTTCCTTCCAAAATGTCATCTCTCCTTTGTCAGTCTCTTTGTGATGAGGCCTATGTATGGTCACAGACCGACTGGAAACAAATACCTGGACCCTGGCTGAATTATTCCTCACCTGCCTCCTCCCCACTCTGTGTAATTGATCCACAGCAGAGGGGAGCTTCCTAGCTTGGTCTTAATCACCTCATTTGTTTAACAAGTCTTCACCCAGTGCTATAGGACTTACCTTCTAGAAGCTAAAAGGGACGTGCAAGGAATAGGGCAGATATTTTCCTTCTCTCCTCATGCTCCAAGTCTTATTAAGGAGTTGAAAGACAGATGGGCACACCCCTATACACATACTCTCAGAGGGCCAAAGCAGCAAGATTCATGGGGCCTTTGTGAGACAGTTAAAGATGAAGTCAAAGAAGTGTTTAGAGAGTCAGGGGAGCCAGCTGGGGCAAATTCTATCTGAAAATAAATAAGGAGTTCTCATGGTAGTAAGTTCCTTTTAGAAATGACCTGTGTTGATAAGACCCTACAAGATACATGTAGAGTTAGGTTGTCATCCCTATGATATAGTTAAAGAACTGGAAGCCCAGGGACAGAAGTAACTTGCCCAGAGTCACACAGTAAATGAAGCAAAGCAGGAAGTTAAACTGTGGCCACATCTGTAATCTGCTGGCAAAGAGAGATCAAAGGAGCCAGCAGCCTGGACTTCTCTCCTCCCTTCTTGCTTAGCGAGTTCTTCTGTCCCCAAAGAAGCTTCCAGGCTCTCATCTGTTTCTAATCCCACTGGACGAGTAGGTCCTTTCTCTTCTGATTTCACTCCCTCAAACAAACTGTATATCCAAATCAAATATGACACTATTTATAGAAGACTTTTCTTTGGCAACTTGTCTCAGGCTGAACAAGTTGTAAGTTGAGGACATGAGGGATGGTCTGTTGTCTGAGGCCCAGGCCCTCTCTCTTTCTTTCTTTCTTTCTTTCTTTCTTTCTTTCTTTCTTTCTTTCTTTCTTTTTTCAAAACAGGGGTTTTTCTAGTTTTGGAGCCTATCCTAGAACTAGCTCTTGTAGACCAGGCTAACCTCAAACTCATGGATATCTGCTTGCCTCTGCCTCCTGAGTCCTGGGATTAAAGGCGTGTGCCACCACCGCCTGGCTCCCCACTGTCTTCCTTGCTTGTCCTCTGATTCCTAACTCCTGAGACCTACTGAGTATGCGCTGTTTCCCAGATATCTCACAAAGTGCTGCCTTTGTTTTCACTTTATAGAGGCGACCTGAAGGGAAATAGAGAGTCATGCAGCTCTAGTCTTCTGTGATGTCAGGGACGCCAATTATAATTGAGCAATAATCCCTATTTCTTATCTTCAATCCTTCTCGCCCCTTCCAGGGGCCACTTGGGCCATGTGATTGGTAAAGATCTTGTCCTGTATCTCACCAAGAACATTTACATCATCTGGCATGCTATCCCTCATGCCACTTTGGTACTATCTTCAAGCCCCACCCCTGCACCAGTTCCTCAGGAGAAGCAGATCCTTGATGCTCTTACTATGTGAAATGGCTGGGTGTCCTGAGAGTCGGCTCGGGGCTGCATCCTTTTTAGCCTTCAAGATCTTCCTCACCTCATCTCAGACACCTATTCCCACTGGATTTATTATTTGAAAGGAATCTGAACTGAGTCAAGAGCCTAACAAACAGAACTGTAAAATGTTGGGGAATATTATTTTAAGGTTTGACCTTTTTTAATGCTGCATTTGTTTAACTCTGTGAAGTTGTGATTCTTTGCCTGTCTAAAACACCTGATGGTCCTAATAGAGATCAACAGCCAAGAAAAAGGCAGAAGAGAGAAACAGGCAGGGTTGGCAGGCAGAAAGTATAAATAGAAGGAGAGATATGAAAAAAAAAAAAAAGGGAGCAAGAGAACAGGGAGAGGAGGGATGTTAGGGGCCAGTCACCCAGCCACCCAGCCACCCAGCCAGCCATGGAGTAAGAGTGAAAGTAAGATATACAGAAGTAATAAAAGGAAAAGCCCAGCAGCAAAAGGTAGATGGCTAGAAACAAGCCAAGCTAATGTTGGGTATTCATAACTAAGAATAAACTTCTATGTGTGATTTATTTGGGAGCTGGGTGGTGGGCCCCCAAAAGCCAAAAGTGTACAGCATTGCACAACAGTAGAACTCTTAAATAAGGTTGACTATAGTAAGAACTTGATTTGTTGACCTATTCATTGATTTCATGGAAAGAATTCACGTGCTATGGAATATCAAACATCTTGAGAAGGATGAAAATATTTGGGGATCTCATCATACTATGAACACATTACAAACACTTAAAACCCACCCTCATGTTCTCAGAACTGAATCATCTGCCCAAGAGCTAGCTGTTCCTGTGCTTTTATCTTGAGACACACATTGGTCTTATGGTTATCTATAGTATCTTGTCTAACTTTTTAAAACCCCTACTTCCTCTCTGTATGTGTGGCCACCTGGGCATCCCTAGTTGGATTCTAGTGCAAACTTCTGTCTTTCTACTGGACTCCTGTGTTTACTGAACCCCATTTTAAGGGCATATTTGGAAACCCTCTTCCTATGCTTCTCAATGTCAGATTTTAGTGTCAGGTTATTCCTGAAAAGAGGAGCTGATTTCAAGTAGATAAAAAGTAACCCAAAACTGATACTATTAGAAAATTTATTTACACACACACAGGCAAACAACACATATACATACATTCACACATCTACATCCCCCCTCCACACACACATGAGAGAGAGAGAGAGACAGACAGACAGACAGACAGACAGTCATGGGTAGATAGAGAGACAGAGATGGGGACAGTTTTTGAGACAGTAGTACACAATGGATTCTACTCTGTTATCTTCCTTCCTCTACTGCTGTGGCCTGCGCAGCCTGGATAGCCAAGACTGGCTGGGGGTGGGGGGAGCTGCCGGGATTGAGACAAGGAGGCTTCTTTTCAGGTGGAAGAACAGCAACCTTTATTTTGCCCAGCAACCTTTTATACCTCTACTCCTTCTGTGGAGACCCACCAGCCAGAAAGAACACAAACATCCTTGTCAATTACAGACCACAAGGAAGTTCCCCTGCCGGTCAGAGGGAGTGAGGGCAGCTGGATCACAACACTCTACCTTTTGAGTATTCAGGATTTTAGGTATATGCTATCATACCAACTTCCAATTTAGATAACTTTTAAAGAGGTATCTTCAATTTAGGAGGCAGAGGCAGGCAGATCTCTGTGACTTTGAGGTCAGCCTGGTCTACAGAGTTCCAGGACTACACAGACAAAGCCTACCTCTGAGACACACACACACACACACACACACACACACACACACACACACACACACTCCACAAAACCCCCCAAACCAAAACCAACAAGTCTTTTCAAGCTTTATATCTACTTTCTAACTATGTTGTCTTATTATTGAACTATCTGAATTATTTATCTGTACTTGCTATAAGTCAAGTATGAGGTATATGTGTACATTTTTGAAAGTACTTTCATTCAATCCATAAATATTTTTTTCTTTTTTTTTTGGCAGTATATTTGAAGGAGCCTATTTTGTAGGTGAAAAAATAATGCTCCTATTGCAAGGTCATAAGGATTTCTCCTAGAAGTAATAGAATTTAAGATATTAAATTTTAGCTTATTATCCATGCAAGTTGACTTTGGTATATATTATGAGTTAATAACTCTGTGTGTGTGTGTGTGTGTGTGTGTGTGTGTGTGTGTGTTTCACACAGATTTACCTTAGCACTTTTGTAAAGAGGAATCAATTGACCACATAAATTCCTAACTCATATGCCTATCAGTAAGCTAATATCACATCATACCTTCTTGGTTTTTGCATCTTTATAGTAAAACTTGAAACTAGTAGGTATAGTTTTTTTCCACTTTGTTTTCCCACTTAAGTATTAGATCCGACTTACCAGTTTGTACAGACTAGCTTACATTGATTCTATAAAATTATTTCAGAAGCCCTGACATCTTAATCGTGATGCTTTTAATCCATTAGTATATGGCTCTGCTTTATGCCTGTAAAGTTTTTCTCCCTGCAGTGATAAGGTCCATATAGACATTGTACTTTTATTTTTGGTAAATTTATTCTGACCCTTTTGGGATAGTGCATGTGATAGTCCTTCTGGAATCTTCTACAGTACGCTTTGCTTCCTACCTTGGTGACACTCTGAGCAGCAAATACCAGGCTCACTTGATCTTTTGGACCTTGCTTGCACTACAGCTTGTAGTGCAAGATAAAGCAATCGTAGGGATTGTTTCATTGGTTTCCTTTCTTTCAGGAGTCATAGTCTTCAAATACATGCTGTAATTATTTATTTGAAGTTAGGAGGATAAATATGGACCTTGCTAAACTGTCCTGTCCAGAATCAGAATTCTCATCTGTTATTGAAAGGCTTACCAGTTCAACACAAATATGACACATTTGTGAAGTCACCTTTCAAAAATGGCCCTCAAGCATACTGCAGATTTCAGCTTTATAATGGTCAATCTCCCATGAATTTCTCCCTTTTCTGTCAAAGTTGTCATTGCAATTCTTGGTCTCATTTCCAATTCAACCCTCACTCCTCCTGCTTGCGCTCTACCAAAAGTACTGTTACATTTCACCAGCTCCTTTGATTTCAACTTATTTCTGAACTTTTACATTTTCTCACTCTTCCTGCTCCATTACATAGTCCTGCACTAAAAAAAAAAAAAAAAAAAAAAAATTACCTTTGCTTTGCTTTCCCTTATAACCATTGTGCTTGAAATCTTTCTTATCTCACATATTTAGTACACATGTGTTCTTAACATGGACATCTGCTCTAGCCTCCATCCAACTCATCTTGCATCAAATGGCACTCACTGCCTGCATAAGTTTACAAAAGAAAATTCAAAACATTTGAATAGATAGGATTGAGTGTCATAAATAGTCAAACTTTACCTAACCTAACTCTTCATAGATTATTTTTCCACCAAGATTTTCTCCATAATATCTTTCTATTTTGACTTTTGTACCCATTTCGTCTTTTTTAATACTCCCCATTACTGTAAGTTTTATTTAATTCCCACTTATTGATAGATACCAACATTAACCTTTCTTGAAAATTGGGACTGATTATTTACTTGTGAAGTCAGCATTTAATCAGACAACATCTTAAATTGCTAGCCATTGATTTGAGGTGGTCTTCCAGCTCCTGTGAGCCATGTTACCGAAGCGATCCTATCCATACACAGCATGTAGAGCAGGCACGAAGCCAAGCTTTAACACGCAGCATCCAGCCATGAGTTAATCTCACTCTCTGTCTCAGATTGCTTTTTCCTTCTCATCCTTTACATTAGCACCTTTATCTATCATGGCTGTAGATGTATCAAACTAAGACTGTGAACACTCATGCCCCCTTTCTCTGTTTTGCCCTCACAGGAATGACATAAAGGAATGACATAAAGATGTAAATAATGTTTTAGGTTTGGGTAGAAATATGAAGACACATGCATAATCCTAAGGAGTCTACCGTTTCTGCTTTTGTTTTAAGATTTATAAAAATATTGATGAAAATCATAATGTGTTCATGAGCTTTCCTGTGTTTTACTCTCGGCTCCGAGCATGTAAAATGTGTGATTTGGGCTTTGTTCATTGGTTACTTTATGTATCAACTGGGGATAACATCAATCGCCACTTACCAAGGCTGCTGTGAGCTTTAAGTGAGATAATCCTCATGTTAAGTGGGCTGATGGAAGAGCAATATTATGTCTTGATGATATTTTCAATCTGCTCTAATTTGGTAAAATAAATTTTTTTTTTGAAAGAGACAGAAAGAATCTTGTGCTGTTAATTAAGAATATAATTTACTTCAGGCTACCATTCCAAAAAAAGTCTCACATCTGAGTGTGGTGGTGCAGGCCTGCAATTTTGGTACTTGTGAACCTGAGGCAGGAGAATCAAGGCCAGCCTGGGTTACATAGCAAGTTCTTCTCTAGCCTGGGCTTCAGAGCACACCACCATCTCAAAAAACAAAAAGAAAGAAAGAAACAAAAGCAAAGAAAACCACAGACATTTCTATTCTTGAAAACCACAGCTGGGCAAGTTGTCAGAAATCCACGCTAAGAACTCGTTCACGAATTTTGGATTGCGTTGCCCCTCCCCCTTCTTCATTTCTCACTCTTCTCCCTCCCCCCTTCAGTTTTCTATTGGGCTGATTTTTATGACTTGATACACGTGTGTGTACACATGCATGCAGATAAAAGGAGAGGGAGAGAAACAGAGAGAACAGAAGCAATTGGAAATTTCATTGAGTAATATACAGAGCTGATTTCTTTAAGACACAAAGAAAAAGCCAAGCTAGTCATCTGAGGACATAGATGATATGGAACACTTTTCCTCATTTTCTTCTGTAGGCTTTTAATCCCATTCAGACAAACTTGTCTGTGTGACTGTGGCCATCCTTGACTTGCAATGATCTGTGGCATTTCGTACCGGCTTTGTCTCCCACACATCGCCCACTCCTGAGGTAGAAATTAGCATTCTGTTAAGCCTGCATCCACTGATCCATTAGCGGCACCTTTGGCACATAATCATAATTCCAAGTAGAAGTTAACGTGGGGGCTGTTTCAATCAAAAATTCAAAAATTTAGAGAAGCTTAATACTTACCGGAAAAGAGATGTAGGTCAGATTTCATCACCTCTAATTTTCGTATTCCTATTTTGGGTCTCACCTTGCCTTGTTCCATCAAACCATCATCAGGCAGTACTGATTAAGTATTCTCCCTGCCTACAGCTGTGCTAGGATTTTGATGACAGAAATTAATTGGTTATGGTTCTAGTCATTTGGAAATTTTCTGAAAGGTATTACTTCTAAGCCTTTTCTTATTTTAATGTTAAACCGTGTTAAATGTTAAAACGTGTAGTGAAACCCCATTTAATCATAATATTTTATTTAGTTCATTTATAGGTAAGACATGGGGGATATTTTGATAATTCTACAACCTTGTCATCAGCCAATGGCATACAACTTGGCCACAGAATACTTACAGATATATGATATAAAGTTCAAAAGTTAAATCAAAGATGTATGGGAGGCACAAATTTTTGAGGAATGAAGTGTCCAGGTGGGGACTGAGCCCATTAAAGAATATGTACATAAAATTCAAGTCAAAGGCATATAAAATATTAGTCTTTCCATTTTTTTGGTGTCTTTATTTTTTTTAATTTCTCTCCTAATTTCTGTGCATTTTTTTTTAATGTGTGAGTATATGCACATGAATGCAGTGTTCACAGAGATTAGAGGTATTGGATCTTGGAACTGAAGTTCCAGGCAGGTGTGAATTGCTCAATGTGGGTAGCAGGAACCAAACTTGGGTCCTCTGCAAGAACAGTATGCTTCTAATCACTGAGCCTTCTCCCCAACTCCCCTTTGTCTTGTTTATAAATAAGAACGAATGGGTGCTATTTTATTTAAACACTGCCTGGCCCATTAGTTTCAGCCTCCTATTGGCTAATTCTCACATCTTGCTTTAACCCATATTTAGTAAGTGTACTTGGGGTTATGAAAAAAGCAAAGTGTCTGGGGGTCATTATTATGTACTAACTGTTACGTTTTATTTACATTATTTCAGTTATAAAAAGTCTTTCATTAAACATACCACGTTCTTCTTGCTTCAAATGGAAAAGGAAAACCTGAGAAAATGTAAAGCAGATGCATAGCAAGGATTTAGAGCCTCTGTTCTCTCCTGAGCCTGAGGTAGAAGAGTGCACTGTCTATAAAAGGTGTCACCGTACTTGCGATTGAACAACAAAGGATGAGGTCAAACGCAGCTGTGCTGTGCACGGTACCGCCAAGTAATTCACTTCTATGAGGTACCTTATAGCTTATGTGGAATAGTCATTTTTTTTATTTCATTCCACGCTCTCATTATTTCTTTTTTTTTTAAATTTATTTATTTATTGAGGATTTCTGCCTCCTCCCCGCCACCGCCTCCCATTTCCCTCCCCCTCCCCCGATCAAGTCCCTCTCCCTCATCAGCTTGAAGAGCAATCAGGGTTCCCTGACCTGTGGGAAGTCCAAGGACCGCCCACCTCCATCCAGGTTTAGTAAGTTGAGCATCGCTCTCATTATTTCTGTGGGTCAATATTATTATTATTATTCTGACTTTACAAACAGAGCTGAGAATAGTAGATGCAGAGCCAAGCCCTTGAGTGTCAGAGCTGGCAACACAAGCAGAAGTTAAAACTCAGTGCTGTGATCCAAAGCCCTCGTACTATCTATGCCTTTTATTACTTCAAACAAAATCACATTGGCTTTTTGAAATCAATCATTTTAAAAGGATAAATTGAAATTACTGTTATTAATTCCTCCTTTGTAAAGAAAGGAACAGAAAGACAATCCTGGGAGACTGAGAGGTATGAGACACCTGTTATGATTTGACTTTTCAAACCACAGATTCCCGTGTGAAACATGGTCCCTAGCTGATGAGAGCTAGTGGGAGGTGTTGGAGCCTGAGGATGCAGAAGGAGATCGGGTACTGTACCCTTGAAGCTGATTTTGGGACTCTCTCACCTCCCCCTTGCCCTCTCCTTTGCTTCGTGACCCAACGGAAGTGAAGAGCGTCTTCCACAGGCACCCTACCATGATGTCCTGCCTCCCTACATGCCCCGTGGCAACTGTGGCCAGTAACTAAGGGTGGAAGCCTCCAGAGCGATGTGCCAAAATAAATCTTGTTCCTTCCAAGTTGATTTCCACAGGTATTTTGTTACAGGTCAGGAAGCCAAGTAAAACAGCATCAATGCTCCATGACAAGAACATTTCTGAATTAGGAAGGTACAGCATTTAGAGACAGTGCCTTGTATCCAGGGGGTGTCGTCACATGGTTCTCGGCCTAGTCCGGGTGTTCCGATGGAAAACTGGAATATATAGAGAAGAACGCTACAGCAGAACTTCAGCCTGCTTCCCATAGAAGAGAAAGAAAAGGCAGGGGAAACTGTGGGAGTTCCATCTTGAAAGGACTAGGAATCTTCTCCCTGATCATCGATGAGGACTGAACAGTGGCTTTCCTCTCCAGAATTATCTTACCCATTTGCAGTGAACATTACCTTCTCAGCACACTTTGAGTAGGCAGTGCCTCCATGCAACTCCATGACTTTAGTTTCTTTCTCCCACAGAAATATGTCATAAATATAAGTATGTTAATCATTATTAGACTGATTTTTTTTTTTTGTTTTTAAGCAGCATATGTGATTGAAGTATGAGGAGGCGGTGAAGATAAGCCAAAGAGCTATGTTATTTTGTTTGTAGGTTAGACCTGATTTTTGTGCTGGGAAACCTTCATTCACTTAGTCATTCAACATAAACATTCAGTGAGTCTCTACAGAGTAGGAGATGCTAATTGTGAGCCTAAGTTATCCAGCCATGGCAATGGTAGTGGTAAGGGTGACATTTGACTGGCCTCACTCTTTTCTTCACCAGAGCTTCCTAAAAGGTTGTCCTCAAGGCATGAGAAGTGTCTAGATCAAACACACTTTATCTGGGTGTTTGGGGAGGGACAATGAGCAAAATGAGACTGGAGAGAAGAAATATCTTTAGGGCAGGGTTCTCGTTTGGTTTTCTCAACTGTGTTTCTGGGCAAAGTGAATAAGTGGTATGGTAAATAGTCTACAAACACTAAAGTTGAGGGTGTGTGAAAGTGTAGACATTAAAGGTGATTCGAGGTAGATGTTGAAGGAGAAGGAAGAAGAAGGGAAAGGAAGAAAGAAGAAAAGAAGGAGGAGAATAGATAAAACCTGACACAAACACAGCTGGTTCCACTGTACATTGCTGTGTATTAGGACCTAAGTTCAAATCCCCAGGATCCATTTAAAAAGCTAGGTCTAGCCATGAGTGCTTGGAATCCCAGCTCCAATGTGTGGGGCAGAGACAGGAAAGAGTATGTGTCCTTTTGGATTGCCAATCTAGCTGCAAGTTCAGTGAGACACCCTGTCCCCTCTCTCAGGAGAGTATGGTGAACACCTATAGAGCAAAAAAAAAATAAGTGTTCTTCTTTGGCTTTTGTGAGTGCTCACACAAAACACACCCACATACACATACAACACAAACACACAGACAGACAGACACACACACACCAGGTTTTGAAGGCAAATAAGTCTGCAAGTGAAGTGCCCAGTGGAGAGCATGTGGTTATATAGTCATTAATTAAAGACCGAAAAGTCAGTGGTTATCTTCTTTGTTATTTGTTTCGTGAAAGGTGGGCCTATCAGACAACATGAAATATTATCTGGGAAGCTACTGAAGAATTAAGGCAAGAAATGTGAAAGGGTGCCTTCTCCACTGGGGATGGGAGCTTCTTCAGGGCAATTAATCTCCCTGTGATATTAAGTTATTTTTAACTTAGGGTTGCTTAGATGACAAAAACATCTTCTGCTAACAAGATTGATTATGTAATGAGAATGTCCCTCTGGGAAGGTATTTCCTCTGCTTTTATGTTGTAACTAAGGAAATGATGAAAATATGAGGGAGAGACATGGATTCCTTGAACTCTGGGATTGAAATGTGTAGAAGAGGAAGAAGAATATTGTGCAATAAATAAAAGCTTGGAGCAATAGTCCCCAAAGAGTTACTTGGGACTCTTGAGGGTCCTTGCTATGCACTGAATGATATGTCCTAAATTCTTGCCAAAATAAGTTTGGTTGCTGTTGTGACAGCCAACACAAGATGGGTCCTTAGAGAGCTGGTTGGGCTGTCAAAGCCCAGCCTTTCTGAATGGATTATTGCCATCATACAGGGGTCAGCTTCTCATATCAGAGTGAGTTTGTACAAAAGGAGTGTTTGGTTTCCTTTTATGCTTTCTATGTCTTGTCTTCCTCCTGGAAATCTATTTCTCTAAAGGCAGTCTCTTACCATGCTTTTGATTTCTTTCTTTCTCATGTATGTATTGGACAGTTGTTTACTTATCTTGGAAAGATATCTGTTTAAATCCTTTTTCATTCCAAAAATTCATTGCTCTTTACTGGGGGATGTAAAAGTTCTGTATATGTCTTAAGATAGCATTTAGCTATCATATATATGCGTTGTAGTTGTTTCTCGCATTCTGTGTACTGTCTTTTGACCTCCCTGACTGTATCCTTTGAAGCAGAAAAGTTTTTAATTTTCATGAAGTCCAATTTATCAAAGTTTCTTTTCCTGCTTGTGCTTTTGATGTCTTATCAAAGAAACTGTGTCATGTAGATCACAAAGATTTATGACAGTGTCTTCCTCTAGCAGTTGTATACTTTAAACCGTACACTTTAGTTATGCACATTTAAATCTTTGATCTGTTCTGAGGTCGTATTTGTATACGGGTGTTCAGGGGATCATGTACATGGATCTCTGTTATCATTGGGCATGATCCGTTGAAAGGTTAACTTGTCTGACTTTGAACTATTTCAGCAGCCTTGTTAGAGATTAGTTGACCATTAGCATAGAGCTTTTAAGTTTTTCTGTGTCTCAGCTCTTTTTTGTTTTATGTCTGTGTCACACCAACTTGATTAATGTTATATAGTGTGGTAAGTCTTGAACTGAGGAAGTGTGGATCTTGTAATTTTTAGTCTTAATTTTCATTATTGGCTTGATTAGTTTGGGTTTCTCGCATTTCTATGTAAATTTAGGCCAGCTTATGCAAGTGTACAAAAATGGTGGTTGAGTTTTGATAAAGATTACATTAAATTCACATTGGGCATTATTGCCATCTTATTAATCACTTATTTTTGTCTTTTTCTGTTAATATGGTTTACTAAGTAGTTATATAATTATTATTTTAAATTTTGGAACAACCTAGTATTCTTGGGATTAATTTCATGTAGTTATGATGTATTAATCTGCCCTAAGCTTATGGTTGTATTTTGCTGGCATTTGGTTGACTATGCCTTTTAGAAGCATTAGCAGGGGTGTGAAAAAATAGCTATATTGTTGGTAGGTAGCTTTTACTGCTCATAGCTTGGCAGGACTTATACAAATTATGAATGCAAACATCTTTCAGTTCATAATTACATCTTAAAATGCATTTAAAAATACACATATACATATGAATAATAAACTCACATATTCAGTACAGAGTTTTATAAAAATAAAATAATGACAAACTTTAATATTTGTTTATGAGATTAAATAAATTAAAATGTACATTAATGCCATACAACTGCGAATAGAAAGTAAAAGGAGGAACAAGGACGGAGGGAAAGAGAAAAGAGAGAGAGAGAGAGAGAGAGAGAGAGAGAGAGAGAGAGAGATTCTATGTTATTATGGGACCATCTCCAAAACACATTTAAAATATATCAGGAAATCAGAATGTAGAATATTGCATACAGGGTGTACTAGCTTGTTATAAAAAGGAAAATTAATACACATCCACTGCTTGTATGTCTAGGAATATACCAAAGTCATTTGTAGTTGAGAAAGTATTGAAATTAGGGTGTAAGGTATATTTTTGCTGTATAAATTAGATTATATGTTTGTATCTTAAAAGTAAATATTAAATCTTAAACAGCTGCAACCACCACTAGCATGAAAAATAAAGAAAAATAAAATTGCTACAGGAAAAAAAAAGCACTTTTGGAAGCAGATAAAAGGATAGAAAGTGGATAACAAACTTTGTATAATCTTAAAGAGTAGTGAGAACTATGAAAACAAACCATAAAATACGAGCAGATGTAACACTTAGGTAATAGCCATAGTTTTCATCAATGCCTATAAGAGAAATATTCTTGTAATAATGGAAGATCATTTCATAGTTGATGAAGAGTCAAACATGTCCCAGGAGAAGTTAATCCTGATTGATTAATCTGAGAGTAGTTCTTAAGAAGAGCTATTGAATATAACCAAATCAGAACACTTCTGTGTTCCTCCAGGCATAGGAAAAACATACAAAGAATCTGACAGTCAAGAAGAAAAAACAGAAAGTTTGGCCTCAGACATCTCTAGAACCACATCCAGTGCTAGCAACTGTGAAGCAACTTCTACAATGTTCTCACAGAAAAGAACATCGTCGTATTTCATGTCCAGCTATACCACTGTGCAGTAATAAAAACCAAGGGAAAATATTTTTAAACATATAAAAAAGTCAAGGAATATTGTTTCCATAACAACTTTATCAAAACTACCATAGGAAGGACTTCTTCCAACTAAAATATGATTTTAGAAGTTGAGACAAGTGGACTTGTAAAGAGGAGAGACTCCATTTAAATGTTAAACGGATGATGGACAACATCTCTGGGGATGATGCTTATAGAACTGATGCAAAAATCGCATACCCTGAAACTGTAGAAATTCTTTAACTAATAAGAGCAGTTGGATGAGAAAAATAAAGGAAGTAGCATATGGCACAAGACTGGCTGATGCTTTAAAATCGTAAAAAAGAGTGAGCTATGTAATTATGGAAAATTGGTATAAGAAGACAAGCCGGAGACGGAACTTATTCCAACATTAGCATGCCAGAAAAGGGTTCTGCTGTCTCTCTTTGGTGCAGTTACGTTTGTTGTGTTTTGCTTTTGTTTTTTAATCACATGTGAACCTGCAATGGCTTCTGCTGTGTCTGCTCTTATTGAAATTACTGTCAGGGTTACTGCCTCCAGCAGAAGCCCAATGTGCAGGCTGAAGTAAGCAGAGTACAAGAAGTCCAGAGTCAGCATGTGACATTTGTTATCTCTTACCCGGAAACAGTAGAAAGTAGAATCCACTGCAGCTAATTAGAGCAGAAAAGTTGTGTATAGAGTCCTTGGCAAACACAGAGGTGCAAGACACAAGCTAAGCTTCTAGAACAGCTCTTTAAATCATATCCCAATCCAGGCTTAGTAATAGAGTCACTGCTCTCACTACCAGGCTTGCCCTATGACCCGCTCGGTTCTGGTCATGAGGGTGCTCCTCTGGCTCAGGTTGTGAATATTGGTTGGTTCAGGATGGTGATGATTATGCATCAGAGCTTCGTCATTCCCAGTTGAGAAGTTTGTTTTCACCAGATGTACCAGATGTCACCTGAAAGCCCTGATGTAAACCAGGTCAGATGTGTCCTTGACTTCAGGATTTGCTCCTTACTTGGCATACCCTCAGCGAGATGGTTATGATAGCACAGAACTTGAGGTCACATATCTGGGAAATCTGATGGATTTCTCCCGCTACTCAGCATTCATACTTTGATAATTGGTCTCAGCACACATCCATCCCTTGTCTCCCTTTTCTTTGTTGCTTTTATTTACTGCCAATCCAAGCCAGAGGTGTGGAAGAGATTTCTGCAATTGGAGCGAGGTGGTAATTACATCAGGGAAGAAGAGAGAGGTTTACTTATTTCCACAAACCTGGAAATGGAGCGAACTTTTTGCTTTAAACTATTGCTGTAGCTCATAAAACTGATCAATGAAGCAGAAATTGATTTCAAATTTGTATCAGACGTCATGTAGTACGAATACAATGAGATACATTTCTCACATCCTAGGGTTTCTCCCCAGCCTTGTCCCTCCTCTCTTGTCCCCACATGGAGTTGCTGGTACATGACTCTTTCCTCAGGGGCTGCGCATTGTCTCACTTGAATTGCCCACAGATATATAACATTCCTTACTTGATCGTCTTAATGTTTCGTACCCTGATTCTGGATTGTATCTCTGTGTCTTCTACCTTACTCCTATATCATATCTTGGAAATAGATTTCACAACAAAGCAGGTTCGTTGAATTACTGCAATGGATTGAGCTCCCAAGGTCCAGTTGAAGAGCAGAAGGAGGGAGAAGATGAGCAGGGAAGTCTGGACTGCGAAGGGTGCGTCCACCCACTGTGACAGTGTGCCTGTTCTAATGGGAGCTCACCACATCCAGCTGGACCGGGACTGAATGTGCATGCGATCAAACTGGACTCTCTGAATGTGTCTGACAATGGGGGCTGACTGAGAAGCCATTGATAAAGGCACTGGGACTTGTTTCTACTGCATGTACTGGCTTTTTGGGACCCTAGTCTATTTGGATGCAAAGCTTCCTAGGTCTGGAGGTAGGGAAGGGTGGTTGGACTTCCCACAGGGCAGGGTTCCCTGCCCTCTCTTAAGGAGAGAGGGGGAAGGTGGAGCGTGAGTGGGGGAAGGAATGGGAGGGGAATGGGAGGAGGGAAGTGTAAATTTTTGAATGGAAAAAGTAAAAAAAAAGAAAAACAAACAAAATTCTTCACTATGCAAATTATGTTCTCGTCCACATAGAAGTGAAAGTCCCACTGCAAAAATGTTATGGCAATATGGCCATTTTTATCTGTTTGATACAGCTATAATGAAAATTTTCATGGTGAAGATGTAGGCAGGAACCACATACAAAGAAAGAAAAGGTAAAAATTAACATTTGCTATTAATTAAAAAAAATGGAAACAATTTTGACCTGCATACCTGATGTTGGCTTTATACTTACTGAAAATCACTAATAGGCTTTAGTGTATATTTTATTCCTTGTTATCAAAAAAATCAAAATGAAATTCCTTCTTTTTGATCTTACTCTTCCATAGGTCACCTTTCTTCTTTGATCTGCTCTCGTAACATCTTCAAATAAAGTCCCCGCTGCAACCTGATCACTGAAGTCTCTAGAAAGAAATGGGAGTATTGCCTCAGCACCCACATCTTACTAATTCTCCAAGAAAAGCATAACTGTGGGTGGGACTCTTCTCCTGCAGACAGTGAAATGGGGCTGTTTTCCTCAAAGCAGGAAGATTGCCTGTAATGGTAAATGGTAGCCCACCTTTACCATGGAGCCAGAAACAAGTGGTAGTTAACATTCCTTCATTCTCTATTCCCTTAATCTGTCCTGTAGAAGGCTAAAAAGTATCTGCCAAGAGTCAGTGGATTACAGAGATCAAATTCCTCATTTGACTCATTATTTATGTGTTTATTTATGAGAGAAAAAAATAAGATTATTCTAAAGGACTCAAATCTGCCTACTTCATGAAACTTGGACAAGCGTTGGCTCAGCACATTTGAGGTTGATTCACTAAGACACAAGGTGACCATCAGAGACACCACAAGTATTATTTAATAACATGGCTACCTCTGCAGCCAAGGAGCCATCACCTCTACAAAGATTCAGTATAAGACAGGGAACCTTCTACTACAATGTAAACAGTGAGACCTAAGTGCTGAGGGACAATGGTCTTTTATTCTGTCACTTGATTTATTTTTAATAAAATGTTGATTGGCCAGTAGCCAGGCAGGCACTAGAGGTGGGGTGACCAGGAAGGAAGTAGAGGTGGGGCAACAAGCATTCTGGGAAGAGGGAAGTTTCAGTCTGAAGTCATTACCAAGATACAGAGGAAGCTAGACACAGAGCAAGCAAAATGTGACTACCTTGCCAGAAAAGGTATCAAGCTACGTGGCTAACACAGACTAGTATTATGGGTTAATATAAGTTATAAGAGTTAATAAGAAGCCTGAGCTACTAGGCCAACCAGTTTATAATTAATGTAGACCTCTGTGTGTTTGTTTGGGACTGAACGACTGCAGGACCAGGTGGGACAGAAACCTCAGCCAACACCTAAGAGTCATTTATAGACACACATAAGCTGTACAACATACAGTCTGGAGGATTGTGTGCACCATACTGTTCTGCTAATGTCTACCACAAGTCTACACATAGTAGGTAGCATTTTTTTAAATATGAAAGTAGTGGCATTTAGTCCATGTCATAGCTAATCTCAGTTGTCAACTTGACTGCATTGAGAGAAACTTAGACAGCTGGTAAAGCACATTTCCTTGTCTGTATTTGAGGATGTTTCTAGAGACTATTGGTATGTGGGTCAGTGAACTAAACAAAGACACCCTCTGGGCATGGGCTGTATCAGACAATAGGGAGGTATCCTGGAGGGAATAAACAATAGCAGAAGAGGGGACTGGAGAGATGGCTTGGTGGGGGAAGAGTTCTTGTTGGGGAAATGTGAGGACCTGAGTTCAAATCTCTACCACCCATGTAAAAAGTATGGGCATTGCCATGAAAGCCTGTAACCCAAATTCTGTGGATGGTGGAGACAGGAGATTCATTTGGGGCTTTCTGGCTTCCAGCCTAACTCTAGGGTCACTGCAAGACTTTGTCTCAAGGGAATAAAGCCACAAAGTGATAAAGCAAGATACTGACTTCTTACTCTGTTCGTGAGCACAACATACACATATACATACACATGGAGAGAGAGAGAGAGAGAGAGAGAGAGAGAGAGAGAGAGACAGGGAGGGAGAAAGGGAGAGAGAGAGGAGGAAAGGGGGGAGAGACAGAGAGACAGAGAGATTTAATAAAAGAGAAAAAAATCTAAAAGGCAGACAAGGGGGAATAATGTACACAGTGAACACTGACGTCAGCAATAATGTCATTCCCCCTCACCCAGTGCCCATGGACATCAGAACCCAGATTTTTCAACTGTCAATTTAGACTTTCACCAACTATTCAAGGGGCTTTGTTCCCATACCTTCAGCCTCGCACAGATATTGTATCATTGATCCCTCTTGTCCTTAGTTTTTCAGCTTAGCCTGAACAACTACTGGACTCTCCAGTTCTCCAGTCTACATAGAATCATGTAAATCAATATAATAAATCTCCCATCTAATTGCATATATTCTAGTGTTCTTACTCCTTTCCAGAAGCTTTGACTCATAAGTTCTATAAATCCTTATTTATTCATATAGACTACTTACTCTAGTCCAGGCCATTAATAAGCTGTTTGAGATTCCTCAGTGAACAAGAAACTGTATGTCCTTCTTCAGATTGTGTGCTAAGGGTGGTGGTGAGGTGGAAGTGAAAATACACAAACACGGATACATTGTATTGCTATGATAAGAGGTTATAGAAAGCATTCTTTGGAAAGAAAACAGTAGAAGAAGGCAACATGGATTGGGTTTTGATATAATTTTGACATTAAGAAATAGTGATGGACTATGTGGCTTTACATAGCTAAATGATAATCAATACATTAATTCTTTATGATTAAATCAATGTTTTGTTCAACCACGGATCACAGTAGCATCTAACACACTGGCAAACACTTAGAAGATAACTGAAACCATTTGTTGACTTAACTTGTCAGATGCAATCTGGACCATGACTAGTGACTTCTCAGGACTTACATATAAGCAACTGAAACCCAGTGTTTTTCCGACTCCAAGACATTCTTTTGAGTCTCCTTAAAAACAGTTGGCACATACTTATTAAAAAAAGAATTCATTATAAAATAATGTTCTGTGCCATCTCCTTCAATTTAGGTAATGTCTCCACTGAAGGATTAGGTCATAGTGCTATTTCTAGTGTCTCACAAATTTCAGCCTGTGTATAGAAACAGATGACTGCCACATGCCCAGGAGTGAAGGAGAGAGCAAATCATAGGTCTGTGTTTCTAAGTGGGCATAATGCTGTTTGACACACACAAAAAAAGACCCTGCAAAGAAGCAAGGTGATGATCTACATTTTTCTATCATCACTCTCATTTATTTCTATCTATCATCTATCTATCTATAATCTATCTATCTCATCTATATCTGTCTATGTATGTATGTATGTATGTATGCATGCATGTATGTATATATGTATGTATGTATGTATCTATCTATCTATCTATCTATCTATCTATCTATCTAATTACCATCTATATCTATTATCACTATGTATTATATATTTATCTATCTCTATCATTCCTAAACTCCAAATTAATAATCCAGAATGCTACAACTTCCAAAATAGTTTGAGCACCAGCATAACACCACAAGTGGAAAATCCCATGCCTAACCTCTTGTGATCAGCCACTGTTAAAACACAAGCACACTAAAAACTTTGTAAAATTTTCCTTTAGGCTATGTGTACAAGATATACACAAACATAAGTGAACTTTATAGTTAGATGTGGGTAATAACCCTGAGCTCTATTGTTCCTGAAATCAAAACAACAACAACAACAACAACAACAACAACAACAACAACAAATCCAAAATAGTTTTGGTGATAATCACCTTGGATAGGAGGGATGCAAACTGTAGCAGTCTGAATTCTGGTTTTAAAGATGGAGATACTGCTGATGCTCTCATCCTCTTCCTTTATCTAAGCTGCTACATCTTCTTTTATGGAGATAGTAACAAGCAGGTGATGAACTTGTAGTCAGACTCTTTTAATTAGGTTAAGGGTTACATTGCTATTACGGAATGATTTAAAATTCAGTGATCCAAAACAGGTAGAGAGGTCTATGCAGGTAGCGGAATGAGAGAAGAGACTCAAATTCAGTTTTTAAAACTTTAGAGGTAGACATGACAGAGAGCACCTGCTCTAACGGTCTGTTTGTAGAAATAGCCTTGTATGGTCATATCTGCGGTGGAGACTGAGGGACGGAGAGCTGCCATACATCCCTGAGCTAATTTTACAGAAGGGGAGAATATATTACAGTGGGTAATTTACATTTTCCTGTGTAATCTCTCAATCAAAACAGTATAAGAAAGGGTGTTTTTGTGTTTGCTTGCAACGTATTAGTGCACATGGAAAAGTCATTATAGGATTAATCCAAGATAAAACCCCATCTCTCATATCCATCCCCAGTGTCTCCTGAAAGCTCACATAAAGCACATTAATACTTCATTTGCTCTAGTTAAAGTATAAACTGGCTTGAGAAATTCTCCTCATCTTTCTATGATTTCCTATGAAGAGTAAGAGGAGGCACTATTCATGACATAGGCTTAGAAAGAAATCCTCATATACCAAAAGGACCTTCTAATTTTGCTCAGTATATCTCATTTTGCTAGAAAATAAACTCTCCCAATGTTTTCACAGCAGCTCTTCAGTCACACATAAGCCAGTGCTTCTGTGTTGCACAGGTAGTTTTTAGCATCTTCTGTATCCTATGTGCACTGCACAGGTAGCTATTAGCATCTGCTTTATCCTATGTGCACTGCTTCCATGTCACACAGGAGGCTATTAGCATCTTTTGTATCCTATGTGCACTGCACAGGGAGCTATTAGTATCTGCTGTATCCTATGTGCACTGCTTCCGTGTCGCACAGGTGGCTTTTAGGATCCTCTTCATCCTATGTGCACTGCACAGATAGCTGTTAGCATCCACTGTATCCTATGTGCACCGCTGTGCATGTTGATATTTGCAAGATCCTTTAGGAATGCAAGAAAATTTCCAACAATATTGCTGCAAATCAAATAGCTTACTTCACTGACTCACTCTGCTGGCAAAGAAATTACTTTTTGGTTATAAAAGCAATCCAACTTGTCTTTTTACTCTTTAAAGCTGATCTCAACAAGGAAAGTATGTCTTTCATGGATCCCTGGTGGGGAATACTTCAGATGACCTGGTTCAATCGCAAAAAAATCAAAATCAGTAAAGATGGGTTTGACAACTCAGAGATAGATCACCAGGAAACCATTGGGTCAAGAGCCTGAGTGGAAGTTAAGCCTCTACCTCTATTTAAACTGTCTCTTGTTAGAGAGCCCTTATAATTTAAATCTGAAGTCACCAAGTGGAATTATTCATTCAGTGTAATCAGACAAAACAGGAACATGAGCTGTAAGAATGTACAATAATAGAGGTGGGAGTGGGTCCTTTGAAACCTTTTGAGTTAGAATTTCTCTGTGCATAAGGCTCTTCTTTTTGTGTGCAGTTTTATGTCAGAGAGACAAGATGTCCTTCAGCGAAGCAGAATCTGGATTTGTGGAGCGCAAGAAACCCGATGAATAGACAGTGGTTCCAGGCATTGCTGAATCACTCGTGTGTTGGGAGCCCGGTTTTCTCCTAGGTAAAACAGGAGGCAGTTCTGTCTGTTTCCACAGACATCAGACAATTAAATGAAGCAGTGCTTGTGAACATGTCCTGTAAGTCACAAAAGATGCCTCATGTGTAGAAAGTTAAACATTTTCTTAGTATTATTTTACAAGTATTCTAAGTCAAACAATCGCTTAATGTGGTCCCTGGATTGCTATCAGCCTGCCTATCCTCTCCAAACTCTCTCTTTGCTTTAGACAACTACTGCTCACTTGGTTCTTGCCTCACTCCTGCTTCCTGTCCATAGGATCCACAAAATCCTTGCTCTTGTCTCCCAGAGCGCAGGTGCCAGCCTCACCTCCTTGCCTCCCAGATAAAGACTGCTATCGCCACTCACTTGTTAATCTAATGACCTTTAAGCTCAGTTGTGTTTCATGAAGGCAACACGTACTTTGAGGCAAGTACATTTTTTTCCCCCCCGCACTGGTTTAATTTTAGCTGCATGAGCCAGAAGGGAGTCAAATCACACACGAGGTCACAGGCGCAGTGGGGGAGAGAAAGGCGCTCGAGAACACATTCCTCGGGAGTCGTCGCCTGTTTCATTTTCTATTGCAAAGAGCAAGGCCACACTGATTTTAAAGGAAACTCAGGAAGAGGTAAACAGTACAGCTCTCTTGGGACGGCACCGCTGGGTGTGAATAGCACAAAATACAAGTCGGCTTCAGTAAATTGGTTTCACAGATGATTTATCAAATTCTCATTTCTCCCAATTTTTAACCGAGTACCTTTGGACACATCAAAAGCCGACTTCCCCTCATCTTTCTGCTCTGTGATGAGGGCCTAGCAGGGATTTTTCTCAAATTATTATTAAGATTAAACATGGTACACGATGTGAAATACTCTGCCCCGGAGTGATTAACGAAGAATTATTTGGTTACAAAATCACACGGAATAGGGTCTATTTCTGCATCTATAACTCGGGGTGGAGAGTGGCCATATGTGTTTCCTGAGTTCCAGAGAGATCAAAGAAGCACCTCACGGCTTAGGTGCAGACAAAAATCTCCAGAGCACTGGAATAATCCAGCAACCTTGACAAGTGAAATCCCTTCTATGACAGCCAGGACTGGTAGACGTTCATCCTCTGGTACAACCCAGTAAGGGACAGCATGCTCAGAAACTCTCCATGTGGTTTATTTGTTTTAACAACAGTTTGAGCTCTTAGTACAAGGTATTAGGAGCCATCAAAGCCCACCTATCAATAGCTCCTGCTCATTAATCACAATCTTAGTTCTGCAGACTGAAAGATGGAGCCGGATCACTACTCTTTCATGAAATGCCTCCTGGAAGGATAGAGGTGATACCATGCCACGCATGGGTCTTCTTTGGTTTCTTTAAAAGATTCTTTTGTAAGTTGAGGTTGTTCATTAAGTTTCTGTTAGTTTCTTAGTCTTTTTCAGTGGTTAAGAGTGTTGGCTGTTCTTTCAGAGGACACGGGTTCAATTCCCAGCCCCCACGGGACAGCTAACAACGGTTTGTAACTTCAGTTCCAAGAGATCTTATATGTCACACAGACATATAAGCAGGCAAAACACCAATGCACATTTAAAAAAAAAGTCCCCCTAAAGTTGGTTGTACAACTCTGCACCTGCTCCCATCAGTTGCTGGATGAAGTCTCTTTGTTCTATTTGATAACAATTCTGCTAGGCTCTGTTCCCAGAACACAATGCAGCCAGGAAAACTGTAGGTCTGAGGTTTTGTGGCTGGGTTGGTATCCCAATCCCAATCCTTCCACTTGAAGCCTTGCCTGTTATAGAAGTTGTCCAGTACAGGCTCTGTTTTCCCCCCATTACCAGAAGCCTTGGCTAGTGTTATCCTTATAGATTTCATTGAGTTTCCATTGTACTAGGTTTCCACCTTGCCCCTGAAATGCCCCTCTCATTCCAGTCATTTCTCCCAAGTATTTTCTCCCCATGCACATACTTGATCCCTCCTATTCGAACCCCACCCTCCTCCAGTCCTCCTGAGAAATCTATTTCAGTTTCCCCTTCCCAGGGAGTCCCTTGTATCCCCCTTAAGCATTTAACCTCTCTTGATCTATGGTCCATACCCTGTCTGCTTTACAGCCACTATCCACCTATAAGTGAGTACATACTGAACGTTTTTTCCAAGTATTTATTGGCCACTTGCATTTCATTTGAGAAGTGTCTGTCACACATATAAAGTCATAATAGCATGCCTCTGTAAAGATGGTTTGATTTTACAGTCATCGTTTATCATCCATCAAGAGTGCCGTGTGTTTTGTATACAAAGCAGGTCAATCAAGAGTGGAATATGCTTTTCAAATAAACTTGGCAAATAAACTTAAAATGAGATCATTAAGATGAAGAAAACTAGGCACCCAAGTTCAGAAGCTTCTGTTCATTTCTTATATTCTTTCTATCTCTTTCAAATCTTCGTTGACATGGCCTTTTCTCTTGCAGCGGATGGGCTTTGTGAATAGCACGAGTGTTGATGCATTGTGCTGTACTCTGTCCACTTCTAGGAGCTTTCCCTTTGATAAGCCTGATTTATGTTGCTCCATTTAAAACCTCATTATCTCTCAGAGTTTAGTCTATTCTGCAAATTCGCACTAAAAATCAGAGACTATTCATACTGCCGTGGTGCAACCCCTGTTACTTCACTGGTAAGTATTGTTCATTTGTTTTATTTTTATATTTTTTTTGTGTTTTTTCTTTCTTTCTGGCTTTATCCACTTATTTGAGTAGAGTTTTCACTTTAAATTTTCAAGTTGACTTTTGGTAGATGTATTTATTTGGTATGTGGGAATGTTTTCTTTGCATGTGCATATATTTGTACAATATGCATGCCTGTTGCCCACAGAGGTCAAAAGTAGGTGTTGGACTTTCTGGAAACTGGAGTAATAGCTGGTTGTGAACAAGAATATGAATGCTGGGAACTGAACCTGGGTCTCCCTCCCGCAAGAGCAAGTGCACTTACCTGCTCAGTCATCTTGTCAACCCCTATGCTAATAGTTTTGATCAGGCCTTTCCTCTTGTACCTAACCTATCTCTAATGCAAGGTACAACATACCTTCCCCCTTCCTTCCTGCATCTCTTTTAGACTCCATGTGTGTTGTGAGGATCCATAGCAGGGATACCCCAGAGCTTCTCAACGGAGCCTGTTCATTGGAATGTTCCCAATCCCTTTCTTCCTCTTCATTCCCCATTTCTTTGCTTCTGCTGTTCACTTGGGTCATCTGTCAAGGCTGTAATTTCAGAGAGAGAGAGAGGAATACTAAAAAGGGAGCAATGTGTCCTCAGACTTGGAGTTCCAGTTCCGTCTTGTTCTCAAACTGATTACCCTGTGACTTTAAATGTGCCACTTAATCATCCAGGCATCATGGTCTTCACCCACTACAGTGAAGGGGTTGAACTAGATGTTCCCGGAGACAGTTTCTTATTTTGACATTAACTTGTTGCACCATGACTAAGATACTTCCTGTGTGGTTTTCGGTACCACACAGTAGCATATTGGGAGTGGTGTGCTTGATGCCCAGGGGATGGTAACTGGTTTCCAATGGGGCTGGTTATCTGAGAATGAGTTGCCTCAGCCAGTCTTCTGACAGCCGCCCATGCAGAGCCTTCATTGTCCCTTCCGACTTATCTCACACACCTCTTTCCAGAACATTAAATACATAAAAAAACCGGAGTAAATTGGGAGCATGGGGACCTTTCGGGGAAGGTTGAAGGGGAAGGGAGAGTCAGGGAGGGGAGCAGAGAAAAATGTAGAGCTCAATAAAAAATCAATAAAAAAAATCACGTAGCATGATTACACATTTGTAAGTGCTCATATTTGTAAGTCACTGTTGTAATTTTGGAACATCAGAGATTTGTGGCCTTTAATATTCTTTACTTTTCAGAGTTGTATATATGAATATATTTGTTCGTGATGGAGCCTGATCACCTGCAGGACAAGGAATATGAAGCTCTTGAAAGAGAAAGTCTCTAGCTTATTTTAGGCGGTCTCTGTCTCCTATTTATCACATTCTTTTTTTTTTTCACCCTCACAAATGTCCAGCATTTACTAGGGCCCGATATTTTACAAGCTCCTTGGCATTGCTGTGAGATGGGTAACAAACCAATTTCTATTTTATAGATACTAAAATGGAGACGCGGAGAGAGTGTGTGATCTGCAGCAGTGCTCCAGCAGCTTAGCCAGGAATGGCAGGAGAAAGATCAAGAAAAGAAAGAACCCAATTCCTCCATGAGTCTCCTGTGCAGAGGATCAGAGCGCCAGAGCCCAGAAAGATCCTGAGAAGCCCACAGCCCGCAGTGATCCTTTTAGGGAAGTTTGTATGTGAGCTCTTCTGGTCGAGATTTCAGGCTCCTGACGAAGGCATGCTTCTGTGCCGTGTTCTCCAATGCTAAAGTGTCCTTCCTCGTGAGCCACAAATAGATTCCAGCACTTACCATGCCCTTCTTAATTCTGGCGGCAGCCTTCTGTCCAGTTAGTAAGTTCCATTACTGACTTTCCAGTCTCTAATTCATCTGAAGGCCTGGACCCAGTGATCTTGTGGAGGCAATGCTTCTCCATGTGCCTTTATTGTGCCTGTTTCTCATCCTCCTAACCCTATTATGGTCTGCTTTGATTTTCAAGGCTCTCCATGCTTGGACCCAATTCCATCAGTCGACCATCATTTTCCTACCTCTATCCAGCTTACAAACACAGAACTCTTCGGACTACATTAGATTTTTACTTGTTTTTCCCCAAGTGGTCCTGGAATTCCCTTGTATAGCCCAGGTTGCCTCAAACTCCCCCCTGATCCTCCTGTATCTGCCTTCTGAGTGCTGAACTTAGAAGCTTTTTGTCAAAATTCTTAGCTTTATTTTTCCTTCTGTATCCATTCACTGCGTCTTATAACTCCCATACCTCCTTTTGAAACATCTATTGATGTTGATAGCAATATCTTTCCTGCAAATGCTAGTTATCTTAGTAATTTAGTATCTCCTAGAATCGCTTTCCCACCATATTTGTGTGTGACTGCCACTCACTTAAACCATTAGCCTCTTGGAAGGGCGAAGATTGTGTTGTCTTTTTGGCTTATTTATAGGACAGCGGATGCTAAAGATCATCAGCAAAATAGAATGAAGGTCTAATGACCGAGTCATTAGTTCTTCAAACTTCAGTGGATTAGCTTTGTCAATTGTACGTGTGTGAGAGTGTGGGTGCTTTGAATTGGATGTTTGGTTTTTGGGAAAGGGTGGCCACAGTTTCGAAGAAAATGCTCCCAAAAGTTCATGTGTCAAAGGCCTGGGCTCCAGCTTGGCTCTGTTGACATGTGGAAATTTTAAGAGGTGACTTAGCGGGAGGTTTTATGTCACAGGGCTCATGTCTCTTCTCTCTCTTCTTTCTCATCCTGGCATGAGGTGAATTGTTTGCTTTGTTACTGCCATTTGCTTCTTGCCATTACCATTTGGTATTTCCAACAAGAGGCTGAATAATGAGTTTACTCGAACATGGTCTGGAAAACTCTAGCACTATGAGTCAAATTCATCTTTTATCTTTATAAGTTGGTTGTTCTAGGGAGTTTATTATATAGTTGAAGGCTGATAGAAGAGTCATAGACAAGAAAGGGAATATATATGTATATATATATATACATATATATTACACACACACACAGAGCATTGTTGCTGTTTGCTTTTCTACAGAGCAGCTTATTCTCAGCCGTCAGCTGAATTCTTAGAACCTCTCAGAATACTGCATCTATTAACCAGAAGCTGTTTTGTTGCTTATGAAAGCAATGTCTGGGGCTTGAAAAATGGCTCAGTGGATAAAATAATGTTAAAAAAAATAGAATTTCGTAACAGCCATTCTCTCAAATGAATTTAGGCAGGTGCCCAAAAGGGTTCATGCCTGATACATTGCTGTGTTGAGTGAACAGACATCACTAATCCAGACTCAAAAGGGCCTCTGTATGAATGAAAGCCTGGTGACCTGGGTTTCCAGCCCTGGAAACCATGAGAACTGAACTCGGAAAATTGTCCTCTGACTTCACATGAGCGTTGTGGCATGTACACTTTCCCTCTAAGAATAATCATAAAAATTTAAAAGCAATATCTTCCTTGTCAAGGTAGTGTAGCATTTAATTTTCTCTCTGATTGCTTTCTCATGCTCTGCACATCCTAAACCCTTGTTTTTATTCCCTATAAATAATTTGCAGCCAAATCTTTAACTTGGATAGTGCATGAGCCATTATGGCATACAACCAAAGCTCATTCTTCACAAGTGGCTAGAATTTGTTTGAGAATGTGGCTAAAATAACAGAAACCCTTTTCTCTGAGGCAGATAAGGTGTGGACAGATCTTACCACATAGGAAATTTTTAAATAAGCAGTCTTCATTTTGTAAATATTATTTTGATCTAGAAGTCATGTAATATTTAAAATGTCCCAACTTTTAAATATGACTATTTCTCCCAACTTTACAGGGTTGTGTTTAAAAATTGTAAAAAAATAGTCATATAAAAATTCATAAAAACTCATACATAGGCCCCTTTGAGTCTGGATTAGAGATGCCCGTTCATCTGACACAGTGGTCTATCCAGCAGAATTTTTTTCTTGGCATCTGTCTAAACTTATTTGAGAGGATTACTGTTGCAAAGGTCTATTTTGTAACTGTTTGCACATATTAAATTGAAACTTACCTTGCCGTAATTTCTAGTTTTGCTGTGCACTCAAGACAGACTCGGGCTATAGAATGTTCTCCATATGATGAAATGATTCCGAATCTAAGTTGTTCAATCTGCTAGGTCCCAGGCACATGAAGCTCTGAACACTAGTGACTCCAAATGCTAAATTATACATTTTGCTTAAGTTTAAATGTAAAAGCACATTTGGCTAATGTCTACTCGATTCTGCAATACAACTTCAATACTTTGCAAAGTATGCAAGCAACCATTTTCACATGATAGTTATCAGATTTTACTAGAGGTAGATGCTTATATTTTCTAAGACATTTTTTAAACTCTCCAGTAATAGGTTTGCATGTTAGCATTTATTTTGTTGCTGTTGTTGCCATTATCCTCTTTATTGCTAATGTCTTTCTTCCTTTTAGCTTCTATAATTTTTCCTAGGAGTTTCATGGAGTTATTTCACAATTGTAGAATATGTGTACCAACATGTAAATTGCAGAATTTGGGGACATAAAGCATGAGGATTTTTCATAGGCAGATAAATCTTAATTTTTTTATTAGTGTGCATTCATTGTAGAAAGTGGAGTTTTTCATGATGGCAACTTTGTTCGGGGATATCCTACATAAGGGTACCCCATTCACTGCCCGTTACCTTCTGCAGTCTCTTCTCTCATGGTGCACTAGTCTGTTTCTTTTTCCCAAAGTGCTGGCCTTATTTGTGTGTGTGTGTTCCTTCTCATCTGCGTCCTTACCACATTTGTGGCTATTTTTTCTTTTTTGCCAGGATATGGTGTAGGAGCTTACATAACACAGGCTTGCCTTGTACTTGCTTTATAGCCCAGGCTGGCTTTGAGATTCTAATCTTCCTGCATCTACATCCCAAGTGCTGGGGTTATAGATGTGCACCATCACAGCTGGCTAGCAGACTCTATGTAATGAACACTAGGCTTTATGCATGCTAGGCAGATGATCTCTTAGCTGAGGTCCATCTCTAGTTTTGGTGGTTTGCTTTTAAGTGATAGCCAATTTGGCAGATGGTGGAATCTCAGTGTACTTTTGATTTTCATGTACCTGATGGCCAAGGATGCTGAGGCCACTTTCTTCTATCTGATGGTCACCTGAAGTTCATCTTTAAAGAATCATTTCTTCTGGGAGGAGGTGGAAATTTTAAATAAATAAAAATAAAATAATAATAATAATAATAAAAGAACCATTTCTTCATTCATTTGCTCATTTCTTTTGCTAACTTTCTGATGGCATGATTTCGGAGGTGTACAATACTTTTATCAAATAAATAATTAGTAAAGATTTCCCCCCTGTTTTGCTGTCTGTTTCTTCACACAGGTCACTGTTTCCTCTATGCAGAAGTGTTTAGACACATATTCTGTGTGTTCCATGCAACCCAACTTTTCAGTTCTTGCAGACACTCCTGAGCTACTAGTTTTTTCCATAAAGTCCTTGCCTGTGCCTACATCTTGAAGTATTTTACTCTAGCAGTTTCAGAGTTGTTGATCTTATAGGAAAGTATTTGATCTATTTTGAATTGATTTTTTTATTGAAAAAAAATTTC
>NC_022030.1:9762123-9768935 GCF_000317375.1 Microtus ochrogaster
TGAAGATCTTCTCCCAGTCAGTAGGTTGCCTTTTTGTCTTAGTGACAGTGTCCTTTGCTTTACAGAAGCTTCTCAGTTTCAGTAGGTCCCATTTATTCAATGTTGCCTTGAATTGATTTTGATATGGAATGAGAAATGCAGATGTGATTCCATTCTTCTACATGTGGAAAGGCTGGTTTCTCTTTGATGAAAAGGATATTTTTTAAAACAATGTATGTTTTTGACACCTTTTTCAAACTTAAATGTTGCCGAGATGGGTATGGTGACTCACTTCTACCATCAAAGCATTCTAGGAGGCAGAGGCAGAAGGATTGCTCTGAATTTAAAATCAGTTTAGGCTACACAGAGAGATGCTGTCTCATAGGCGTTTGGGTGTGTTTCTGGGTTCTCTATTCTATTATGTTGGCCAGTACAAGATAAGAACTTTAAAGGAATAATTGCCAGTTTAGGTGATTTTGCCTTACCAGAGATATTTGATAATGCCTAGAGATGCATTCCAACCTTCGCATTTGAGGAGCAGTGTGCTTGCCCATCTAGTGGAAAGGGGACAAGGATGCTGCTGACCATGTTGCAGTACACAGGGCTGAGTCACCCCACAAAACTTATCATTCTAGACTGTCAATGCTGCGGAGGCTGAGGAGGTCTAGTTCATGCAAACAAAAGACATATCACTTACTTCAGCACATAAAAACTTCCTTCACTTGGAAGGAAGGGGAACGAATTAGGTAGAAGGGCTGAACTACATCCATGAAGCATTATGAGCTGCATGTGTGGCTGTAAAGTCCTTTGGGAACTCCGCTGTGTCAGTACACCCATCAGTAAGCCTACAGATGCAGGGCATCTTCTGAATGTCTTTATTCCTCCCCCTTGTCCCTTGGAAGCCATGACGGTAGGTGTTCTTGTTACCACTGTTAGATCATGACAGTTTTAGCTCCTCTTTGAACATCCTTTTCTCATCACTCCCTTTGTGTTCTTGAGACAAGGTAAACCCTCATAACCCAAGCTGGCTGGAACTTGCTGTGTAGTCCAGGCTGGCTTTGAATTCACAACCTTCCTTCTTCTGTCTCTATCATGCTACAGTTACAGGCAAGCCTCTTTTCACTTTATGTTCATATTATATTTCTACATTGTCAAATTTATAAGAGAGACATTAGTCAAATTGGGTCCATATGAAGATGACATGTTGGAAGAAGACTTCTTCAGCTCTGCCTTTGGCGGGACTCCTTTCCTTAGAAATGTTTTACTTGGTAGTGTGTGAGGCCAGCTAATCTTTTCCCTCATGTCTAAGCAGGAAATAATTATTACAACCTGGGGAAAGAGCCTGGTGAGCTAGCCAGAAGGAAATCTGACACTTAGTTAAATGTACCTGCTTCCGGTTCAGGCCTAGCATGAAATTTCCTGAGGTTCATAGGAAGGTTCGTCAAATTTTGGCAATTCTCTTAGTAGTGTCAGATTCCAGAAGAAATGTACAAGTTGTACCTGGCTTCGAATTGCGAGTGTGAAAAGTTAGAGCAGGCCAAGCAAGAAGGATCCTTGAAAGACTGAGCAAATGCTTGCCTGTTTTCACTTTGGCTAACTTATTGGAAGAGGCAATTGACAGAATCAGACCTCTGGGGAGACACATTTTGGAACAAGCCATGAAGCCTTTCACGACACATGGGCATTTCAATTGACCTGGCTGCCATTGCTGCACCAACAATTTCACATTGTTCATTACCACATTGTAACCAACGGTTCCCACATCCAAAGCCAAGCTGGGGGGAAAATATTCTCCCTGGGTTTTTCTTTTAAAAAAAAAAATAAGAGAAGAATGCACAGGACATTTCCTGTGAGGTTCCAGGGACTCAAAAAGAAAGTATCATGATAAAAATCAAGAGGGAAAAAATATCCTTAAAATACTGTTCATGAAATGAATTATGGCAGACTGTGTAGGTCAGGAGAAAAGTTGTGTTTTGGGGTTCTAATAGCAGTGCTGGACTTTGAAATAAGAAAAGGTAGGAAACTTTGTCCTGATTTGAGCAGATTCGAGGTCTAATATACCGCACAGAGTTTGAAAAACTCTTTGCAAACCTCTGCCCATGCATTTAGTACCAAAGGTTTGCTTTGCACAGATCCCAGGGGCCCTGACTGATGGCAGCCTTGCTAAGTCAGCAAAGGAGACTGCATTCCACTGCCTTGTTCCTTTTAAAGGAGCCCCATTCTGGCAGAGCCTTGAAATCATTAGAGCTTCATGATAAAATTTCTGGCAATTTAATTAACACAAAGACATTTGAATAGTTTCTAGTGTTTTGTAATCTTCTGTCTGAGTACCGTATAATCAAGGACATTCAACTGGAACAGAATTAGCTTGCTTTAAAGACACCCCAAACAAATTCATACATGCTGAAGTTATTTAAGCATCGGCACTGAGAAATGGATATGGCTAAAAAAGATGAATAGAATTTCTTCACAGTGTCTTTGATTGAAGGGAATGCTCCTACAGTGTTATTGATCTCTGGGATAAATAAAAACACTGGGGTTTAAAATTACATTGATTATTACTAACTACTCCTTTTTCATTGAGAGCAACACAAGGTCCATCAACCAAGATCTATAGCCACAAATCAAAGGCCATTTTTCAGTGTTCAAAACATGGAAAAACATACTGTTACTGAATTTATCTTCTCAAGTACCCCATCACAGAGGTAGCACTGGCTGTCAGAGCTGACACTGATAACATGAAGAGTGATGGTAAGTTATTCTTTCTTGGTCCGTTTTGGTAACTAAGCATGCTGAAATGGTGATTGATAGTTAGCTCCAAGCAATTTTTTTCCCCTCCAAAGGTCAGGGTTTTAAAGGACTTCGCTGAGTTAGATTTAAAATAGCAAAGTAGAAAAACATAAATTTACCCTAATTATTGATGCTAAAAACCAATTTTCAAAACATTCCCAGGGAAGTCCTATCTTTGGGCTCAAATTACCAGGAATTGCTCCATTTGTTTCAACAAGAGATTTGTTCTTTAAAAATGCCCTGGAGTGCTCTGTTTGGGTAAGTGTGATAGAGATTAATACCTGAGAAAGTTCAAAGTCTCTCTCACAACTTATCAGCCCCACTATTTCTCTTTGGACTGAAAACCGGTGTGAGTCAGAGCTGAAATTGGTGTGTAGCACCAATGCCAAGGTAGGTTTCTAGCAAGTAGGGACTATTGACTATTGCTCCCTGCAGATGACTGGTGCCCTCCATTGGGTGAACTGGTTATGTGACTTGGTGAAAGAAAAATGATTCAGAGGGCACAGGAAAAGCTAAGTGATGTCATTGCATGTATGAAAGATGAGACCACGTTGATACTACAGAGTACTCTTTTCTAATTCCAGGTCCTTAGAAATCAGGTTGCAGCATTCTCCATAAAACTAGCAGCAAAAGCCAGCCTTTCCTGAAGGGTGATGATTTAGTGATCTGCCTGACTGACAGCAGAAATGAAGCCAGCTCACTGAATAGCTTAAAAAACAAAGACAAGAGAGAAAGGGGGGGGGAGAAGTTGAGTGGGTAAGGTGGTAAGAGGTAGATCTAGAGGAGTTGAAGGGGGTAAATATGATCAGAGTACATTGTAGGAAATTTTCCAGGAACCAAGAAAGCATTATTTCTAAAATGAACTCGGCTCTTTTTCTTTTGAACCACTTCTTACGTGTGAATGAAGACTTGCTCAAGGAAATTCATGGGAGACCTTGGGAAGACAAAACAAGTGGAAGAAAATTTCTTCATGGAGTTTGGAGTCAATCTAAAGCTTAGGGTGGTAGAATGTGCTTGGATCAAGCAACAGAGCTGCATTTTAAAGGGACCGGGTAATTTTATGGTCAATAACAGTATTTGTAAGCCAGCACGCCAAGTATGGAGAAATCCAATCTCATGTTTTGAAGACAGAGCAAGTGACTGCAGGTGTCCATAAGGAATGTTTCTACTACATTCATCATCTCAAACCAGTCTGGGCAAATTACCTGCTTTTCCTGACTGTATGTGAAGCATGAGAAATTGGTCATGGGAAATGGCCTAAGACTAAGTTAAATGTCTGACAGGGAGATCTTTTGTGCTCCTTTTCCATCATCTAAAGGATGGAGGTATGAGGGGTGTGCCGGTTTGGGTGCAGATCCCATGAAGAAGGCAGGATGCTATAAGGGATTAGATTTCGATGGTTTGGGTAATTTGTGGCTGCCAACTGTATTTCCATTACCCACTATTAAAAGAGTGAGAAAAGACCACGGCATGCCAGAGAATGATGTCAGCTAAATGCCGACTGAAGGGACGGTGAGCCCAGGAACTTATTCTATTTCCAATACATATTTGTATGAGTGCACAGCTCAGTAAAGCCTCCATCGTCTCATTGTGTAATGCCAGTGGAATTATGGAGTTTACTTTAAAAGCTGCTCATAAAAATGCTGGATGAAATTTAATGTAAAAAACGGTTTAGCAGTACCAGCAACTATGGCAATAGGAAATAAACTGTTGAAGCCCTCAGAGGAAGCAGGTCTAGCTGGAGTTCCATTCCAAGACTTTATAAGGAGGAGCTGGAAGAACATTATGGAAAAGGAGCTGGACTCACCATGGTCCATCATCTTAGGTATTGAAGACAGCATAATACCAAGGTTAAATGTCTTTCAAAGATCGCTTCCCAAATCCTATTGTGTAGGGATGGGCTGTCTGAGCTACAGAATAGTTCTAAGACATGCAGTTGAACTACTTATAAGTAGTCCGATATTGTAACTGCTTTAACCAGCAGTTTCTTCATCCTTCAAATGGCAAAGTTATTGGCAAACACAATAAATGATTTCTTGCCTATTAACAGTTTCTTGTTATTGGAAACAGTGGACTACTGAGTAGTGATCATTAAGCAACAATGTGTCAGTCATTTAAAATTCATCAATAACACGTACAACTACAAATACACCTGGCTCATTTCTTTACTAATAGTTGAGATAACTAGAATAAAAATCTCCAAAAAAATAATAGCCTTTTTTTAAAGCTAACCTCTGCAGACAAGCCACAGCTAAATAAAAGTATGTAATCACCATTAGGATTCTTGATACATTAATGTGTGGGTTGATCCTCATTAATATCTTGAGATGCTTAAGTAATAACAGACTAAACCAGTGTTCCCAGAAGTCTTAGTGTGAGCTGCATACACTCAGAGAGGCAAGAGTGAGGTAGGAGTTGTGTCTTCTAAGAACTGTAATGTCGGTAAGTGCTCACATTACAGGTGGGTTGTGTGGAAATGCAAAATGTTGCCTTGATGTCTCCCACCTGGAAAGAGAAAGATTCAGTAGTCATTTCCATCCATCTCAAGCGGAGCTTTCCATTAATAAGGTAATGCCTTTAAGTTCTCTGAGGTTTGAGGGAGAGAGGCATACTGGGAGAAGAGTTGTTATTATTTCTGAGACCTCCTGTCTCAAGCCAGCTTAAAGGCAGAGGCTCCCAAGGCGGTACTGTAACAGCAGCCCTAATAACGTGCAGTTACAGCGTATCTCGTGTGAGGCCCTCTGAAGGCATTATACATGTTCATTCATTAAACCTGAACACACCCCAGAGATAGGTTAACTGCTATGATACCCTTTATGCCAAAGTAAATGAAAACAAAGGGGGAAGCAAGTTAGTGAAGACCGTATGACGAACCCGTGATGAAACAGGAGCAAAGAACTAATGTACTCCGGTGAGCTGCTGAAATAGCTTCCACATTGGCATGAGTATTCAGCTATGCATATGTGTGTTTAATTTTGTGCCACCTTATTCTAGAAAGAGCTAATGATCATTCATGATATATACGATGTAACTAGAAAACATATATTGAATACAAGGGATGGGAGGGATAATGCAAAGAAAATGAAGAAAAATTAGATGACACTTGTGACAGAATGCACTTTGTTTTACATGAATGAGGTCTGGCAAATGCCCTCATTAAAAGTACATTTTTATGTGAAGGGAAGTGTGTCGCTCCCTCTCATTCTGTCTGTGTGCTTTATGTAGAAAATAATCTGTCTCTAGGAAAAGAAAGGGCTAGAGAGAACATTAATTAAAGGTTTGGAAAAGTAGACTTCAAGCCAAATTGTAGAGTAGGGAAAGAAGAAAGAATCCTTCCTCCAGTACCTCCTTTCTAGGCCAAATGTGGAAGTTGACATTTTCTTACTGTCTGGAGAGGTGACATCAAAAGCGATGAAACAGGCTAAGCAGAGTCCTGGGCAGTGACAACAGAGACAAGGCGCTGCTCCCTGTAGAAAGGTTAAAGGTTATGAGTAAATTGACTCAAATGGGGCCATGATCCAGTCCACAGTGTGGGCAGTTTGTAGGCACACTGGTGTGTTGTAATGTCTCTTGGGCAGCAGCTCGTGGGCAAACAGAGCCAGCCAAAGTGCTGGCACATGTATAGATAGCACCAACACAGGTGACCAAAGTGTCCATTGAGCCAAGACAGCGCTCCTCTGTCCCTTTCTGGTAGTGTTTCCTTCTACCTCCAGCACCCCACCAACTCTGTGAATGCCACCTCCAGCACCTCACCAACTCTGTGAATGCCCCTTTCAGCTCCTTAGCCACAAACTCGTTTTCCTTTAGGCTTTCATAAAATGAATATATCTAGTGGACCAGCATGGTTCTGATAGAATGATTTCTCTGAGGTAATTAACATACTTTGCCATACTACCCTGACCTCATTAGGAATTGCATTTGAGATGTGTGTGTGTGTGTGTGTGTGTGTGCGTGTGTGTGTGTGCGTGCGTGCATGTGTGCACATGCGTGTGTCTCTCTGTGTGGGGGTATATACATACATTTTCTTATTCTTTTTTTTTTTT
>NC_022030.1:9769035-9778232 GCF_000317375.1 Microtus ochrogaster
TTGGTTTTTCGAGACAGGGTTTCTCTGTGGTTTTGGAGCCTGTCCTGGAACTAGCTCTTGTAGACCAGGCTGGTCTCGAACTCACAGAAATCCGCCTGCTTCTGCCTCCCGAGTGCTGGGATTAAAGGCGTGAGCCACCACCGCCCGGTTAACATTTTCTTATTCTTATTCCGGAGTCATAGCCTTACATATGTTTGTGACATCCGTGGAAGGAACCTAGATATAAAATATTAAATTCAGGTCTCTTATTATCTTAAAATCAGCCTAAAGAGCAAATTCATAGTTCTGGAGGTCTAAAACTTCCAGCATTTCTTGCACACATCCTCTGAGACTGGATTTCTTGTGTTCACTGGATTCCTGTCCTTGCTGAGTTAGTTCGGTTCGGGTATCAATCAGCCTACTCTCCCACTTTTTCCGTCTGCTCCAAACCACTTAACCTCCATTTCCGTACACTATCTCCTTGCTCATACTAAAATTTTGAAACCAGAAAATTGAAATGCTTTTTAAAAATCAAGGTACATTTATAATCTAATAACAAGCTATTTCCTGATGGACACTAGCATATCCCTACTAGCATATCCCTGCCCCCTCCTTCCTTCTCTGTTGTTTTTGAGAAAGAATCTCAGTATATATCTTAGGATGGGCAAGAACTCATAAAGTAAGCAGAAAAAAAAGACAAATAATTCTGATTTCATGAAGATTAAATTATAATAGGTCTTTGAATGAAGCCACTAGGGTCCTTGGTGAGTTTTCCTTTTTGTCACCTCTACGAAAGACTACAATTGCCCCAATGAGTTTGTCTGACTCTTTTCTCACTTTACCTACTGGAGAATAGTTGACCTAGACTAAGATGCCTTGAGTCTTAGGTCACTAAGACATATTTGAACTCTGTTCTTAATCTAAGGCAGCTACTTCCTTATGATTAAAAGGAAAAGAGAACTATTCTCTCTTATTTGGATGTGTCTAGTTTAAGGTGCAGGTGTCCGTTAGTAGGAAAGAAATAACCTAGTGCGGTGATACACAGTTCTGCGTGGTTCTTATGAAGCAGCTGCCATTGAAAGTTCTTACTTCTTGGCTTTCTTTTACCCAAGGTAGCAGACATAGTTTATAAAAGCAGAGGGGTCCTGAGAACTTGACTTGAGAGAGAGAGAAAGAGACAGAGACAGAGAGAGGAAAGCTGAGGTCAGGTGCGCACACTGACGGAGTGGAACCTATTCTGCAACCGCCTGGAACCTTAGTGGGGTTATTGTGTACAGCACAGGAAGAGAAGTTAGGTGGAAGGTCTCTCCTGGCTCGCAATCTCAGATTGTAAGCATTCAGAAAGAGCAAGCTGTGGTTTCTAGTGCTTACACACCTAGATCAATAGTTCACGAGCAGAGTGTGAGTTTGCACACCCTGTCAACATTCCCACTTGAACGAGAGAAAGGCTTTGGCATCTCTCAGAGCCTCACTTTGGTTCAGAAGGCTTTGCCATTCCCATGTGTCTGAGGCATTGGGTCGTTGGCATGACTGTACCCTTGTCAACAGTTGACACTCACTCAAGACTTCATATGCTTTTTGCACATTCTCTCAGTGTTCCCTTGGCTCCCCACAGGGATCATGAGAGAAAGATCATATTTTACCATATGATGGTCAAAAGAAATGACCACTAGTGTAAGAGACTTTTTTGACCCTCTTCCCAGGTTGTAATTATGCACTAAATGCTCTGTTGTTGTATTCCAGGTTGTTAAAAATATTAGTATTCTTTTTATATGTCCATAGAGAATGCCTGGATGCTGAATAAAAGATTGGTGAATGACATTTGAATTCAGTTTCATTCAAAATTTCCGGTAGAATATTGCTAGATTTCCAGGATGTAACACACATGACTTCTAGTGTAATTATTAGTAGGACCCCTGTTGTTACCTGGAGCTTCATGAGTCCAGTTTTACTGTTCACACGTGTGCAGGCAGTCTTGCTTCCTGAACTCCCACCAAAAGCTCTACCAATCAGCTCTGTTGGTAGCGTTCTACGGCTGCATTGGTTCTCATCTCCAAACCCTTCTGCCTTCTTCCTTCAAACTTGGTCCAAAAGCCCCAGAACCACATAGCCAGGTTTAATACAACAGTGCTTACACTCACAATACCAACTTTCTTTATTTGTTACCTTTGACAAATTGCCCAAAAGCAACTCAGCGTGGAATAGTTATATTGGTTTACAGTTTTAGAGGGCTTTCAAGTCTGCTCTTGTGGGTCCAGTGGTTGAGTTTATTACTTTGGGAGTGTGTAGCAATTTTGTTGCATTGCAATTACCCAGAGAGCAGAACCGACTCAGGAGCTGGAGTGTTAGCTCACAAAGGCCCAGACCTAGTGTCCTACCTCTGTCAGACAATACCTCCCACCTTCCTCCCCCCTTCTCTCTCCCTCCCTTCTATCGTCCACCTTTTCTGCCTCCCAATAGCTCCCAGACTTAAAATAAGGGCACAAGCTGGCATTTGCACTTTCAAAGCACTAGTTTGGAGGGGCATTTCGGATTCAAACCATACTAATGGCCGTTGATTCTTCAGATTTACTAACTAAATTTACCTTCAGTTTATATGCTGATGGTACTTTTGGGTCATGAGTTTTATATTTAAATGTAGGTATTAATTCAAGTTATCTCATTGTGTGTATGCAAAAGAAGGAGCTGGCCATGGTCGTTTGTGTCTTTAATACCTGTTCTTGGGAGGCAGAGGAAGGTGGATCTCTGTTAGTCCAAGTCCAGCCTGAGCTATTCAGTGAGTTTCAGGCCAGACAGGGTTACCTTATCTCAAAACAAACACACAAAACAAGCCAACACAGTACAACCATAAGACTCAAAATCTAAAATTCTTCTGGTAATAAACAATGTGCATAAGAGACACTCAATATATATTATTAATTATATCACTACCGCCACCACCACACCACCACCACTACCACCTCCACCACTACCTCCACCACCATCCACCGCCACACTGCCGCTACCACAGCAGCTGCCACTGCCGGCCCCATAACCACGACAACCCCCCACCACCATCACACTCATTGTGGAGATCTTTATAAGAACATATTTCAAGAAAGAAAGAAAGAAATACAGAAGAATGAGAAAATCAAAGCAGCTGAGCAGTAGAGGAACAATTTAAAATAAATTCAAAGAATAAAGTAAAAGTGCATATAAAAGAATTAAGATTCCAATAGAATAAAATGTTGGGTTTGAAAATAAGATTAAACAAATGAGTTCTAAAATAAAAGATAAAAGTGTGGATCACTAAAGTTGTAAAACTATAGGTGATTAAAGAATAAGATAAAATGCTTAAGCTCATAAGATAAAAAGTTTAAGTGTAAAAATAGATAAAAACTAAGGATTAGTAGGAATTAATCACTAAGTAGGAAAAATTAAGGCATTGAAACTAAAAATAAAGAGGATTAGAGGGAAATATGTTAAGGAGAAATTAGAGAGCTCCTGAAGAAAATAAAGACAGGAAAAAAAGTCTCTGATCATTTAGGAAATGAGTCTTGTTTAGAATGTTCAAACAGTGGGACAGCACCATTCCTGAATCAAGATCTGAGAGAAGAGGGGATGAGGGGGATGAGTCATACCCTGACTAGAAGCACAAAATCTATAGATAGTCTGCTATGCTCTATCTTACTAAAAAGCAAGTCTCCAAACAATGGTGAGTTTACATAGCCTGGATTTCTCTAATCCTAATGATTATAAGTCATGCCATTTTGGAGTCTTGGTTATCCATTATGGGGTCTCATGGTTGAGGCTGGACTTAAATTCCTGGTTTTCCTTCCTTGTGTGGAAATTATAAATATAGCCATACCCATTAAATCTCTCTTTATTTAAGGCAGTGGTTCTCAACCTTCCTAATGCTATGATCCTTTAATAAAATTCCTCCTGTTTTGTTGACCCTCAACCATAAAATTACTTTCATTGCTGCTTCATAACTACAATTTTGTCACTCTTATGAATCATAATGTAAATATCTGATAAGCAGTATGGTCTTAGGTGTCTCCCATGAAAGGTTCGTTCAACCCCCCAAAGGAGACATGACCCACAGGCTGAGAACTACTGATTTGAGGCATGAAACTTGATTTATTAACAGAGCTTATAGATGTGTTACCATTACAAGTTGGTGAAATGAGAGAATCTGAATCAAGAACAGCAACCCTACTCATAGCAATTTATTTTTCTACTTTATCTCCTTCCTGTTTTCTGTAACCCCAACTTTTAAGATTCATTTTTATCAACGTGCATATGCCTGTGTATGCATGCCATGTGTATACAGGTACCCGAAGAAGACAGAAAAGGGCTTCAGTTTCTCTAGAGCTAGAATTACAATTGCTCTGTGGTCTGCCTGACATGGGTGCTAAAAATCTAACTCAGGTTCTTTTGGCAGACCAGCAAACATGCAGAGCCATTCCTCCAGTCTTAATAGACTTATGCATGGATGGAAAAATGTCTTAGTGGTTAAATAATTAGTTTTTAACTATATCTCGTACATGGTTAGAACAACATTGAACACTGCTATGTGCAAATGATAGTTAATCATTGCCATTTCTCCCTTGGTATCATCTATAAAGTTGTTTCCCATAATCACACATTCTTAAGGTTTGTTAGAGTGGGAAAAACTAAACTGAATGCTGGGAGAGTGAAGGCAGACTCAAGGAGAAGCCATGTAGCCCCACCAGAGACAGATGCCAGAACTTTACCAGGTAAGCCACAGCCTTGTGGTGATACATAGATTAATGGAGATGGGTTAATTAAAGATAGAGTTAGCCAGAAATACACTTAAGTTTTTGGCCAAACAGTATTGTAAATAATATGGTTTCTGTGTGATCCTTTTGGGGCTGAGCATCTGGGAACAAACAAGCAACCTCTTACAACATATGTCTGTGAGGGTGACCCCAGATGAGCTTAGATTTGAGTTGGTCAAGTCAGTAAATCACATTGCCCTCTCCATGATATGTGGGTATGATACAATTTGCTGAGGGACTAGATAGAGCAAAGAAGAGAATGAGACTTTAATCACTCTGTCTGACTCTTTGAGCTAGTCACTGATGCTTGTCTTAAGGGGAAAGTGACTGTCAACTCTGGCTCTCAGGCCTGAGGACTGGGGCTGAACTGTCTTCCTTGCTGCCCTGGATCTCCAGCTTGTAAATGTCTTCTTAGTGTGCTCTTGTATCTAACCATATATCCATAGATGCTATGCTATATCTTGTTATTTTATTCTCTCTGGGGAAGAATAATAAAACCAATAATAAAAACAAAATCTTGTTGATCAACACATAATAAGAACTGGCAACTTCAATCTGTACATGGCTAGATATTCTAGGCCTAAAGGTCAACAAAGTCTGCTACCAAACCTGAATTCTGCCATTCCAACAAGAACACAGCCACACCCAAAACATATAAAGGAGCATGGCTGCATATGGGGAAACTTTACTTATATTCAAACTGGAAGTCTGAATTTCATTTTCTTGTCATACTTTTAACTTTTCAAAGTTTAAAAATCAAATTTAGGTCTAGTGGGGTACAAAAATAGGCCAGTAGTGAGCCAGATTTGATTCTTGGGGATATTATGTCCTCTTAGGATGTTATTTACAAGGTGCTTTGAGAGTTTCAGAGATGTTAGCAGTGTATCTGTTCATGATTGAAATGTGGCATTTCAGTAGTGCAGGACATGCAGTCTGGTGGATTTCCATGAATTTTCACATAGATAGCTCATTGGCCGTACTTTACCTGTTAGCCTTTCCCTGTTAACAAAAGTGACCGTTGACTTCAGAGACTGTCCCTTGTGGGTAGCAGTGAGAGCCCAACAGGAGACTGAGAAAGCCAAGAAAGAAAGTCAGTGGGAATATATACCACTGTTGGAATACAACTGCTCAGGAGAGCCAGGGCACATGCTGTTTATATATAATTTATGTTCACAATGCATGAATGCACAGGTTTATTGAATTTTTATATCAATCTACGCGGCACTCACAGTAGAATTAGCTCTTGATCAGTGAAACGCACACCTAAGTGATTTAGTTGTGTAACTGGCAGGAGTGAGCTGCAATTGTTTCCCCTTAGGCAGGAAGCTAATATGGAGTGAATGTTGCTGAAGACGAAAGCTAAACAGACATATTTCAAAGCACTGGGGGAAATACCTGGAAAAATGAAGTAAGATCCAGGGCTCCCAGGGCTTTTAATAATCCTCACTACTTAGGCAAATCGCTGGAGACTTTTCTCATCAAGGAGTGGGTGCAGGCCACAGCTTTTGTCTTTCATTTTCTTTGCAGAACTGATTCCATTAGGCCCCACTACCTCTTGTCCACTGTCACACCACAGCTATTCACAGCTCACTATATGGGAATATCTGAACTACCATTGCAGGGTCACTAAATTTAAACCTTTGGACAGTCTCTCTGATTTCACTTCCTTGTTCCTTTTAGCTTTCCTTCCTCATTTAAGCCAGGTAACACAATATTCTGAAAACAACAGAGGCCTTGAATTCAGGGATTTTGAATCCCAGATGTGCTGCTTGCTAGTTTATAACTTGAAAAATTACTTAACCCTTCTGAAGGCCTTCATCTTTGTATTCTAAAAAAAACCAGTCGTACAAACACTGTAGAAAAGTGACTCATGAATTAATATACATATACATACATACATACATACATATATATGAAACACCCATATAACATGCCTACTTCACAGGGCTATGTGTTAGTTGTAACTGTAAAAACTATATGACAGTCATGTACAAGACATCCCCAAAGTACACTGGCCTATATGTGATCCCTCTCCTACTATGACAGCAATGCCATCTCTATGTGGACTCTCAAGCTATGTTTTCTTTTTTTTTCCTTTTTTTGACAGGGTTTCTCTGTATTACCTTAGCTGTCCTGAAACTCCTCTGTATATCAGACTGGCCTCCAACTCACAGAGATCTGCCTGCCTCCCAAGTACTGGGATTAAAGGTGTGTGCCACCACCACCTCAAACAGTTACATCTTTTTATCCACTTGAAAATGCTACTTTATTGCTGTGGAGTAATGCTTTTGTATACTGTGAAGATTTGTCTCTCATACTGATTTAATAAAATGCTGATTGGCAAGTAGCCAGGCAGGAAGTGTATGCAGGGGAACCAGACTAACAGAATTCTGGGAAGAGAAAAGGCAGAGACACAGTTGCAAGCCAGATGCAGAGGAAGCAAGATGAGAATGCGTTACTGAGAAAACGTACCGAGCCACGTGGCTAAACATAGACAAGAATTATGGCTTAATTTAAGTTGTAAGAGCTAGTTAATAATAAGCATGAGCTTATTATTAGGCCAAATGGTTTATAATTAATATAAGCCTCTGTGTGTTTCTTTAGGACCGAATGGCTGCAGGACTGATTGGGACAGAAACAGCCATCAATACTTTATCTTCTTTCCCAACACATAAAAGGTGAATGAATAACATAGTACTGGCCACCGTAGTTATTATCTGCTGAGTTTTTTTGCCCTCATCTTCTTGTGTTCTTAGTAAGGTATGCAATAACAAATTGTCCAGGTCACATTTATCTTCTATATACCTAGACAGAAAAAAACATATCAGTTATCTCCTCATTCTGCCCCCCCCCCAAACTAACCCCTTCCTTTTTCTTTTTGCCTGTCTACTTCGCTAGTCTCCCTCCTACAGGTTAAATATTTGGAAGCTTGTCAAATGGTGGCTGTCAGCCTACACACATTTTCAGTTCTTCAAACTTAATGTCTATTTGACTTTTGTCTTTTCCGATTCTCAGAGCACTAACTACTGTGGACAACTTCCTTCATACACCCTTCTCTTTATCTTCCATCATATTTCTGTCATACTCCTGTCTTCATGCTGTTCTTCTGCCCCTTTCATTTGTGAGTTCCATTCAGGTGTCTTCTTCCCTATGAAGCTATGGACTATTCTAGAACCCCATTCCCTCCTAAGCCACCTCCTTTTAGCCTTAAATCTGTTTTGGAGGGGGAGGGTTATTTAATTTATCACTTTAACATTTTTGTTACCGTCTTTCCCACCGTCTCAGCAACTCAAGCTGAAAGGGACAACCCAGCTTATCCCCTTCCTTTTCTTTGCTCTGATCCTTTGTCAATTCATTCCTATTGAATAAACTTTGGACTGGGCAAGTGGTATAACTTGCCATAGAGTTTAATTGCACCCTTAGGAAAGCTATATGATTTTGTTAACTCCAATGTTTTCTCTTCCCATAAATACTATATTCCAAAGACTGTGTTATGCCTAATTCTATGAGAATACAGTATCTCCGCATTCCTTGAATGAAGAAATAGTTGACAGTGTTTGTTGAGATTTTAAATAATCTTTATTAGAAGGGTAATTGAAGGTTTTGATTTGGTAAAAAAGTAATATTTTTGTAATTACTTTTAGTGATAAAAATTAGTGATAAAAAGTGGTATCATTCCTCCTTGAGGTAATCTAGTCCAAGTAGAGAGAAAAGTGAGAAAGAAACAACTTTCACAGCAACAAAACCTCTTATTATGTAACCATTGCTACACTAAAGATCAATAAATCCCATGGATATAGAGCATCAGAATATATTTTATCTCTTGGTTGAACTCTGTAGGGAGGTTGTTCTTCAGACAGGAAGCTAGCTGGTATCGGCTCCTTCTTATGTGTTGGCCTCTGGCTGGCTTCACCTTGTGGGCTAGGATGAATGGGAAATGGCTTCCCAAGGAAATCTTTCCTTATGGCCATGACTTCCACACAAGGACACTAGCAGAAACAGAAGACAGTATTTATGACCTGAGCTTGACACTGGATCACTGTTGCTACTGTGATGATTCTGCAGGATGAAGCAAGAGAGGTAGAGCAATCCAAGACCAAAGGTCAGTCAGTAAGTGCTTACCTTCCTCTGGGAGAAGAATTGCAAGATTAACTGACAAAAAGCAAGTGTGTAACAAAGGACAAAGAACTGGGGCTGCTAATCTGACCTATTATACTCCTCCACCATGAGAAGATGGGAACTCATTGTTCATTAACAGAAGTGTCGCCTTCAATGTCTCGCTCCACCCCCCACCCCAGCCACCTTCCTTGTTTGTCTGCAAGAGATGAGACAGGACGCACCAAATGTCAGATGGAGTTGCCTTCGGCATGCATTCCTGCAAGCACAACTCAGCTAGACTCTGAAGCCAGAATGTCTGGGTCCCTGCTCCCTAGAGAC
>NC_022030.1:9778464-9825639 GCF_000317375.1 Microtus ochrogaster
CTTTGGAGCCTGTCCTGGAACTAGCTCTGTAGACCAGGCTGGTCTCGAACTCACAGAGATCCGCCTGCCTCTGCCTCCCCAGTGCTGGGATTAAAAGCGTGCGCCACTGGGATTAAAGGCGTGCACCATCTGTCTGGTTTCTATGGCAACTAGTGTGGCTGTTGGGATTAAAGGTGTGTGTTTTTGAGGCCCGGTCTGTCTGTAAAGCTAGCCAGTGTGGCTGTTTTACTCTCTGAACTTCAGAAAAACTTTATTTATTAAAATATAAATAAAATATCACTACAAGGACAAGGTATAATGTAAGAAAATAAGTGGAGAAGTGTTGTCAGATTCCTTCAATGGGCTGCAGTAAAACTTGTTGGGAAGTGGGTGAGTGTACTGCGATGTTTTGTACCTAGAGCATCTAGTGCATTCTCATGTCCTTGATGTCAGTACTCAGTAAAGCATGAACCACCACCACTCAGATCTCCGACTTAGTACAGTTTTTATAGGAATAACGCAATTTACTGATAGTAATTTATAAGAATGAACCATCCTGTCTCAGAAAGCCCTAAACGGAACCAAACACAAATTAATCAGCATCATGAGGGTGGCGGCCAACTTCTGCTGTCAACTATGGGGTGAGGGGCTTGTACCATGGCAGGCCCTGTCTTGTAGTGCAAGGATGGCAGAGAGTAGAAAAACATTTCCCTAGCAAGTGTGAGCATTGGTTCCCCAGGGTGTGTGTGTGTGTGTGTGTGCAGGCCAGAGGTTGATGTTCTGTATCTTCCCCAATTGCTCTCCATCTTATTTTGGGGATAGGGTCTCTCACTAAACCTACCCATCAGTCCTCAGGGATCCTCCTGTCTCTACTTCAGTGCTGCAATTACTTGGCTTTTTTACGTGGATGCTGTGGATCAAACTCAGGTCTTCTTGTTTCTGTGGCAACACTGTGCCAAATGGCCCATCACCTCAGTACTTCCCCTTAGGATTCTTTCTAATTAAAACATTAATTAAAAACCAAAAAAAAAAAGAATGAACCATCCAATATTCATAATAATTTTGGAGATCAGGTTTGTGTTTTTTGGGGGGGGGTTGGGAAATGCCAATTTAGTGGTAGAAATATCAATTCAGTAATAAGACTTTTTCTGACAAGGGCAAAAAAAAGCTTTATGGTAATTTATAAATCATTTTGATTCCAAGTTTTCAACATTGTTTTATTTTTTATTTTGTTTTGTTTTTTGTTTTCTTGTCTTTGTTTGTTTGTTTCTTTCTTTTTCCTGGCAAGGTTTCTCTTGTGTAGCTTTGGAGCCTGTCCTGGAATTCACTCTGTAGACCAGGCTGGCCTCAAACTCACACAGATCTGCCTCTGCCTCCTGAGTGCTGGGATGAAAGGCGTGTGCCACTAGCACCCCAACATTGTTATTTTTGGAAGACCACTTTAAGAGGAACCAGTGTGGAGAAGGAAGAAAATTCTCCTAGGGCTCAGCACTCCTTTTCTATTGATACCTGCTCCTTGCTTGCTGTGTGATTTTGGGCAGATTATTTGCCCTTTCTGAGGCTCAATGTTTCTTTCTGTAAGGTTAGCGCTTTGAGCATGCACTCATTCTAACATCTAGATTCTCAGTAGATTTCATGGGTGTTAGAAGACAAGCCCCCCCCCCCATTCAAGATCCAATAGGAATAAAGAAGTAATAGTATGCAACTGTTAATTTTATCTTGCAGGCTTTTTAGCTCTGACTGATACAAGCACTTTAAGGGCTTGCAAGAAAGAATTGGTCCTTTTGAGTGAGTGATTCCTGCAGGTGTCTTCCTCCTCCATGGAGCACATGCCATCACTCAAGTGTCTTGAGAAAGTTGGCTAAGACATAATGCTTTGGATGGAAATTCTGTCAAGCATGTTGTGCCAGGCACTGGAAGAGAGAGCCTCCCTTTTCCAGTACCTTTCCGTTCTTTCCATCCTTGCTGCTTGTGGGAAATAAAAGACAATCATGTCACTTGCACCATGGAAACAGAATACAGAAAATAAACAGTGACTGATTAAGGGAAGTGGCTTTATTATGAGGTTAAAAAACAGTATCATCCATAACGGTAATAATGGAGAAACATAATAATGAATAATTAAACATAATAATAGAGTTATGTTAATAAAAACCAATGAATAATGCAATTTTATTTGCAGTGATAGGACTGGTCGTTCTGATGACGTCATCCTTGCTTCTGAACATTTTCGGGAGAGGTGGAAGCCCGGGGCAGCTTTTCATTTATTTTTTTCCAAGAATGTATTCGTGAAAGCTGTGACTCTATTCTCTCTCTCTCAATTCTGTCTCTACCCCCGTTACTTTTTCAAGCACATAAAATACACACTCACCTTGGATTTTCTGTGATGTCTCTAGCGTAGGGATCATACCAACCCGACATCTGAATCCTGGGGAATGCCTCTGCTGTGCCTGAAGAAGGTCTTAGGAAGTCAGTGGCATGGGTCTATTAGGAACCCCTTGTTTTTTCAGGCACTCATTTGCTCTTTTTCTGCAGACACTCAGTGCAACAGAAAACTGACAACCATAAAGTACACAAGAATAATAAGATGGGGGATCTTAGGTAGAGAGGGGGTGACAAGTTTGGGAATCCTCACCCCTGAAGCTGCTATGCCTAATCCGAGTCTTCTTTTACCTGTCTGCTACCCTCAGGACTTCGGAGAAAGAGAGTACAATTTCGAAGCCTAAACGGTGTAGCATCAGAAATCAGTGCCAAGGAGCTGCAGCCTCTTTTGAGGGTCCAGATTGCTCCAGTCTTTAGAAAGCATAAGTAGGTTATCTGATTCTCCAGGAGGCACAGAGGTGGCAGGGTAAATGATATCTTCTCCCCAGGCTAACAATGAGGCATAGATAATGGAGCTGCCCGCAGAGTCCCTCCTACTCCTCCCTGCAGACAATGCATGTCACACTGAAACAGAAATAATAAAAAAACCTGAAGACATCTGAACATATCAAAGATAAGGCCTTTGTGGTTTTGTTTCCGGCAGATTTTTGTGCACTTGACTGTTATTAACCCAATTTGCAAGCGCACATGATCATTACTGCAAGCTTTAATTTCGCACAGTAACTCAGAGGTTGAGAGAGAACGGCCGAAGGGTTAATATAGAGTTGAACTGATAAAAAGTATCGATAGGCTGTATAAGAAGAGTTTAGAAAATCCGTCTTCATTTTCAGGAGGGTGTCCTCGGTATAGAAGGAGGCTGCTTGTTGGTTCCTGGCCACCCAGCTAGCTTAGACCCGAAATAATCACACAGAAATTGTATTAATTAAATCACCTCTTAACCCATTAGCTCTAGCTTCTCATTGGCTAACTCTCATACCAATTTAACCCATTTCTATTAATCTGTATATCTCCATGTGGCTGTGACTTACTAGATAAAGTTCTCAGCATCTGTCTCTGGTGGCAGCTCCATGGCTTCTCTCTGCCTCCCCCTTCCATCCTCCCAGCATACAGCTTAGCTTTCCCCTCCTAGCTCTGTTCCTCCCTGCCATAGGTTCAAAGCAGTGCTTTATTCATTAGCCAATAAAAGCAACACACAGACAGAAGGGCCTCCCACACCACTCTGGTTTGGACCAAAAGAACTATTTTAGAAAGGCATGAGGAAACAGATGCTGCTATATACAGGATTCTTAGTCCACTGTATATTCTCTGGTTTGCTCACTATAAAATTTCATGATATCTCTAGTATGCCCAGGTCTCTCTTTTCCCCTATGAGTTGACTTGGGCTGTTGGAGAAATCTTTAAATGTGAAAATTTATGCCCCCCTAGTTCTGTAAAATGTCTGGATTGTGTGTGTGTGTGTGTGTATGTATGCAAATGCACACATGAGTGTGCACTTTCCTTTTTGAAGAAGCCCTTATTATTCAGTTGCTGGCCCTCTTTGATGCTCTAGTTTTATTGTCTTGTACCTCCTGCCTGCCATCTTTTCATCTTCTCCACTTAATTTCATTCTGCTTTTTGAACTCTTTTGTCTTTTTAGCACTGAACTTTTGATTTCTTCCAATAGCCTTACAGTCTACATACCTCTTTCTTTTCTGGTCAGTGTAATTCTCCCATCTCTGCTTGACAGATGTCATCCTCAGAGTCATCTTTTCTAGTCGTTTGCTTTCTGAAATGTCCTTGGAGCTTTCCTGGGTAGTAGTCTTCACAATCAATGTGTAGCCAGGATCCCTTGAACTAGCAATTCTCCTGCTTGATCTGGCAAGTGTCTAGATTACAGGCATGTGTTATCCCTGGCAATTCTCCCCCTCCCCCAGGAATTTGGCCAGCTTTCTTGCCACTATGAGAAGACACCCAATAGAAGCAATTTAAGGGATGAAGGATTTGTTCTGGGTCATGATTCCAGCAGATCGCATTCCACTGTGGTGGGGAAAGATGGCGGAATGAACTTGCTAGAGTAGGCCACAGAGAGCAAACAGAGAGTTTGGCTAGAAGTGGGTGCTGAGCTACAACTCTTACTGCTTGGCCCTCACCAAATATTTCTTCCAGTTGGAAGTTACCCTTTAAAGCAGCGTTTCTCAACCTATGGGTTGCAACACCTTTGTGACGGGGTTGGGGGGGGGTGGGTGTAGAGTTCTCAATGATCTTATGTTTTCCTTACAGGCCCTGGGGTCTTTGGGGAGTCAATTCCAGGACCACTAGCATGAAACAAGTGAGGGAAAGGCAGCAGAGAAGAAGCAAGGGAGGGAGGACAAGCCAGGGGAGACTCATCACCCCCACCTGGGTCTAGTTTTGCTGCACTGTGGGCCTCTGTTATTCTCTTAAGTGTCCCTAGGAAGTGGAATTTTACTGTCTATCCAGGGGCAGGAATGGGCCTCTTGATAGCCAGCATGCAGGTATCTGTGTTTGTTTCTTATTCAGCACGCTAGATACTACCCATAGAAATTTAACTATGCAATCTACTTTCACAGCTACTTGATGCTGGGTGCTTCCAGGCAGTCCCTAAGCCTAGTGTGGCCCCGCTCGCCATTAGAGCCTCCTTTGGGTAAGCCAAAGCTTCTGCTATTTCAGTTATTATTTATTCTTTTGATTTCCTGGATTTCATGTTTTAAACAAAAACTCTCTTTTTTTTTCTCTCCATTTTTTCAATGATGTCTTGAATAGTGTTCTTTTAAAATCCTTTCCTGCCAATTTTGGAGGGGATATGTCATAAACAAAATATGTTCAAGTCTCTGCATGGATCCGGAATTCCTTTCCTGACCTATTTTGATTCAGTTTCTATCCACACGCATCAAGACAAGACCTAAAAATAAAACCATTTCTATCAGTGTTGGCCAATAACTATTTCTGTATTTGCCTGACTTTAAAACATTTATTAAATATGGTCGAATGTTATAATTTTCTATCTCTGTAATGATTTTGGTCTTTATTACTGGGTAAGGAAAAGTGGTTATGGGCCCGATATCTGTCTTTACAGTTTCACAGAGAGAAACATGCTTTTTAGTAGGAGCATTAAATAGAGCTGAGCCGGGCTTTTATCATCGCTACAGGAAAGCATAACACCCAAGGAGCCACATTCCTAAGCCTTTACAACCCTTCCACCAGGGAAGAGGGTGCCTCCAACCAGGGGCAACCCACCAGACTGTTTTTGTTTTTGTTTTTAATAATGGGCTTCCTTTCACAATCTGGTCGTACTTTTCTTAACTATTTCATGATTCCGGAAGACACGTTGCGGATTGTGTTGTTCGAAGCCTTTCTTCTCCTGTTTTTTTTTTCTTGCGGCATGAATGATGTTCCACACGGAAGATTAAGATATATAATAACAAAACAGAAACTTGCACGTTTAGCTGCAGTTAGATTTATGGCTGAGTTTATGGAGATTACTTGAGGCTGGGAAGACATGCCCAAGAAGGGCTCTTCGGTTACAACCAAGCATGGAGTGCAGTGCTGTTACAGAGCGTCGGCGTAAACACCTCTGAGGTTGTGTGTCATTTCCTGCAGACCCCCGAGTCTTTCTGACTTAAGCAGAAAAGTGTCTGTCAGTAATGCAAACAAAACCCACTTTAACCTCTGAGTCCCAACATCTGGAATACTTATCCCCGTGACGATTGTGCGGTTCGCTGAACGCTCATTTTTCCAATGGTCCACTGAAAGAACCATTTGGTCTTGAAAAAAGACCGCCCTGGGGAAAAAAAATCATCTCAGAGTCGTTGCCATTGAGAGTAGGGCCATGCTGATTGGTGATGGCAGCCATCCCCCTGTCTCTGCAGCTGGCTCATGGCTTACGCTGCAGAGCCGTTCCTGTCTTTCTAATGCTGTGAGAAAGCACTCATGAGGATCCTTCCTTTGGGCTCTGTTACAAATACAATACCTTTTTTTTTTTTTTTTTTTTTTTTGCTGCTGTCATTGTTGCTGCCTTTAAATACTCTTTAACCCACATACCTAATTTAAAACTTTTAATCTTCTCTATGTCCCAGAAAGGAATCGGAATGAGTCAATGTCCACAGCCCTCTGCAATGGCTGAGTAGTTGGAACAAACATTTTTCCTGTCCATATTAACCATCTTTGTACTTTATATTCTTCAGTTAGACACCAAAAAATAAAAAGAAATAAAAAGAAAAAGCATCTAGAATAAACAGACTGTGTTCAACAGGGTCAAAAGGTCTCTGGACTTGCCCTCCGAGCTTCTAGGAATATATTATTTCTTCAGTGTGGAATGCAAAGTGTGAGTGTAGCTAGCCTAAGACTAGGGTTAGGGTGGAGTGGAGCAGCTCCTGACGGTGTCGTGGACTGTGGTCAGGGAACATCAGAGTTAACTGTAAGCCATAAAAATATACAAGATCTGACCCGAGTGAGGCACAAGTTCAGTTAGTTATTGAGACGAAAGTATGTAGCTTGCCCCCAGTTCCTGGTAACCATGTCAGGCCTGACTGACTTGGTATTCCTGAGTATAGGTAATTGCTTTTCTCCACTTGAGGATAAAATGACAGGGAACAGATACTGTAAAGCCTCTGGACATTCATTCTTCTCACCAATGGCAACTTTAGATTTATTAGTTGAAGCCCTTGGGCAAGTCTCAAAATATTACCTTAAGAAATGTTATTAATATCTTCCTCAAGCTAGTGTCTTAACTCGGCTCTCTCTGGCCTAAGATTCTTTTTTACATGAACTGCTATCCTAACTGAACATTCTAGAAATTTCTTTCCTCCAAAGTTCTCCTTCATAATACTAATAGCCACCCACGGTAGCTTACAAATGCTGTCGCATGCCAGAATTCATTGGTTCTGTTCTGTGAGGCTGGAGTAATTATTGCTGTTTTGCAAGTGATAAAAGCCTTGCTAAGGAAATTGATTTGGCCAAGGTCGTTTGGTTAATGAGTAGTAGAGGTGCATTCAAAATCTAAGACTTCAGACGCTAGGGCACTTCAGTTGTTCTTGAAGCAGAGTTAAGACCTTCCACAGTCCTCCTCATCAGAGAACATAAGTCAGAGACAAAAATAGCTTACTTATAATTGCAGCAGCCGAGAACTGAAAGAATTAATTACTGATTGTGTATTGCTACTTGCATTGTGTCCATCACTGTGTGGCTAGGCAGAGACTTGTCTTATCCTTGCTCATGGAGGCTTTCTCAACAGTCTTTAACAAAAAGAGACAACCAAAACTTTACTTGTGAAATACCCCTCCCATATATCTTCTCTGTGATTTCTTGCCTTTATTCTGTCCCTGTGTTAGTCTGTTTCCTTACACAGTGACTACGGAACACTGCAACCTTTTATGCTGTTTATTGGCTGTTACTCCCATTAAAAAGCAAATTCCCATTAGAACAGGTTTGTCTGTGACGCTTCCTGCTGTGTGCCAAGAAACTGGCACTCTGTTTGGTGAGTGGTAGGCCCTTCCCAAACATGCGTGGAATAAATAGATGAATGACAAAGCTAACGCACATAAAGCTAAACAATCAAGGCTTTGACATTTCACATTTAGCTCCCAAAGGATTCAGAGAAGGGTGACATTGCAAGCTAGTCCAGAGATTCCTGAAGCTCAAGAGAGGTGCCACTTAAGCAGGCTTATGAAATTTGGGTTGGATTTGAATTGACAAAATAAGGAGGAGAGGTTTTATGTTTGTTTGTTTGTTTGTTTAATTTAAAAACTTTAGAGATTTTTGAGAACTTCAAAAATAAAAACTGTATTTACCACTCCCTCTTCTCCTCCAATGTTTCTTACCAACTCAATAATTATTGGCTCTTTCTTCTTTAGTGACTATTGTAATAAATATATAATGAATATGTATATATGTATATATGTATATATGTTTATATATACACATATCTGTGTATATGTATACACACACATACTCTGCCAAATTCATTTATTGTTGCTGATATGTATATATGTGTTTAAGGATGACCTCTTTGGATTGGATAAATAATCAGGGAACTAGTCCCAGAGAACTTATTCTTCACTTCGTAACAATTAATTGCCTGTAGCTCTTCATATTACAAGGTGGGGGTCTTGTAATATTTCCCTTCTCCACTCTGGCATGTCAGCTGGTGTCATTCTGAAGGTCTTGTTTAGGCTTCTACATTGATGTGATTTCATAGATACATATTCTCTGTTATGCCTAGGGGACATTATTTGTCATCAGGCAATCTGGTCCTATGGCTCTTGCAACCTTTCTGCTTCCTCTTCAATGATGTTTTTTGAGCATATAGGGGCTGTGTCTTATATGTACCATTTCGGATTGGTCAACCCCCCATCTATTGTTTTCTTTCTTTTGACCAGTTGTGGCGATATCTAAAGATTTGGAGCTAGAATTCACAAATAAAACAGGATAAAAACAGGATAATTAGTGCTTGTCTTTTCCAGCTCCATCCATTTACCTAGAAATTTCAGGATTTCATTTTTCTTTACAGATGAATAGAATTTTTATTTTTTTGTTAAGTTTTTTTTTGTAGAATATATTTTGATCACATTCTTTTCCTTTTCTCAACAAGTCCCTGTCTTCCTACCCACTCAACTTCATGTTCTCTCTCTCAAGACAAATTAAAGTCAAAACAAGCTATATGATGATGATGATGTTAAAAACAAAAATTACCAAAGCAATATTAAAAGCACACACAAAAAATGGAGTTTTTGTGTTGGACAAGTGCTTCCGGGTATGGGTACTCCTGGAGTATGGTTGATATACCCAGTGATGATCATTTGGAGAAAGTTGATTTCCCTTTCTCAAATTAATTTACAAAGTACAAGGCTTTGTTGTTATACATACTTTGTGTTGGTTGGTTCTCCTCTCTCACTCCTCTCCCCCATCTTCCTGCAGCTTGTGCACTTTGGCTCCCAACATGCCTCTCTCCCTTTTTATGTTCCTGGTATTTTATTAGCTTTTGCAGTCCTTGTTCATAAGACTTCCTTTTCAGGCCAATTTAATGGCTTAGCTGCAAAAGAGCTTCCCCCTGCACACCTGACCATTTGAGTAGGATTCCCTAGAGCCCATGGTGGAAGGAGAGCATCCAACACTGAATCTGTCCTCTGGCTTTTATATGAGTTCCTCTTATACACCTGCGCGCGCGCGCACACACACACACACACACACACACACACACACACACACAGAGACACGTAATAATAACAATAATGATTGATAATAATCAAAATTGAAAACCTGATCTTTTCTCTCCTCTCATAGTTCCCTTCCTAGTTTCATAATCCATATTCATACTCATCCCCCATAAATGCACATAATTAAAAATAGATGCTTGGCCCACAATAGGAGAGCACGAGGTATGCGTTTTTCTGAGTCTGGGAAAGGAAGGGGAGATAGTAAAACTGATGTCAAGAATCAACAGCACATAGACAGTAGACAAAACGGGCACCAGTGAGGATCCAAGGGCCGCTCAGTGCACTGGATGCCACCTACTTCCTAATTGGCTCCCAGGTGTTGATCTAGCATGTTGCTTAAATTTATAAAGGCACTTGCAACGGTGCACATGGGTTCACAGTTTGGCACTTCTATTTGGGAGTATTTTCCTCTTGTTTTTAATAGTCAAAACAAGAAGCAAAAATTATTTAGGTGTAAGGAAAGCACATCTTATTAACTAACTAACCAAATAAAACAAAACGTGGAGTGGGTAGAGAGGCCTGGAAGTGTATGGCAGGCTTCGGTGTGTTCTGCTGTGCTGACTGACAGCAGGACACACGCCTCTGGAGATTAATAGCCCTTAATTGTATCTTGAAAGGCAAACAGAAATGTATGCTTGGGATTTGTGTCTCTTCTCATCTCTTCCTGTTATGAAATATGACCATTGGAGTTTTTTTTTTTCTTTCTTCCCTTGGAACCAAATTCAGTTGTTTCTGCAAACATTTGGCAGGTTAGTGCCCTGTCTCTAGCTTCTCATTGACTTCAGGGAGGCAACATATTCTGCTGTTGACATTCCTTAATTTAAACATCGTGACCCAGTTTTGGCAAGTCGCGGTACCCCTTTTGTTACAGAGCCTGCTCATGGAGGGCGGATAATATCCTGGTGTGATTTCCCCCTTCATTTCTTGGAGCAACGATAACATCTCTGAAGTTATTGCTAGAATGGCTTTTTTGTTCTAAGGCATTTCAATCATTACTTATTTTTAGGTTTTATATAGCATCTTTTCTCCGAGGAACTCAAGGCAAATTTTGCAAATGCGAACAATCTTCTTTTGTTAGTATGTTTTGGGTTGGAGAAGGGAGAGGGGGAGTAATACTAATATCCTGTCTAAGTTCCACCAAAAATCAGACCCTAACCACCACCATTTTTTGTCTGCTGTATTTGGAGTTTTACTTTATGTAGACCCTTCCAGGGAAAAGCTTAAATTTTGGAATTGCCAGTGGGAGGGCTCAGAAGGGGGAGTAGGAAGAGCCTGCAAAATGTGTGAGGCACAAGGTGGATTGTCAAAAATGCTGTAGGTGCTTGCAAGAAACCCTCTGTGAGGACTCCGTAGTCAACACAAGGGGGTCACTTCATCTTTCCATAGGAATGCCCTTAGTGGGGACTTCATGTGTGGTACTGCTAGCTAGAACTGTCTCATTCCAGCAGATGTGGCCCAGTCTACGAGCTGTTTATTTTGTCACCAACCCCTCAGGCAGTAGAAGGGACTGTTTACTACAGCTTCTGGTTCTCCAGTGTTTCCTTTTCCCCCACTCTCTCTCTTAATTAAAGAAATCTCTGTTGAACTCCAGAAACCTCTCCAGGGGAAATGCAAAAAGGAAATAAAATAGAAAGAAGGAAGGGAGGAAGGGACAGATGAAATAAAAGAAAAGAAAGAAACACAGAGATGGGGGAGGGGGAGAATGGAGGGAGAGAGAAATATTGAAAACTCTGTCTTTCATTCCGTTGTTCCTAAGAATTGTCTGTAGAATTCTTACTAGTTTCAGTGGTCTCTTTAGCAGGGTGTGTGTAATGGTGTGTGTGTGTCCTGAGTAAGACTCAGGGCTGTACACTATAGTGTCGCCGGGTAAGCAGTGTCAGTATAACCCACCAGCTAGCATTCTTGACTTAACTTCCTGATAAGCTGGATTCTGGGTACAAGGGTGTCAAGGGAAGGTACAGAAAGTTTTATTAAACCATGCTATCCTATGTGTGTGTGTGTGTGAAAGATGGACCTTGACACAAATAAAATAAAATTATTTATAAGCTATTACGAAGATCTCAACTCTGAAATTGGTTCAGACTTAATTTTGGTGTGCAAAGTCTTTAGCCAGTGATACTCTCCTACTCGAACTTGGTGTTTGTCCTTCTCTTTTTAGCAAAGAAAAAAATTTCCCCAAAGAACATGAACTTTGAAAAGGAAAGAACTAAAAACATTACTCTGTGTTCTGTGATACTAAGACAAACACAGAGGACACATTGGCAATATGAACTTATCCGTATTTGTATTTCCATTTATTCTAGAGCCATGGGTTTTACGAAGAATTGAAAGTGGACGGCTGGGGAGACATTTTGCGATTTTATGGTGAGCTTAAGACAATGAGTTTGATTTAGAAAATACCCGGTTACAAGATTTCCACAGTGGCTTCTTGAGAGAAGCTACAACCCTTGCTTTCCTCGCCTTCCTGCTGAGTTCTTGGATGAGTTATCTTCTATGGAGACGTGTCTTAAGGATACTTAAGGCAGGAAATGCTTTGCCCCCGTGCATTTAGATAGAAAGATTGCACATGGGTTGTGAGTGGCTTACTGATATGCCTAGAGATCATTGGCTCATTCTAATGTGCTGGAAACAGGTTCACCTGCCCTTGCTCAGGGCTGTCTTGTTTTGCTGCAAAGACTGGATGAAGCAGAACTGGAGTTACTACAGACTACAGTAGGAAGGGCAGGCACATTGGGGTTAGTTGTTCTTACAACTATAAGATATAATTATATCTTATACTGAATATAATAGGGGAAAATGTGTCTTGGTAGTGAAATGAGGCTTGCTTTTTGACATAATATGAATAACTCAAAGAAATTGCTGCACCAAACATTTTGTGTCATGAACCAAGTAACCTTGAATATAGGCAGAATTGGTCCTGGGGAGACAGTGCAGGTGAATTTGCCAGCACCAGAATTAAAGGGAATACTATATGAAAATCCAAGACATAGAGAGTCAGGTAGTTAAAATCTTTGCCATGGGAGGCTGCTCCAGGTGATTTCTGGGGCTCAGTGGCTAGCCTGCTTGGCTAGCCTGTTTGGTGAGCTCAAGACCAAAGAGAGACCCTGTCTCATAAACAACAACAACCAAACAAAAAAAGATGGCTCCTGAGAAAAAGCACCTGAGGCTGTCCTCTGGACTACACATGTACCCTCAAATACATGCAAGGATATGCACAATAACCTGGATTTCCCTTTTGCCTCTTTGATCCCATACCTTAAGACTTTAATTGAGAATAATAATCCTTTGACAAATTTGTTTGTAAGGTAAATAATCACTTTGAAATGCCAATAATGCAGTCCCTAGGAGGAACTACTTTGTCTTTTTGAAGAATGCCATATTTCTATATTGTGTTTTTTTTTCTCTTTTAGATTGTGTGTGTGTGTGTATGTGTGTGTTATGTCTTGTCTGCATATATACATGTATAACATGTAGATGTTTGGTGTTTATGTTGTAAGTCTGATTTGTCACCTGGGTACCCTGCCCCTTTAAGAGACAAGCCTCACCCACTCCCAATCTCCACCTTTCTGCCTCAAGGCAAAAGAATCTCCTGCCCCTCTCCAGCCACCCACACACCCCATAGTCTGCCCTTCTTCTGGAGAGGCAGCTTCTGCCTCTCTCTCCTCTCCCCCTCCCATATTTTTAGATTCTCTGGAACTAGAGTCACAGATGGTTTTAAGCTCCAGTGTGGGTGCTGGGAATCAAAGCCAGCCCGAGTCAGTGCTCTTACCCACTGTGCCACCTCTCTAGTATCTTGGATTCCTTTTTTGGTGAGGTAAATGTTTTACTATTGTGGTGTGACTCTTAAGAGAAAACCATGGTAAGGAATGTGAGAGAGAGCATTGTCACTCTATGTGACAGTTAGGAAAATTATAGCTTAGGAATATAATTGATTTATTCAAAGTCACCAGTAATGGTAGGATCTCATTCTTTACATTATGTCCAACATTTGCATACCAATTATCCAAAAGTCACACTAAATAGCACAAATATTTCTATTTGTTTTTCTCGTACCTCTTCTATCTGTTCATGACACTAAAAATCCACCTTATAAAAAGTTAGAGATAAGGAAAATGCATCTTTGTGGGTTAGAGAAAATATTGAGAGGACAAAAACATTATATATTAGAAAATTAATGAGCTAACTATCAATGACCATGAATTTATTTATCTTATGCTGTCATAGATTCCTTGGGGTCCTATGTATAAACTGTCAGAGGAGGTCAATAAACCTAGTAAATCTTCCCTGGTCATGCAATGACTAATAGTGAAGTAGAATTGAATTGTTGGTAACCTATTTGTTAGCAGGTCGTTTTAATCATCAGGCGTAGAAAGGTTTTGCAACTTTGGAAATCTTAAAACATTTTGTGTCTCCTCGATAACTGAGGTGTAGCAAGGCGGATTGAATCATCTCTGTCTTTTTTGTCTCCACTGACTTTAGTCAGTTGAAATGGCATGTGTTGTTTGTCAGCAATCCTTACAATTAGCTGCAGTGACAGTGTTTGCCAGTGTCAGAACCAGTTCGTCGGGCTCGGCGGGACTGACCTACATTGCTTCTTAATGCGTCCCTTTGTATAAAGGCCATTCTAACATTACCATTGACCTACCTGTTACCTAACTTTATTTTTTTTTTGAGTATCTTCTACGTACAGGACATTTCACTAGATAAAGAAACCAGTATGACCAAGGTCGTAAAGTAAAAAGAGGAAAGAATCTATTTTATGTGAACAATGGACTTCATATTATGGCTAGAATCCAGTAGCATATGGCTGAGTGTTAATCATTTAATCTGAGAGTCAAAGTAACTTTAGTAAATAAATGTATTTAGTCTACGTTCCAATGAAAACTTTGGTAAATAATACGTGAATAGTTACCCATATAAACATAAGTAAAAATAACCAGTTTCACTAATGTAATTGCATATTTGAGATATATTTGGATCTTATACTAGTCATACTAATATTCAGGATTTAAAGCAGCTCGTTTCATCCTTGAATTCTATAGGCCAGTGTTAAAAAATCATCACACACAAGATAAGGTCATGAAAACTGACTGTAGATGAGAATAGTATACTTTCTATTATACTAGAATATATATAGGATATATATAGTGTTTCTTTTAAGTTTCATTTGTGAATGTCTTGTGATTGGGAGGAACCTTTATGAATGAAGGCTGACACTCAGAAATTAGAAACATCAGATTTGAAGTAAAGTCCCCATTCTGATTCCAATCCATGCTTTGGTCTGAACCATTCAGTTCTTGGTGTTTGCTGGAATCCTCCAAGGATTGGAATTTCCTGGGGGATATCCAGTATGTTGGAGGCTGTAAACAGTAAAACAAACAACATTTTTTTTGTAGTGTTATGTCTAGTGCTAACTGAATTCAAGAAGGAAAAAAACAGTTTTCCAACTTACAAATTTGCTTCGGTTTAGCTTTTTAAAGATTTCTGAGGAATATGTGTTTTTTTTGGGGGGGGGAGAAATCTCTTTACTAATAAATGTAAATATAATAGATACTACCGAGTCTATAAAATACTACCTCACGTAATAAATTGTGGCAGGAAACTTTATGATGTAGATATTTTCATTATAGTGATTTATTATGCTTCAGGTTATTTATGTGTGTGTGTACACAGTGTGTTTTTAATTTAATCTCCAGCATCACTTCACATTTTCTGATGTTATTCCATTGCACAGGACTGAAAAAAATAAGGCAGACAGAAACAAATGACTTGCTAATATTTTGAATGAAAAAATATGTTTGATATCAAATGTAGGTGTAAAATTAGCTTAACTTTCCTGTTAGAACCACCTAAAGTGTGTATGAGAAGTATCTCCTGATACTGACTTTTTTTTCCCTTTTTAATAAAATCCTGGTTTTTTAGGTATAAATGACCCATCTAAAATAGAGCATTTCCCATTAGCTTTTGCCCATGAGGGAGGTCACATGTCTAGGGTGTACCTAGTGAAACTTTGCTGAGAGTTATGTGTACTAATGTCTGAAATATATTCTTACAAACATATTATTCTTACCTACTCTTTTTCGACCATTTAGAATCTATTATGACTATAGCTGCAGCCGCCATCAGGGACCTACATATGATGGCATTGAGGGTTGAAACTCTGTGCTAAAAGCTGACATTTACAGGCAAGTTACCTGGCAGTTCACTGAAGCATAGTTGGCGTGTGGTTGTCATAGCTTTCTGCTTCAGACCCTCTCCTTTCGAATTCCCTGTGCATCCAAGAGAAGCTTTATTACTTAAGCCTCTATTATTTGTGGAGCTTTCCTTTTAGATAGCAAATAAAACCTCAAACCCAACATTAACTAAAAGAAGTAGAAGAAAAAAGATGTCATAAGATGGAAAACAAGCAGTCATTTGGTTACAACACATTTGGTTACGTTGTTGCTAGCTAGTTCTTGGACAACACATTCTATCAAGAGATATAGCCATTGGAGAAATGCTAGAAAATGCAATATTGACTTTGATAAGTTTTATTCACAAGTTGAGCAACTCGTGAGGAGCAAGTCAGTAAGCGGTGTTTCTCTATGGTCTCTGTATCAATTCCTGTCTCCAGGTTCCTGCCTTGAGCTCTTGGATCTGAAAGTTAGAAGTTGAAATACTCTTCTGTCCAACAAATAGGTGTTGTTCAATACAAACCATTGCTGATGTAATTATATGGCTGTTGTTATCTTCAAAAAACTGGGCTGGTAGACCAGAAGGCCCCATACTTGATATCCGACTCTCAGTCTCTGTACTTACTACCTGTGTGACTGGGGAGATAACATTAAACTACAGTGTTTTCTTTCTTCAAAAGATGACCAAGTTTAGTGCTATGTTCAGTAATGTGATAGTTTGTACGAAGTGCTTATCAGGGAATCTGGTATGAAATACCTTTTGGTAGATACAAATCATCACCCACTTCAAACACCTTCCTGGAAGTTTTAGTAAGTTTTATCTGTGACAAATCAGTGGAACTGATGGAGAGGGGCTTTCACATAAGCCTGCTGGAAAATGCACAGTAAGTCCATAGTTCTTTTTCTGTTTTGGCTTTTTCTCAATTTCCTGTTCCCTCTCCTTTCCTCCCTCCCCCTTCTTCTCATCCTTACCCACTCATTACTAAGAACTGTAGAAACCATTTAGTGACTATGACATAATAATCCTAGAGATTTAAAGTACTGTATTTTCTATAATTTGTTCTCTCTATTTTTATTCCTTAGTTCTTTGGCTTCTGATTTTTTGTTTTGTTTTGTTTTTTTTTCTTTTTTTAATGCCAAAGGGAACATAGATCTTTTCTCAGGTCTTCTACAAACTCCAACTAGTCTTATCCATATTTCAAATCTTATAAATATCTACTAGAGGGAAGGATTCAGCCATATGCATTGAAATAGAAGTTGTGTGCCTTTCAGATACACAACAAGCACATACACACACAACACCCACTCACATTTTGGCATAAGTTATTTTTCTCTGGTAACTTTATGTTTAAAATTTGTCATCCATGGCAAGTATAGCTTCTTCTTGGAATACCCACAAGTGACCAATCTCTCTCACCTTTTTTATCTCTATAGATCTTGTTCCCAGGCTTTTATCAATCAATGTCATTCTTTTCCATCCATTTGTCCTTTAGGTTTTGACAGAAATTCACTTTTTAAAAGATCTGTGAAAACTTAATAATAACCATTTTCCAGTCTATGGACTTCTATTTTAAATATTAAAGTGTATGGGAATTTTCCATCCTGCAGAATTTTCTTTATTAATTTTTCTAGAGGTTTCTCTTATTTAAAGGGCATTGTCTCCTTCTACATAAAGGATATATATCTGTTTTGTGATACACTAATGTCACAAAATATATCAGTGTCCTGAAGTCTTTTTTGCTTCATAGCATTAACATAAATCCACTTTAATGTTAATAAGAAATGCCTGCTAGGATAGTTTGTAAAGTATTTAAAATTAAATAAGTAATTCTCAAGGAATTTTTTTCTTATCCCAATATAACATCTAAAAATCATTTCAACATCTAGCTCTGAAGTAGCTATTCTTTATAATCATTCTGAAGTAGTTTTGAAGGGAAATTTCTTCCCCACCTGTCAAGTCATGTTAATCAAAATCCTATGTAGGTTATACAATATTAAAATTATTGCATTCACTTAGAATGATAAAGGTTTAATGGGGCTGCATTTAGATGAGATTTAAGACTTGAAGCTATACCCTCATTTTTATTGTTAGTGAAAATCTCACAAGCACACATCCAGGTGGGGTTTGTTTTACTAGCTTTTGATAAGATGTGATTTTGCTCTGATTTGCATCCTGCTTACTAACTCATCTCCGATCGCTGCACGATTTAAACCCTGTTTTCCAGGTGTGATTCATTTGTGGCAAGGATGCCATTCTCCATTTCGGTGGAGGCACATTCCTGGAATAAATGTCTCTCCTTAGGGAAATGGCAGGAGGGAGTAAGTTCTTAAGGGTTTTTAATGAGACAGAAAAACAGACACAATAACCAACGCTGAGCTCCTTGTTCCTTCTCATTAAATCCACTTTTAATCATGCAGAGATTTTTCTTATATTCATTATGAAATTATTGTTTTCAATTGTGTGAACAGAGAGTTACCCTGTTATAGAGAGCTATTTCTAGCTCCAATCTACATATATTCAATCATATGCCATTGTAAACACACACATACACACACATATTTGAAATATAGCTTTTGACAGTGGCCATTTTAGAATAGGATAGGATTAAATGTACATGAGGTCCTGGGCTCATTCCCAGCACCCCAGAAAGGATATTAGAAGATGATGACTGCTTCCTTAGTGCAGTAGGCATCAATCAGTCTTATAAAGGATGATGGCATAATACACTTGAGAAAAATGTTTGCATGTGGTCTCTTTAATTCTTTTGTAACTCTAAATACTTATTGATTTATTGCAGCTTTTTTTTCCCCACTAAGTGTTTCTGTTACCTCTGCTTTGAGACTTGTATTTCTGACTTTCTCTGATGCCACTATTTGTGGAAAGTAATCACAGGGAATGTGCCTGTATTCCTTGTGAGATAGGAGCAAATAAATCATCTACCTTGTAGACGAAGGAAAGGGTATCTTTGCCACCCACTTTTTGATTTCTCTCTTTATTCTGCTGCTTTGATATGTTCAGTAGCTCTTCTGTAGATTACTCCCTGCTATAACGGCAAAATCATTTCTCATTAGCCAGAGAATCACCACAAAATTAACATCACCCCAGCCAGCCTTAGACAGAGCTGTGGGTGTGAGGGTATGTGGGGGAGGTGATGGGGTGAGGTGACAGAGGGGCCAGGTTAAAAGGACTAGAAAGCAAAACCTTTACCCTCCAGAAGCTAAAACATTAGGGCAACAAGTCACAGAGGAAGCAAAGAAAAGGAGCCACGTGTCCTGAAGTGCAAATTGACACAGGACAGATTGAGAAACAAGATGTTCACCTGTGGGTGACTTTGGTGATGCTTGAAGAGACAGCAACCTCCACTGACAGGAGGATGTGGTCACGCTGAAGGTGACTCCTCATGAAATCCCATGTCTCATTAGAGGTGTCGTGGGAAATGACAGAAACATCCATTTTGCAGGTGTGGGGTGAGCAGCGTGGGAAAAGAAATCAAGTGGGCAACATGCCACATGGCCCTGTAGTCCTTAGTGCCTCATGTCACTCCATCAATTACTTCTTCCCAACATCCTGGGAGGCAGATGTTCTTGCTCTAGGGTGGACCCAGGCTGAGGATCTAAGATGAACCAACCATATGACCAGCGATAACTTTAGGAGTGCATGGTGGCATGTCTTGTTCTCTGTGGGTACTGACTTCTAAATGCATATTTTTAATATTCATACAAAGGTGTCCCTGATTATCAACAACTATATGTTTCTTTATATTTATATTTTGAGGATGAAACTTCTCATGCTGTCTGAGAGAAAAATCAGAAACAGTAACATCAGAAAGATTGAAAACCATCTTAAAAAAAGAAACAAGTGTGTCTAGATTGTATATATTTGTATGTTTGAAAAGTTTCATAGTTTTCTATAGATGATAAGAATATTGGTCAATTATAAAAATATAAAAGTTTACCAGTGACAGTGGCCATTCTAACCCTCTCCAGAGGGTTGGGTACTCAGATACTGACTAGATACCATGATAGAGTTGCCTTGACACAAGACTTGAGTCATTAGATTTCCTCTTTATTCCTTAAAGTCACCTTTCTTTTTGACCCACTTCTTCAGATGGAATTAGCCAATCCCTCTAGCAGTAGTGTTCTTCATTGCTCCTTCAAACATTGGGATCAAACATGTCTGTTTCTCTTTGAGATCCTGGCTGGTGTGTCTTCCTTCGTCACAAGAAGAAAACAGCGTTCTTAGCAGGTGGAGGAGTCAAGCTTTTGGGACTGAACTACAGAGTGGGAAATTCACCCTTGGTGGTACTTTTCCACATGTCCCTTGGATCCAAGGGCTCCCATTTGCATAGCGTAAAGACATTGATCCCCTTGGACTTGAGGTGTCAACAGCATGGAGGGACCAGACTTGCAGGGAGGGTGAGCTCTTGCCTGGCTGTCTCTTGCTCAGTTTCCCCTTTCCCCTCATGTTTCTGGCATCAAGTTTCTAGTGTACTTCCAAGCTGTGTTTAAGTTGTTTTTGGTCACCTGTCAGCACCAAGCCGGGTTTTCCAAGCGGTTTAGTTTCTATCCTTTATCAGTTTGCATTTTCACAAAGCTTAGTTAAATTGGAAGCTTTGGTGCTTCAGCTTTTCAAACTAATCTTTTCTGGCCGTGTATCCTTCCTCATTCTCCTTCTGTTTTGGGTTGATATGCATTCCACATATGAGTGAATCTTAGAATTTCTGATATAATCAAATTTTTGTCAGTTTTTTACTATTCTTTTGAATGGAAATTTTGTAGGTGATATGCTAAGAACTTTGTGATAAATCAGTATAAATCAGTGAAATAATAAATCATAATAAATATCAAATTTGACTTACATATAAATTTAGTGATTACTAATAGAAGCCAGTGTATATCTTAACTGACACATAGTGATTATACATATTTGTGGGATACAGTATATATTTTAATATACACATGACATGTGTAATAGCCAGAAGAAAGTAATGGTATGCCTTTCAACTTGGACACATATAATTTCTTTATGTTGGAAACATTTAAAATTTAAGGAGCTGTTTTGAAATATTTGGTTAAAGCTTGTCAACTATAGTTATCCCCCATGCTATCAAAATTAGCAGTTATTCCTCCCATCCAATTGCAACTTTGTATCAAGGGGCATCCTCTTGCCCGCGTCTTTCTTCATGTCTTAACCAGGCTTTGCTAATGCATTTGCCAACTTCATATCAACACATTGAAATATCTGTGAGATGTAAAGAGGGAAACTTTGGTTCATGGGTCTGAGGCCCAGATGCCTAAGGCCTACATCAGTACTATAGATGGGATGTACTGATGAACAAACTGTTCCAATATGACTACCTCTTCCTGAGGCACAACGCCAAAGAACCAAAACACAAAGAACACAGTTGCACAAGACCACACCTCTTAAAGTTTCCACCCCTCCCAACTGTGTCACTCTGGCGATCTAGACTCGAGCCTCTGGGCCTGTGGGAGCATTGTCAGCATGACGTTATGATTCATTTCTATTGCCTTGAATGAAGCATTACTTTGTTTACAAGTGAATCCATGTAATAATTGCCATTCTGTGCCCAGCTTATTTCAGTTAACATAATATCCCCAACATTTTTGCTCAGTATTTTATAGAGATTTGCATTTTCTTGTGTGTGATTCCTTAAAGTTTTCAATAGTGTATTTTCTATTTCTGTGAAGAATTTCATTGACATTTCCATGGAAGTAACATTGAATCCTTCTGTTATTTTATGAATTTTTTAACAATTTCAATCTTTTCAAGGGAATATAAGATGTCTTTTGACACTGTTTGCAATGTCTTTGAGCTCTTTTACATGTGTTATATAATTTTCACTTTAGAGACTGCTCATTTCCTTGTTTAAGTTATTTCTAAATATTTTTTGGAGCTGTTGTAAATGATTGCAGACGACATATTCCATTCTCTTTTGTGATATTTCATTGTGTTTTTATGCACCACATTTTCCTTATCCATTCAACAGCTGACAGACAACTGATTCTCCAACTTGGCTGTTGTGAATAAAGCTTCCACAGATGCATGGTTGTGTGACTTTTTTAATCTTCTGATTTAAGAGTCTTTGGATTTATATCTGGTGGTGGAATAGGAAACTCACCAAAGTTCCACTTTTTAGTTTCTCTGGAGCCTCTGTACTGTTTTCCATAATGACAGTACTAACTTACATTGCCATCATAAGTATAAGACATGGCCCTTTCTCTATATGGTGGCCAACATTGCTTTTTTGTTTGCTTTTAGTTTTTGTTTTGTTTTGCAGAGGAGTGATATGACTAGGTGGCTTTGCTTTGCATTATTCAAGACAATGACAATAAGCACTTTTAAAATAATCTACTCTTAGGTCATTTGTACATTATCTTTTGAGAAAGTTTGATTCAGATCATTTGCCTACTATAAAAACAATTGCTTTGGCTTCTCCTATTGGGTTTTGTCATGTATTTATTCTGGAAATTAATCATTTCTTAAGTGAATAGTTTGAAAATGTTTCCCTATTCTACAGGTTTTCTCCCTGCCCCCCTCCCCTGTCAATTCTTTCCTTGAATGAAGTTTTCAGTTTGATAGAATCACACTTAGCAAATTTTACATTTGTTGTCTGTTTGTTTGAGGTCATATCCGAAACACTTGCCAGGTGCAGTATCCGGAACAGTGGAACAGTCCTCTGCGCCCATATTTTCTTCTGATAAGCTCCATAGCTTTAGGTTTTACACTTCGGTCAATGAACTATTTTTAGCAAGTTTTTGATACTGGATTAATTCCTTTCTTCTAAAATAATTGGGTTTCTCAAAATAATTTAGTGAAAACTCTCTGCTTTTTTTAAATCAATATTCTTGATGCCTTTGTTGAATCAGTAAGTGCATTCATTTATTTCCAAGTCCTCTCCTTGTTTGTTTTTCTTCTTGTCTTATATTTCTGCCACACTGTAGTTGTGGCTTTGAAGTTAGGGATCAGGCTTTGTCATGCTTTTAATTTCGTTCTTTTGATCAGGAGTCCTTTGGCTATTTATTTACACTTTCTTTGTGATTCCTTGCAAACGTGAGCAGTGAAACTTCACCGATGTTTTGATAGGAACTATCCTGACTCAGTGCATCACATCATAAACGTTTATATCATGTCAGTTCTCCCAACCAGGGAACCTAAGACACCTCTCCACGTTTTCATTTGTTTTGTTTTGTTTTGTTTTTGCTTATGTAACGACTACAGTCTCTGTCTTCCGTGTTTTATAATATCTATGGTGGAAACTATTCACTCCCTTGCCGAAACTTTTTTCTAGATATGTTCTAAAGCTAATTAAATGTTACTGCTTTATTGATTTTTTTCAGATATTTTGTTTGATGTATGAGAAGATTATTGATTTTTTTATGTACCCTTTGTATTAGGGAAACTTACTGAATTCATTTTTCTGTTCTGATAGTATTTTTAGTGGAGACTGAGTTTCTCTAATATGAAATCATGACTTCTGAAAGCAGGAATAAATTGACATGTTCTTTTATTTATGCATTTATTCTTTCTTATATCTATTAAAAGTTTTCAATGAACACAAGCAATTTTAAGGGAAATATATAGTAAATTAATGAGATTGTTAATTTAATCTGTGCAAGACTTTTTCATTTGGACAATTTATTTCCTCAAGCAGGATCTTAATATTATTTACTCTTCCCATTTGATTCATTATGAATTTATAGACATTAGTTACCTGAATTTACGAAACTTGTCATAAATGCAGCATGGGAATGTTTTTAATTTAATTCTTTTTAAAACATATTTTTAAATTGATTGTTTGAGAATTTCACATCATGTACCTCAATCCCACACATTTCCCAGCCTTTCTATATCTGTCCTCCACCCTTGAAACTTCCTGCCAAAATGATGTCCTAGGCAGTATTGCCACCAAGGTCCATTGGGACAACTCTGGTCTGTGCTTCTGCCTCAGACCATGTTGTTGTCCAGGGCCGTGGGGCTGCAGCTGAAAGTCACCTAAGCTTCCTTTAGTCCCTTAAAGATGAGTCCGTTCTTTCTTTTATCTATGGTTGAGGGGGGAGGTTCTACTACAATAATAATATGATAAGGAGAAGATAAAATTTTGTAACAACGTAAATTTAAGGAAACGAGTCTGTGTGTGTGTGTGTTCAGTTAGAGATATGTTCACATTTGCCTTGGATATCTTAGATAATATGAAAGCACTCTGGTTTGCAGATAAGCAAAATAAAGTAGTGCATGCTTTTTGTTTTTGTTAGGTATCTATATAAATTAATATACCGTGGAGCTAAAAAATTTTCTTTAACCATATGTAAACTTTTTTATTTTTTTAAGTTTTTGTTGTTGTTGAGAAATGAGGTATAGGAGTACCAAAGTCCGTGGGAGGGAGACCAGTTGCTGAGTTCAGGGTGTATACAAAGTGATTCTCCACTTCTTAATTAATTAATTAATTAATTAATTAATTTTGAGTCAGGGTCTCTCACTGATTGATTAGCCTGACTGGCTGGTGAGTCCTCAGACTCTCCATTGCTGAGGCTATAAGAATGTATGGTTTCTAACTTTGCTGTAGATCCCAGGGATCCAAACATGGGTCCTCATTCTTGGGAAGCAGGTGGTTTACTCACTAAGCCATCTCCTGACCCTTACCAAATGCAATTTTCCCAAGGGAGTCCTCACAAAAGAAAGTAGCTCACTGAAATGATGGCTTTACCTAATCAAAGTGAGCATTGCGATGTCAGATAACATAGGGAATGTTCCGGTTTGAGTATGAAATATCTCCCATTTGGTAATATATTTGGGTTTTGATTGCCAACTGATGGGATTTTCAAAACTGGTTGGACCATGAGTACTTTGATTTCATTAGCGGATTCATTTCATTGGTAGATTTAAAATTTGAGTCGAGTTTTTGAATGGTAGGACCTTGTTTCTGAAGGACTGAGTGCATTTCCTTCAGAGGATGTACCTTCCTTCAAAGGATAGCCTTGGCCTCTGTTTATTACCTCCCTTAACTTCTTGTGTGCCATGAGGAATTGACTTCACCGTGTTCCCATTTTGCTAGACTGAAGCCTCTAAGTCCCTTACCATAACTTCGTCCTTCTGTAAGATGACTCTCTTAAATATGTGTTCACCAGAATGGCTGACTAATAATACAGAAACTAGGACTATAGAGGTGGTGCTGCTGTGCCTAAATTTGACCACGTACCTCTAATGTCTTTGGAACTTTGGATTGTGAAAGAAATCTAGGAATGGTTGGAAAAATTGTAATTCTGTAAGTGGAAACTTAATGGTTTATGCCAAAAGAAATAGAGAGTAGTAATATCTATGTTTTTAAGGTGTGTGTGTGTGTTTATGTATTATGTATTCTAAGGTTTTATATGTAGTATATATAGTATATATATCACAACTAAGAGTTTTATGTGTATTTCAAATACCTTGAACTTGAACTTTTGAGCAATACACAAACTATTGAGAGTATGGAAAGTCTCATGGATGGACTAAAAGCATTTGCTCTTATGTGATAGACTTTACAGCTTGAAAATAAAATTTCCTTAAATGTTTATGTATTGGGAGCTTGAGTGTCCACTGGCAGGCTTTTGGTTGGCTCATGAGGGTCCATCATGATTAGACCAATCCATTCACTAGCTCAAGCTGTGACTAGGTTTTTGGGAGATGGTGCAAGTTTCCAATAGGAAGTCAGTGGTTGGGATGTGTCTTTGAAGAGTCTGTCTTTCTGTCTTCCTCCTGGCTCCTCTGAAGTATATAATCCCTTCTTCCACATGTCCACTGTCATGACATTCAGTCTTACGTTAGACCCAAAGTACTGAATCTAGCCTACAACTTAGAAAACCCCCTGAAACCCTGAGTCTCAATAGGTATTTACTCCCTTTAAGTTCTCTTAGGCATTTCGATTACAGCTACAGGAAACTAAGTAACGCGTCAAGCACTCTCATATGTGTGTGTGTATTATATGTAAATGTGAATACACACCCCCAAAATTTACTTGTAAACTTTGAATGTTTTCTTTGTTTTTGAATCTTCTTTTTCCTCTTTGTTATGAGCAGTCCCTCGTTAATTGTCTGGGCAGAGCAATTAAAACCTAGATACAGTACATTAACCGTCTCTGAATGTACTTATGGTGTTTGTATAGCATGACCACCCTAGAGGGAATTTTCAACAACTGTCTCAAATGTTTCCTTGTTGTGTCCACAAGAGGAAATGAAGTGTTACGATTTCACTGGATCAATTTAAAGATGGCGTTTTGACTTTTGATATTTCATCCTCCTCTGTTCAAATGATTGAAACTATTTTAGACACAGGCACTGGAGTGTCTGTGTCTATGCCTTTACTTTCTACAGTTATCGAATATCCTGTTAGCTTTGTGGATGTTCTTTACATTTTTCTCAAAAGAATGTCATCATAAGGTGTTTGTCTCAGTATGGTAAGGTGTTTGTCTCAGTAGATGCAAATGCATTTTGCTATCTTTATTAGCCTCGATGTGCACGAGCTGTTTTGTAACAATATTGCTGGTTGAAGTTTATTACATGTTGACGACTTTGGCCATCTCCATAGCAGGATGTGAGAGGTCTCCAAGGAAACCTTTCTATGCCTCTTAGCAGTATATGACAAAGGCTCTAAACACCATCATTAGTTTAAACTCCCTGCAAACTCCGGCATAAAGGAATCCCTTAAGTTATTGATTACCTAATAAGAACTAAGAACTTAGTTTCTTCAACCTGATTAGGTTTTTTTTTGTTTTCCTAAAGTAGTGGTATTGAGTCAGAAATCAAGTCTTAGGTACTTGGGATGTGAAGCTGCTTAGCAGGGGACCAATGAAGAGGGAGAGATGGGAAACAAAGGCAGTTTGAAACTGTGCACTACTATCTGGGACTTACTGATTCCTTTGTACCCGTGTTATTCATCTTGGAAAGGGGGAGTAGCCAGTGATGGAAAAGGTGGCGCTCCAGGGAAGAGCAAAACGGCCAGTTTTACATGTTATGTAAATGCAGTATGAGAGAAGAACAGGTACATCTGGACATTTCTGTGGTTTTATTTAGAGAAAAAAAAAATCGGGATGGCCTGCGTGTGGTTACTGTCATATCTAAATGAAACAGGTGGGGCTTTGGAGGAGGACGCTGGGACAAGCTAAGTCGCAGCCCAATTTCTTTCTAAGTCTACACGAGTACTCATTTAGCCCTTCTGTATTTAATTTCCAAGTAAAGTTCATTTAGTCTCTGCTCTGCCACTCTGTCATTAAGTCTCTCCTTTGGGTGACATTTTTCTCCCAGATTTACAGCTACTGCTTCTCTTGACCTCCATAAGCAGGAAATATCCACATACTGCTGAGTGTTCAGAATCATTGCTGCCCACAGCGGCCAAATGAGACGATTGCCTCAGCCTCAGTCTCAGCATTGGCTTCAAGGAAGGTTTGAACGTACTTTGAGCCAGGAAACAAAATAAAATAAAATAATAAAATAGCAATACTGAATAGCCATCTGAGATGTCACGTTTCTTCCTGAGACAATTGTGGGATGGAATTCTGAGTTTGGAACTCATTTTCTAAGGCTAAGACCCCCTGAAAGAGACAAGGACCCTCGGACTACTTGGGAGAGTCTCCCCAACAAATTCACAGTTTTTCCTTTTTATACTCTTTGTTACAAATTAGGACGGTATAATAAATAACCAGGCCAGCTCAAGAATAACGATTGCATTTTAATGGTTATAAGGGGAAAAACAAGAGCGGGAGGTCGGATTTCCTATATGTCTGGCGGGCACTGTGCAGAGAGCGCGCGCACCGCACCCTGGTCCTCCCGGTTTTTTCCCCTGGGGTCCAGGGCGCCAAGCCTTAATTAGATGTGATTGGTTGACAGAGTTTCTCCATCATACTCTGTTGATCAAAGATGCTAATTAAAATGACCAAAGTTCTTTCTAGTAGCTTTTAACTGACCTGGAAGGAGGGTGTCTTTAAAAACAACCCTATGAACTGTTCCACAAAAGGATATAAAGGTTGTTTTGTCTTGTTTTTCAATATCTGGAAGGTCAGTAGTGAATATGAGTGCTGGCTATGTTTTCCATGTTGTCTTGATTGTCCCGTCCACTGCTCTGAGAGTATTAGTGCTCCCGAGCCACTCTGGGCCTTAGAGAGTGTGGCCCTGGGTACCGGGTGTAGGAACGGAGGAGAGAATTCTGCCTCATTGACTGCATCAAGCTTAGTAGCTAATTTAGAAATAGGGCTTTTGTCAGCATCATTCCAGGACTTGTCTGATTGGCTTGCAGTATAGTTTTGGATCTTCATGGTGACTGTGACTGTATTGCCTGATTTCATACAAGGGTGTGACCATTCTTGGTTTGTGGTATGGTATATTTCAGAGACTTCTTAGTGATTTGGACTAAGTCCAGGGTATTCAGCATTGTTCTTTTGCAGGTTAGAATAGTCGTCATTAAAATGAGCAAAGACCATTGAGCTGATTGAGAAGTCCAAGCGCTGAATGGGTTAGTGTCCGGGGCATGGGCACTCTCTATAAGCCTATGGGATGCCTTTTCTCTGCTATTTTTTTTTCCATTTCCTTCCTAGGAAAATGCAAAGAGTGCTTTTCTTCACACCATTGGATAAATTACCTCAGGATAAATTGAGTCCTGTTTACAGTCCGGTGGTTTTGTGTAATCAATTTTTTTAAACTCTAGTTTCAGACTGTAACACTGGAATGGCATCAAGAATCTGTGTAGTTTTAAGAATTCCTCTTCTCCCAACTGTAGGAATAAAATTATGATCATTGGGTCCGTACTCCGGCTCTCCCTTCTGCTATACAATGGCCTTCAACAAAACACTCACGTTCTCCCCAGGCCACTTTCTTCATTGAATATAATAACATTTCCTTTCGGAACTCCTTTTTTGGTGGGAGTCAAGTGACATAAGGCAAATGTGTTTTAGAAGTTTCAAATTTGAATGAACAGTGACTTATGATTTTGACGATGCATGTTCTCGTCTTTATTAAGTGGCCAATTGCCTCACTAGAGAGCCGTCCTCTCTGCAAGCTTTGTGACATCAGCCTTAGCTGAATGATGGGAAAAGGAGGGCAAAGAGAGGCTGTCAAATGAGACAAAGGGAACAGTGAGAGCATGGGAAAAAGACTGACATATGGTGTTGGGGGAGGGGCTCCCAGAAGACACTGGTCAGTGGAAGAAATGCATGATTGTGCAGGCATATATGCACACACACACACACACACACACACACACACACACCCTTCCCCCCCTCACAGCATCTACAGAAGTAGCTCTTGGGTGTTAAATAAAAAGTAGCTTGTAGTGTGAATGTCTCTAATATTTCTTACCAATATAAAAATAAATCTTAATTTCAAAGTGACGGTTGCAGCTATGATCCTTTACAGAATTATAATTGCTCTCTCATCTGAGGGGAGTAAAAAAAAAGTGTTGAAGTCAATTTTATAGGTTTGTTCGTAGGCCTTTACTAGAATCATCTGTTAGCTAGGCAACTGCAACATTCATGTAAGGTTGAAGGTTGTGTTTTGGCAGGCTGGGTGTGTAAATAGTTCAGAAAACATACTCCAAGGCAAAATCAATGAATTTCTCAGACTCCAGACTCTATGTATTATCATATGACTATTGGGTTTCATATATATGCCTATCTATCTATCTATCTATCTATCTATCTATCTATCTATCTATCTATCTATATATCTATCTATCTCCTGTCAATCTATCTATCCAGATATAGGTACATCTGGTTAGCATATAGATCTACCTGCAACCATTTTTTAACTTGACCAATAGTAGTGAGTCTGGGCCTGGCCCAAAAGTCCATGATCTGAGTAACTTTTAAGCAGTTGGCATGTCCACACAAAAGTGGAAGTCTCTGATCTGGTCAGTGCACAGGCCAACACCAGAGTCTGGGACCAGGTCAATCTTTGTCGCAGTAGCTCCTGTTTGGTTAGAAGGCCTCAGCATCCTGGGCAGTAGGTCCATTGCCATTTCTTCGGGACAAAGGCAAGGAGTCTTGGACTCTTCAGCTTCCTCCAGTCCTATCCCAATATCAAGCTTGGAGCTGCCACTTGGGCAGCTTCTTCTCATTTCTTTGCCTTTTATTTTGGAACCTGAAAGCTCTTAGTTGCTGTTTTTTTTTTTTTTTTTTTTTTTTTTCAGATTTCAGCCGTTTTGCCAGTCACAGAACACACCAGCCATTTTCATCTACCATGTTTGGTATGGTCTAGGACTGTAGAGTGCACACTTCAGCTATCTTATCCCTCTGGAACTGGGAGGGACGCTGAAGAGGAAAAAAAATCTTGATATTTAGGGCAGGGGCTATTGTCATGCATCAATCTACTTCAAAAGGCTGGAGGTTTCCAGCTATCCGTCTCCGTCACCCCCGGAAGCCTTCATGTACCTCAGAGACAGGGCAGCTGAAGGAAATGTGAGGAACTGTAGTTTCACAGGAATTAACTCTCGCAGCTTAATGGGCCCACAGCATATCCTCAGAGGCCCCACCTCATAGACGGCCATGTTGTTTACTTCTTTCTTTTTGTCCACACCGCTGTTGTTATTACTTTGCAAATTATAGAACATTTTCCTGGTTGGAAATTAAACAAACAAATAAGAGGGGAAAAAAAACAAGCTCATGGAGTCATTTATTGCTTGCTTTACTTTTTAAAAAGGGAAAAAAAAATCTGTTGGACAAGAAAGAATGTGACTGCGTTTTTGTTTATGGCCAATGAGCCCAGATGAATATGTGGTAAACGTTGCCGAGACCGTTGCAAAGCAAATCACCGTGTCACAGGAAATATTATTAAGTTCTATAATTTCCTTTTCTGAAACTAGTTTCCCTGGATGGAGTTGGAGAAAGAAAATTACATTCAATATTCACCTTAACTGAAAAGCATCTGAGTGTGGTGGCTGCGAGCCTATAAATAGCTCATCTGTGACCTCATTACTGTTCTCTCCCTGCCTCGCAGTCTCCAGTTTCCAGGCGAACAGAAAATTGTCAATCGTCTGAAGAATCTGGCTATACAGGCAGCTTATTTGGCTAGCTCCGACCTGGTCCTTGTCCTTCTTTAGTGACTGGGCACCACACCTTCCTTTAAATGAAAACCGCCTGCCCGCTGCTTTGCCTCCACCGCTCACGTAATTGCAGTTGTGTGGAAACTGGCCTAAGGTGACCTTGAAAACTGTTTTTAACCTTTCCGAGCCCCAGGTTACCCATCTGTAAAGTGAGGGCTGTGGCTGCTTCAGCCTCCTTTCAATGGAAGGCTTTGAGGACTGGTTAGATAGTGTGCATAAAGCAAGTTGACCTCTGGTGGGAGGAATACAATGTCTGAGCTTCTTTGCGGCTCTCCGGGCTCTCGGAGCAGGCCTCTTCAGTACAACATGGTCATTCTCTGAGCTTGTGGAGCCGCTTGGAGAGGAAATTCACACCATTCAGGGCAAAACAATCCACTCTAGTTTCTAAATGGGGGATTGTCTATCCATGGAGCCCCAATTTAACAGATGGTTGCCAACCTTCCACTTGATTTTGTGCGTCTTGAAGCTGTGGTCATTAAAACTTCAGCTGGCCGATAACTTCGTAGAGGCTGTGTGGAAAGAGGTGGGTGGGTGTCTGAGTGGCATTGAAGTCAAGGATACAGCCCAGAGGAGCCAGGGGTGTCTTAAGCCTGATGCTTAGAAGCAGCCATTAAATTAACATGTAACAGATCAAGCAGGGTCCCTGAATCCTACCGGCAGTTAAGGCTCTGAAGTTGCTTCCCACGTGTTTGGGCTGCTCCTACGGAGGCCAGCATTTTAGCAGCTCACTAATAAAGTATCTTTTTCCAGATCTGAGCCCTTGGGCTTCATGTTTACTTTCAAGTTCCTAGTTTTCAGAAGATGGAACCTGAACCTGGAGCAAGGGCTCTTGGGGGAGTGGGGGGAGGGGAAGGGATCAAATCTCTTTCTGTTTTCATTTTACAGCCTTCACAGAAATGAATCCCAGCAAGGAAATTTTTCCCACCCAAGGCTGCGGGATTTCAGAATGCTCCCCATATCTCTGTAGCCATGAGTCCTGTGTACCTGTGTCCATTATTCAGCTTGTGAAATTTTCATTTTCTCTAGCAAATGTCTTGCTTTACTGAACATTTTGACCGTTTCCACGGATCATTTTGTCACAAGAAGTAAACATAGTTCTTCAAATGATTTCTTTCATTTTCTGACAACTTGGGAACCAAAATAAAATTGACATTCCCAGAAAACAAAAGGTGCTGTGGAACTCAGGGGCATTTACTCTGAAATAAAAATTTGTGTTTACTCAGAGCTCAGTTTCTGTTGAGAAACAAACACGGGAGACCCTCAGCGAAAGAAGAGCAGCCCCCCGTTGACACATTCTCTCCTTGATGGATGATGTTGTCTTGGCAAAGCCGCTTCAGAAATGGGAATCGGGGAACAAATGGGTTGGTGTTATTCATTAAAATACCTTTTAAAGGAGAAAAGAAATCACAAAACCCAAAGGATTGCATTTGAAACCAGCAGAATCTAGCTGTCTTAATTTGTTCTTTGGGAAGTAAAGAAAATCGGTTTGCTCTTTGTCCCCACTGCTGTGACATCAGGATGTTGGAAGTCCTTGAAGCTATACTCACACATGTGGCTTGTTATTGGGAGGTGCACACAGGTCGGTGGGTGTGCTCCCTGTTTGCCAAATGACCAATCTTTTTTGTGTCCCACAGGCTGGAACTGGGAACTGTGTGCTTCTGGAGGGCTGTTGAGATGGGCTGAGGTTTCTCAATTGTTCTGAGGGCTCAGTACAGTGCACGGCACAGGCTACCTCAATTTATCCCCAGACTGCCTTTCATCATAGTCTTCATTATCCAAGTGAAGAAATGATAAAAATTTTTTTAGTCATTAGCCAAATGTCACACAGGCAGGGAAGAGCAGAGCTGGGATTTGAACTTAGGTAGACTGTCTTCAAGGCTCATCTTTTTAAGTATTGGGCTTATAAACTATCTCTTTGTATAAACTATAAGAATAAAGAGGCCCTAAGACACTGAGACCTTTCAAAGTCTTTCAAAGACCTTTCAAAGACCTTCACTGCCCTGCTATTTTCTGTCTCTACCTTCAGCCATTTTTAATGATTGGCTTTCCATTTTCCCTCGATTGATTCTTTCTTAAATATCTTTGAATTCACAATTAGCATAACATAGTTAATACACATTTTTTGCTGCTGTTGGAATCTATTTAATTGCCTATCAAATAATGTAAATCTGTCAGTAATATAACCATATTGCTTTGTTTCTACCCTGAATAAACATATTGCCTTAAATCCTGTTTTAAAATTAAAATTTGGACCTGGGAGGTGGTTCAGTGGGTAAATCACTTGCCACCAAGACTAATGATCTGAGTTCAATTTTCACTCCTATATGATTGAAGGCAAGAAGCCGTGCAGGCTGTCTTCTGACCATCACTTGCATACTGTGGTAAGCATGTGCCTTCTTCCATCCCTCCCCAAAACAAAAAACAAAACACCAACTCCTATGTCATAAATAAAGTAAAATAAATAAAAATCTAATTTTAACTTTTATAATCATAGCCCTGTTATCCTCCTCCCCAGTATGTGATTTCTCATAAGTTTGGAGAAGAGATAAGAAATTTGTGCTGGGCAGTGGTGGTGCATGCCAGTAATCTGAGTACCTGGGAGACAGAGGCAGGCAGATCTCTGTAAGTTCAAGGCCAGCCTGGTCTACAAAATGAATTTCACGACAGCCTGAGCTACACAGAGAAACTCTGTACGAAACCACCCCCCCCCACACACACACCCAAAAGAAGAGGTTTGGTGCTTCTTTCCAGTGTGGGCATTTCTGTTTTACAAACTCCCCAATTTGGGGTGATTTTGTTCATTTTTACCTTCTCTATTAACACACTTACATAGTGCTGATAATACATGAAGTAACCTAACAATTTCCAAGCCATTTTTGAGAAATTAGAATTAGGACATTGATACTTGCAAAAGGGATCTTTTTTCCCTCCTTTTTAGACCTGAGATGGTAAGCCTTCTTGGTTTGGAGGTGCGTGGAATTGAAAGGCACACCTCTAGACATCTCGGAGAAAGCGTCTGCAGGAAGGATTGACTGAGAGGAGAAGGATTTCCTTCAGAGGAGCAGTGCTTCCCGGTGGCAGTCCAGATGGAATGGGGTCCTAAGAATAAGCAGGCTGGCTTGGTTACGCCTGTCTCACTCTTGCTGCACATCCATCCCTCTTGTTGCTGTCGTTGGGTCATGCCAGCACTGACCTTTCTTGGTCTTCCAACTTGGACAGAAGACCAATGTCTCTCTAGGAATTCTTCAGTCCTTTAGCAGCAGAAAGGTACTGCTGAGCCATCCAGCTTTGTGGCCTGAGCAGCTCCCAGTTATCACCTTCTCCAGCATGCAGAGGCCATTGTTGTACTACCCAGCTGGTAATGTGTAAGCCAGTCGAATACATCCCAATTCACACTGTGTATGCATTCTATTGATTTTGATTCTCTAAAGAACTTTGGCTAATACAAGCTCTGACAGAAGTTTATGTGAAGTTGATTTCATCTCTTGCTCTGTTCTCCAGAAGAAAAAGCCAGTGAATTTGATGCTAGTCTCAAATATTTCTGACTCAATGTCAAAAGCAATTAAGGACTGGACACGGATCATCTTTTGGAGCGGTAAAACATAAATGTCAGTAGGTTGGAAGCTTCTGTTTCTCTGTTACAAGTCCTGTTTCCTCTCTGTCTTAGGTAACATGGGCTTTTATAACAAAACAGAAAGCTGGGCAATTTGAACATCAGTAATTTAATTCTTATAGTTATGAGACTGGAAGTCCATGTCTAACATGCCCAATAGTGTGGGCTTTCTTTCTGACTTGAAGATGTCCACTTCTTTCTGTGTCATCAATCACCTGGTGACCCCATCATGAGGGTCCCACCCTCTATGTGTCCTCATCATGATAAAATTCACTAATAAGACCCTATCTTCCAGACTATCATCTGGTGGAGGAGTATATTTCCATCTGAGTTGGGGGATACAACTCAGGCTCATGATGTGAGGTAGACTATTTCCTCACACTGTGCTTATTAATCTAAATTAAGAACTTGATTTATCTTTGCAAGTGGCATTAGCTTGATCAGCTTTAGTATCTGATAGTAAAGGTCCTGTAGGTGGAGGCTGTTCTTTCATTCCTGGCTGCCCAGACCTGAAATAATCATACAGAAACTATATTAAAAAACAACACTTAAGCGTATTGCTAGCTAGCTCTTATATCTTAAATTAACCCATCCCTATTATTCTGTACCTTACCATGAGACTCGTGCTTTACCAGTAAGTTTCCTGGGTGTCTGTCTCCTTTGGCAGCTACATGGTGTCTCTCTGACTCTGTCTTCTTTCTCCCAGCATTCAGTTTAGTTTTCCCGTCTAACTCTATTCTGTCCTGCCACAGGACAAAGCAGTTTCTTTATTAATAAAACATATTCACAGCATTCAGAGGGGGAATCTCACATCAGGGTTTATTGTAATAAAATGAAATAAAGCATGTACTTGTATAAGATAATAAAATTGGCTTTTCCAGGGTCTGTTTTTGACATCCAACAAGTTATCTGCCAGGTGGAGAGTTTTTCTATGATAGATTTTGTCTCTGTTCATCCTGAACTGTGTTCTGGACTACATCTTTTTTTTTTTTTCTGGAGCAAAATCTTTTCTTTTCAGGCAAAAGGTACAAAGTAACTGAAGATTGAATTTATGTTTGTAACTCTAATAAAGACTCAGAAGGCAGAAGCTTTTGAAAATGATTCATACAGTGAACCAAAGTGATTGGACAATGAGTACTCAAAAGCCTTTTCTCAAGAGAATACAGAACACTTTAAAAATCATTAGCAAGAGATGGTCCTACTGGAACTTGTTAGGCAGTAAGAATAAAATAAGAAAACACAGTGACTGCCTTAGTGAAGGTTCAGGAACGTATCATTTTTTTGTAGATGTATTTTAGGCTTCCTACATTTGTTTGCCCCTTTAAGTAAAATATTGGTACTTTATGATAAAAATCATTTTAAAAATATGTATATGTGTAAATGTTTTTTAATCTCTGTGTTTCCTTCTTGGAACCACACGTATGAGTAAGATGTTTAGTTGTCTTGGAGACTTGCAGACAACATGTAGATATACTTCTTGGAAGATACTCAGTAGAAAGAGGAAAAGTGAAAATGTTTTAAGAGGAAATTATGGACAAAGAAAGACTGAATTCAACGTAGGTTTAAATTCATATTGTTTCTTCACTTCCTCTATTCTAATTCATGGATTACTAGTTGTAACCAAGTGTGACTGACTGTGGGTTTTGTTGTTGTTGTTGTTGTTGTTGTTGTTGTTTTGATGGGGTTGGAATAGTACCAGGAATGAAACCCATAGCCTCCCACATGCCAGGCAAGTGCTCTTACCACTATATTCCCAGCCCAGTTGTCTGCCATTTATCAAGCATTGTTCTAGATCCATGGGAGCATGTGTGTGTGTGTGTGTGTGTGTGTGTGTGTGTATGTGTGTGTTTGTTTCATTGAACAAATGATTATAATGAAAACTATATTAAAGCCATTCTTTAAAGAATCAAAGACCACCAGATGATAGAATCAGCTATTAAAAAGTGGGGATATAATATGGATAAGCAGTCATACAAAGAGCTGGGGTGATGGCTGGGGGTGCTATAGTAACTGTAATAATTACCCCAATAATTTACTGGTTTTGAGTTACTTCTTTCATTGATTCCCTAAAATTTGAAATTTATAGAACTCTATTATATCACCCAAGAGATTCTCAAGTTTTCAGACTGAGCTGAAAGTTTGGAGCTGCCACAGTATATAATCTGGGCTGGGAACAAGTATGGGTACCAATTTGTTTTGTTTTTAAATTTTAGGGCCCTTTTTAGTTAGTGCTAATCCCTACAAGGCAAAAGAAGAGATATTCTAGAATGAGTCTGTAATGAATTGTGAGCTTCCGCATGACAAGTGAGCATGCCTCAGAATCCCCAGGGTGTAAGCACTGGCTCTTGACTTAAGATCCTAATTTCATCAGCGGAATGTTTTTCTCTCTAGAACTTTTCAATTCCACTGGTGAAAATCTATGTTTTTTTTTTTCTTTTATAGAAACAAAGCAGTGGTGGGGGCTGCGAGAGAGGGGTTTCAGTGATTAAAAGACTCATTTTTGTGCACATGTTCTGCCTGTCCAGAACTCTGTTTTCCTTTGTTTGCCTTTATTATATCTAGTTACATGTGGTTAAGACCTGAAGGTGAAACTAAGTAGAAACACAGGTAATTGCCTGGTTCCCTTTCATGCTTTTTACCCCCAGCAAATAAATGCATATTTCATTGAAGTTGATTGTGAACTACTTAGCACAAATGGAAGAAGTCAAGTTTTGTACTCTTGGGCAATCATACTATTTTGTATTGTGCTAGTAACTTTAAAATTGCAATTAAGTATATTGTGTTCTACAGCTTCTTTTAGAAGTAAATCTAGCCTGAGTTTTGATGCATTTAGTCTCCCATTTATTTTTCTCTGTAAATGGTAAAAATTTATAAAATTGCAAATGTGGAGTTTCCATGTTGCTTTCTTAGAGTTGTGTTTGCTGTCAAGGGATCTATGAGCAAACCCAGTATTTATCAGAATAATAAATAGGTCAGTGTCTCTCTGTGTGCTTGCTCTCACTCCTAAAACAAAAATGCTAATCACAAATATTTTCTGGATGAAGCGATGACAGATGTTACCAAATGTCCCTATTTCTTATACACAGGATCCTCTCAGCATGCACATATATACTGATAAGAAAGACAGCAGAAACACACCTCTTGTTTGGGAAGCAGCTGAATGAGGCGGGGTTTCAGAGAGTAGCCAAGTGCCAGCCAAGAATCAGGCAGCATTTTTCACATTCCAGAAGGAATCACTAAGAGTTGGGGGACTAGAGAACCAGCTTGGATAGTGGGAATTGTATCGTGGGGGAGGGGAAGAGCATGGGCTGCTCTTTATATCTTTCTTTTCTAGGAAAAAAAGAGCAGCCAGCAGAAAGGAGCCAGGGATCAACGTGGGGTGAGGGTGGAGGGGCCAGCAACTGCTGAGCCAGTCAATAGGCAGATTGTTCATCACACGTTACCAGCAGATTAGCTGAGCAAATGCAGACAATGCTGATTAGCGACTTGAAATGCTTCAGTTCTTACCGGGGAGAACAAAGCCCCGTCTAGATCACTACCCTACAGCCCAACGGCACTAATGGCGCCCAGCTATGCTCAGCATCATGTTTAGAACTAAGCAATGTGGGCGCCCTGTCTATCTGTATTCACTAACAGATAGTCTCTCATCTCCGGAATGGTGGCAAGATACAGATCTTATTTCTCCCAGATTCTCCAGGGACGGTGGTCTTATAATCACACCCCTGCATGTGGCAGCCCTTCCCGTTGTCAGCTGTGTGTTCCTTTTCCTTTAATCGGAGAAGGCAGATATCATTGCATTGTTACAACTTGGCCTCTTTCTCACACTGACCTTGCAAATGCAGGTAATCACATGGGAGAAAAATTTAAATTCCTCTCCAAGAGCATTAAAAAGAACTTGCAGTCCCCAACAGTTATAAATATATTTGAATATTTTAAAGTCATGAAATGAAGCAAAAAAAAAAAAAAAAAAAAGGATTGCCTTTTATCCTTTTTCCAAATAGGTTTCAGACAAAGCCTGTGTATTGTTGGTTTTATCTGGACTGTCTTTCTTCCTAAGAGACCTCTAGTGATTTGAGTCCACCTCCTTTGGAGCTTTGGTCTGGGCATCTAGGAGATAGATTGTGACCTTGGGTTGACACTCATTCTATGATGTCCTAAATTTTCAAAGAAACTTTTTATGCAGTATTACCATAGCCATTAAATGTCACCTTTCCATTTAATTGATATTATAATTACATTTTACATATGTAAAAATAAGCTTGATAGTTTTTATAGATTTGTGTTGTTCTTTGTCCGAGGCCTTTTTCTCATCCCAAGATTAATGAGCTTGGGTTCCCTCATGGCCTCTTGATAGGATTCACCCAGACAGAAGCACTCAGAGGTTCCCTGAGTCTTCCAAAGCTTCAGTGATGTCTTGTACCTTAGTGGGCTGGCAGCTTTGTTGTCCTTTCTCCATTCTTTCTCTTCTCTAAATGTCCAGCCCCTTCTTTATTTTTTTACTTATTCACACCCAACTTCTCTAAATTAGCTAAACAATTTAAAAACACTTCAGAATATTTTGTAGAAGCAAAGCCTTTTCTTTAATTTCTTCATTTCCTTCTTTTTCTTTGCAGTTAACCTTGCCATTGCTTAAATACAAAAGCATTTTGAGAGAATTATTTGCATCTGATTTCAAAGACAACATCATACATGTTAATCATGTTCTCTAAAACTTCACAAAGCAATATTTTAGAAAACCTTACCAAAATACATAAATGACCCCAAAAAACTGTATGAGGGAACTTTTACAGCTGATAAATACCTTCAGTGATGTGGCACAATACAAAATCAACTCAAAAAAATCAGTAGCCCTCCTAAATACAAATGATAAGGAAGCTGAGAAAGAGATCAGAGAAACATCACCTTTCACAATAGCTGCGAACAACATAAAATATCTTGGGGTAACACTAACCAAGAAGTGAAAGACCTGTTTCACAAGAACTTTAAGTCTTTGAAGAAAGAAATTGAAGAAAATACCAGAAAATAGAAAGATCTCCCATGCTCTTGGATAGATAGGTTCAACATAATAAAAATGGCAATCCTACCAAAAGTAATCTATATATTCAATGCAAGCCCCATCAAAATCCCAACAAAATTCTTCACAGACCTTGAAAGAACAATACTCAACTTCATATGGGGAAAAATAACCCAGCCAAAACAATCCTGTACAATAAAGGAAAATTCGGAGGCATCACCATCCCTGATATCAAGATCTATCATAGAGTAACTGTAATAAAAACAGCTTGGTATTGACACAAAAACAGAGAGGTTGACCAATGGAATCAAATTGAAAATGTGGATATTAATCCACACACCTATGAACACCTGATTTTTGACAAAAAAAGCTAAAAATATACAATAGAAAAAAGAAAGGATCTTCAACAAATGGTGCTGGCATAACTGGATGTCAACCTGTAGAAGAATGAGAATAGATCAATATCTATTGCCGTGCACAAAGCTCAAGTCCAAATGGATTAAAGACCTCAATATAAATCTGCCCACACTAAATCTGTTAGAAGAGAAAGTAGGAAGTAGCCACAGGTACAGGAGACCACTTCCTAAATATAATACCCGTAGCAGATACTGAGAGCAACAGTAAATAAATGGGACCTCCAGAAACTGAAAAGCTTCTGTAAAACAAAGAACACAGTAAATAAGACAAAAAGGTAGACTACTGAATGTGAAAAGCTCTTCACCAACTGCACATCAGACAGAGGACTGATCTCCAAAATATATGGAGAACTCAGGAAATTATACATCAAATTTCCAGATTGCCCAACTGAAAAATGGGGTACTGCTGTAGGAAATCCTAAGTTATCCACCCACTTGGGTGTAGCCTCTTACATAATGAATGCTGATGTAATATAAAGCTTGTTTGCCCTTTCTTCCCGCTGTGGGATTCAGCTGCTGTTCCCCATTTAAGCAGAGGACTATGAACTGTGAGTATACCCCTAAATAAATAACCCTTTATTATACTCAATTCTGAGCTAGTGTGGGATTTCTTCAGCAACCGTCTTTTGGCGCCTACTTGGTTCTGAACTCCACACCTACCGTGTTGACTGGTCTAAAAGGCCTAACCAGTCCACAGCTCAGAAGTTCTCCCTCCCCCACCCACTTGGCTTGCTTTCACCTACTAAGCAGTGGTCTATAAAATCCCCTCCACAGCAGAGCTAAGTGGACATGGCAACTTGGAAATTTCCCAAGCTCACCGCGCCCCACAACACACACACTGCTGGGTTCTCTGCCGTGCTGCAATTTGCACAGTTTCTGGTTTGTGCTCCCTGGTACTGAGTTCTGGGCTCCTTGGTCTGTGTACAAAATTGATTTAAATGCTTGTAATTTGTCAAGCAAAGCATACCTCCCAGTATTTAACCAACACCAAGGCAAAAAAACCAAAGATACTCAGGAGTATTTGTGGCGCCACCAGTGTCACCAATGGTCACGACTCTGCAACTATGACACCTGCTAAACAATAAAGATTATTACACCTAAAACAATTTACCATACTTCATAACACAGATAAATATTTTATTAATTAATAAATCAATAAATTTAAAAGTTATATAATGGCAGACAACATTACCATTGAGAATTTTAGTAACCTTTTTGCTAATACTATGGATTGTATGCTGCAAGGCTTATATGATTATTGTGATACATTCGTTTATTGGATATTGGGACTCAGTTTTTTCTTCATATTATATCCTTAAGAAAATCATTTTATAACAGAACCAAGAATGAAGTAATTTAGAAATGATACAATCTTTACAGACTAATAATGAACAGCTAGCTGACAGAATTAATACCAATGAAAATCAAAAGCTACCTGAAAAATTAATACTATTGAAAAGGAAAACATTAATTTAACAGACAAAAATTCAATCCATGTCAAAGGGTACTGAGAAATTATCTGAATGAATAATACTCTTGAATTTGACAATCAAAATTTGTTAAAAATTTATGATAGGTTATCAGATAGAGTATCTCTCCAGGAAGGCAATCTGCATGCTATCCAAATAATGTCCAAGAATTAGATGTTATCTTTAAAGGAAAAACTTTAGACCTTGGAATCACATGTGTAGAATGAGGGCCAGAGGCTAGGTGCCTCAATGAAATCACTAGAAATATAAACAGGCCAGGAGATTCAAGCTTTACAGAAGACAGTAGTAAAAAGATTTGAAACCACTGAGGAAATTATTGGAGCTGATGAGCAGGGAAAGAAGGTACAAGGACAGGATTTAACATTGCCAATGCTTGTCAGAGATGACTTACCGAGGGTTTTAGCTTCCTACCCTGTAATCTACTCTGACAAAGCATCAAATTCTAAAGGCCCAAAAGGATCAAAAGAAGGTAGATGGATATAGGAATGAATGATCTAAAAGAAATTAAGCAAGCAATAATAACTTATGGCTTGTATTCCACATTTGTTAGGGAGACAGTAAAGACCTGGGCTACTAGAATTAAGGCCATGACAAATGACTGGCTTTAGTTAGTTTCAGCAGTCCTGGATGATGGGCCTTCATTGATATGGAAATGTTATTTCAGGGAAGAGCCAAAATTTTTAGAACAACAGGGAAAAGCAAAAGGATTTGGGACTTCCCAAGACCAAATTTTTGGTAAAGACACTTATGCTAACCCACAGACTCAAACTCTTTATGATGAACAAATCTTGTCCCTATGTCACAAAGCATACTTAAATGCTTGGGACAGGATTCAAGAATTAGGAAAATTAATTGAATCACAAACCAGGGTTAAACTGGTTAAAAGGGTTAAACACTTTAGTGACTTTTTACAAACAGTAACTAAGGCTATACAAATAGGAGTAAAAGATCCAGATGCTAGACAAGAACTTATTGAATCTCTGGCTTTTGAAAATGCCAACTTAGAATGTAAAAAATGCTTGGGCCTTTAAAGGTTAGATCATCACCAATGGATGAATGGATCCTGCATACAATGAACATTGAGACATTTGATTATAATACTGAATCTTGGGTAGGAGAAGCAATTTCCAAAGAAATGAGGAGAAATCGAAATGCCAAAAGTTTTAATTGTGGTTGAATAGGACATTTGAGAAGGGAATGTGTACAAGAAATTCCTAGAAATAATGTCTCCTCTGGGAATGGCAAAAATTAAAGGTATCAACATTCTGGCTGGGATTGTACCAATGAATGCAGATCAACAAATGACAGACGAGGAAACCCAGTACTTATTCAGGTTTTCAATGGGCAACTGTTTTGAGCACAGAAAAGGCTGATTTAGTAATCACACATTTATTAGATATGGCCATCATGAGTATACATGCACAAGTAAAGACAGATAATGTCCCAGCATATGTTTTTAAGAGAATGAAACAGTTGTTTGCTTATTATAATATAAAACATGTTATATAATATAAAACAGGTATACCAAACAATCCTAAAGGTCAAGCAGTTATAGAAAAATCAAAATTGAACTATAAAGAATGTGTTAAACAAACAGAAAGGGATGGAAAATACCCCCAGAAATAGATTACATAATGCTTTATTAACCTTGAATTTTCTTAATGTTGATGAGAAAGAAAGAACAGCAGCAGAGAGACATTGGATAATAGGAAAGTCTTCTGAATTAAAACAGCCAGTATATTTCAAGGATGTATTGACCTCATAATGGAAACCAGGAGATGTGGAAGGGGTTTTGCTCTTGTTTTAACAGGAGAAGAAAAGTTATGGATACCATCAAAATTAATAAAGATTTGGTTTGAAAAAGAGAAATTTCTTGAGAAAGAGAAATGACAGCTCAACCATAGAGGTGACAACCAATCAGGTTGTAAGGAAACCTCATTAAAGGTAGGGCGGCATTCTGTTCTTGTCTTTGCAGGAAAATACTCATCTTTCAAAAGTCAAGAGACCCTGGATATCCAGATTCCTAAAGAGGAAAAGATAATTATCCAGATAGGATCACCAAACATAGAGAATTATCATTTATGAGGACAAGTCATCTGAGGGTAAGAATCTCTGAATACTAACTAGAATAATAGTCATGACTTCCCTAAAAATCAAAGCTGGCTTTGGAGTTGGACAATGGCTTTATCTTTCTCTAAATCCAAGAATGCTGTTAAAATAAAAATTCAGAATTTCTGTCTCATGTCAGGAGCCATGGTATGGGAGATAAAGAAGAAAAAATTTAGAAAAAAAATTTTACTTTTCTTCATACCCATTTTTGTCTCTATCATACCTTTCACTGAATACATATGTCTGTATAAATAATGTTTATGTTTTCCACAATAAACAATGAATTTTCCTACAGTAATCTTTGAAGTTTCAAGGAAGAACATTGGGCTCCACAACAACAACTTCACCTAGTTGATATGATGGCATGATGCTGATAGTGCTTCTATAAGATATGTTTTGGGTACCAGCTGCTCAAGATGGTTCCCACTTGGTTAGCTGAAATGGTGCACTTTTTTACAACGTTCTGGCCAGAACTCCAAATAGAAACCTCAAAAAACCCTACCAAATACTCAAAGACTATTTGTAGTTATACCAGACAGTAATCTTGGAACTTAACCATCATTTTACTTTTACAGGATCCCATAGAAAGAACATCACCCCCAAGACAGCTGGAAGTAATTGTAGGAGATGATGTCCCCTCTCCCAACAAAGTTTGTCCTCAGGTTTAGGGACATCATTTAGGGGTTTATTATGATTGTTATAAGATTGGAGGTTGGAGAGAAATTATGTAGGCTCAGGGATCTCTTTTAAAAAAAGGGGGAATTTTGATGGGATAATGGATTAGTGTAAGTTTATTTACATTAATAATAACAGTGAGTAATAGACTGAATATTTGTGGGCTATTATTTATAGGTAATTTACATTGGTATAGATTCTTGTATACTGATACAAACTTAACTTATATTGAATATATAAGCTTTTGTCTAAAGTATTTGTGTACCTACACAAAGTTATTTTGTCAGATTATAAGCATGCACACTTCTACCTTTGCTTAAGACATTTTGTATATTGATAAAATTTTAGGATATATTTATCATTTTGCAATATACATTTCTACCTCTGATCAAGATACTTATACATTGTTTACATTTTGAGGTCATTGTCCTCATTTGTTGCACAGTTGTTTATAGATTGTTTAATATTCTAATGTGAAGTCTTAGTCTTTAAGTTATATAGGTATTAAAAATTATAGGTCAGCCGGGCAGTGGTGGCGCACGCCTTTAATCCCAGCACTTTTGAGGCAGAGGCAGGCGGATCTCTGTGAGTTTGAGACCAGCCTGGTCTACAAGAGCTAGTTCCAGGACAGGCTCCAAAACCACAGAGAAACCCTGTCTCGAAAAACCACAAATAAAAAAAAAAAAGAATTATAGGTCAATAGTTATCTAAGTTTGTCATATTTATTTTTGGGTTAATCAGGTTCTTTAGATACATAAGAGATTGTACTCTGAATAGATAGGTAATCTTCAACCACTTCAAAGAACTATAGAATATGGCATTTAAATAACATAGGGTTCTGTTGATGTGAGACATGATTGCTCCTGGCAGCATTGATCTATTCCTGAGAGAATGTTGAGCACTGAAGATACTCCACTTGGAGCTTGTTTTCTTCCTAGCAAAACTGGCCTTTGAGCAAGAAACTGCCCATGCATCAACCACTGACAAAATGCACGATGTCTGGAAAGGAAAAGCATGACACAAGAAAAAAAAGACTGTCAAATCTTGCCAAGACAGGGTAAGGCAGTTTTGAAAAATTCCCTACCTCTGCCATTGGTCTGTCAGTTACTCTAGGCCTTAGCCAAAGTTGGCTGTTCCAATGTTGCAAATGAGACTTTGGGTGATGTCCGAGGTAGCCAGTTGTCTCTGTCATTTGTTGCACATTTTGGAAGTTGCTTTATTGCACTTCCTGCTACTCAAGTAATATTATTTCCCTTCTCAGATCTTTGGTGGGGTTGAAGACAAGATAGTTGTAATGACTTTCCTCTCATGACTTGGCAAAATTATTTATAATATAAGACTTAAACTCCTTAGGATAGGATAATTATTGAAACATTTATCACATATTTCTACCTTGATACTGTTTATGCTGGTTGAAATTCTATTTTTATACCTGATATTTGTTCTTATTGTTTATAATTTTGTATTAAGCTTAGAACTGTCTTATTTAAACAAAAGGGGGAGGTGCTGTAGGAAATCCTACAGCTAGTAGCCTTTAAGTTATCTGCCCACTTGGGTGTGGCCTCTTATAGTATAAATGCCAATGTAAAGCACACTTGTTCTGTCTTTTGGCTGCAGAATTTGGTTATTGTTCTCCATTCCAGCAGAGTCTGTGATCTGTGAGTCTACCTCTAAATAAATAACGCTTTATTATACTTAATTCTGTGCTAGTGTGGGATTTCTTTTTAGTGTCAATCTTCAGGGTACAGAACTAAGCAGAGAATTCTCAACAGAAGAATCTCAAATGGCCCGAAAGACACTTAAGGAAATGTTCAACATCCTTAGCCATTGGGGAAATTGAGATCAAAACAACTCTGAGATGCCATCTTACACCAATCAGAATGGCTAAGATAAAAAACACCAATGATAGCTTATGCTGGAGAGGATGTGGAGTAAGTGGAGTACTCATCTATTGCTAGTGGGAATGGAAAGTTGTACAACCACTTTAAAAATCAGTATGGCATTTTCTCAGATAATTGGAAATCAACCTACCTCAGTACCCATCAATATCACTTTTTGCATATACCCAAAAGATGCTCAATCATACTAGAAGGACATTTGTTCAGCTATGTTCATAGCAACATTATTTGTTTGTTTTATTGATTTTTATTTAGCTCTATGTTTTTCTATGCTCCCCTCCATGCTTGTCCTCTCCCCCTTTAACCCTCCTGAAGGTCCCCATGCTCCCAATTTACTCAGGAGATTTTGTTTTTTTCTACTTCCCATGTAGATTAAAACTATGTAAGTCTCTCTTAGTGTCCTCATTGTTGTCTAAATTCTCTGGGATTGTGGTTTGTAGGCTATGTTTCTTTGCTTTATGTTTAAAAACCACTTACAAGTGAGTACATGTGATCATTGTCTTTCTGGGTCTGAGTTACCTCACTCAAAATAATGTTTTCTAGCTCTATCCATTTTCCTGAAAAATTCAAGATGTCATTTTTTTCTGTTGTGTAGTACTCCATTATATAAATGTACCACATTTTCCTTATCCACTCTTTGCTCAAGGAACATTTAGGTTGTTTCCAGATACTGGCTATGACAAATAATGCTGCTATGGACATAGTTGATCACATGTCCTTGTGGCACAATTGAGCATCCTTTGAATATATACTCAAAAGTGGTATTGCTGGGTCTTGAGGAAGATTGTTTCCTAATTTTCTGAGAAATCGCCACATTGACATCCAAAGGGGCTGTACCAGCTTGCATTACCCCCAGCAATGCAGAAGTGTTCCTTTTTCCACACAACCTCTCCAGCATATATTGTCATCAGTGTTTTTTATCTTGGCCATTATTACAGGTATAAGATGGAATCTCATAGTTGTTTTGACTTGCATTTCTCCAATGACTAAGGATGCTGAACATTTCCTTAAGTGTTTTTCAACCATTTTAGTTTCCTCCGTTGAGAGTTCTCTGTTTAGGTCTGTACTACGTTTTTCTTTATTGGATTATTTGTTCTTTTGTTGACCAATTTCTTGAGTTCTTTGTA
>NC_022030.1:9826084-9829661 GCF_000317375.1 Microtus ochrogaster
CTGGAAATGGGAAAGAGACAAGATCTCCTGACAAAATTGGGAGCATGGGAGTGGGGGGAGTAGGGAGGGCAGAAAGGGAAGACAAGGGGAGAAAGGGAAGGAATAGGAGAACTTGAAAGAATGGGATAGTCAAGATGGAGGAAGGACAGAGATGAAAGTAAGGATAGAGATATTTTGATTGAGGGAGCCATTATAGGGTTAGCAAGAAACCTGACACTAGAGAAATTCCCAGGAATGTACAAAGATAAATCCAGCTAAGACCCTAAGCAATAGAGGAGAGGGTGCCAGAACAGGCCTTGACCTATATAGTCAGACTGATGAATATCTTAAATATCACCATAGAACCTTCATCCAGTAACTGATGAATAACAGAAATGGAGACCTGCATTGGAGCACTGGACTGAGCTCCAAAAGTCTAGTTGAAGAGTGGGAGAAGTGAGAATATGAGCAAAGAGGTCAAGACTGTGATGGGTACACCCATTGAAATAGTTTGCCTGAGCTAATGGAGCTCACCAACTCCAGCCAGACAGGAAAGAAAACAGCATAGGTCCAAATTAGTCCCTCTGAATGTGGGTGACAGGTTGGGGCACACTGTGGGGCCACTGACAGTGGCACCAAGATTTATCTCTTTTATTATTGCTTGTATTGACTTTTTTGGAACCTATTCTCTTGAATACCTTACTCAATCTAGCTATAGCAGGAAGGGCCTTGGACCTTCCCTAAAGCAATGTGCCTTACCCTCTCTGAGGAGGGGATGGGAGATTTAGTGAGGGGGTAGGTTGAGGGAAAGGGAAGAGGGGGAGGGAGTGGGAACTGAGATTGGTATGTAAAATTAAAAAAAAAGATAGTTTTCTTTCTTTCTTCCTTCCTTTCTTTCTTTTAAAATAAAGCCTTAGCCAAAGAAAAAAAGAAAAGAAAAGAAAAAGAAAAAAACCCAGGAACAAAGGTGAGCAAGGATATAAATAAACAACTCAGGTGTGAAATATAGAAGCCAATAGACATAACAGACATATGAAAATGCTCACATTTTCTGGCAAATTGGATCAAATGCAGAGTCTACATAAATTCTCATCAAACTGGCAAAAAGATGGGTAATATCTAGTGTTGGCAAAGATGTAGAGAAGAGAGTAAGAGCATAACTCAGTACTGTTCTGCTTCCAGTCAGCTTGCCACTAATCTGTCAATTATAAAATATTGTTTATACATAATGATATAAATGTTATAAAATGGTATCTATTGTTGGTATATAATAATATAAAATGTCATCTATTTGTGCCATTTTCAAAACGTTATCTACAGGAACCACAGATGTGAATATTACATCTTCCTCCTCTCTTTTTAAGAACGCTTATACAGAAAAATGCAGCCAGTGTAAGCGATGTTCCATTTATAGCCTGGATACCATGTAAGAGGGAAGAATAGTTCATTATCACTAATCTACACATGACATAGAATCTCAGGATGAAGAAGATGAATCTCAGAAATAAGCATAGAGAAATTTCATGTATGTACAGGAGAAGGAAATCCCCACCATATATATGTGTAAAACTATCACAAATATCTGGAAAGATAATAGTTTATGGCTGAATAATCAACTTGGGGTAAAAAAAAAGTTTTGCAACCAGAAAAGACAAGGTAGGTTTAATCAATGATTCTGGATATTCATAATTATGCTTTATTTTGGGGACACAAACCAATAGACAATGTAGTTTCAAGTGCACAGTTAGGAGTTAAGTTAAACAGGATGGTAACTAATAATGGCTTGCAGGAAACAAGATTGAATGGTAAATGATAATGAGGTGTCCCCTCCCACCTTAGTAAGAGTGACATATTAGGGAACAGGAAGAAGTTAACACAGATGCTGCATCCTGTGACTTTATCTGTTAGTGACTCTTCATGTAAGACTTCATCCACAAGAAACAAATGAAGAAAACTACATGGTCTGCTGAGAGGCAGGAAAGATGCAAAATGTAAATTACACACATCTCAATCTTCTATTGTATGGATTATGGTTCATGTCTATATAGACAGATTGCTATAATTTTCCATTTGATTATTGACATTCATTTGCATAAGCAAAGTTGTTTTATAGTAAAGCACCATGTTGAATGTAGCACTGACATATTAGTTGACTATTTAATAATACATTACTTCCCTTTATATCAGGTTCCTATTTATTTATTTTAATGTGAGATTGACAGGATCTTTGAATATTGTGTGCTGACATCGCTACTTCTGTAAACTGTGTGTTTTACAGAGCATCGAAACTTCTAGAGAACGCATGTGTTGTAATATTATAGAACTGATTTTACTGGTCTAGTCTATCATGTATCAAATATTTGGTTCCCTAACCCCATAGCCTGCTGTGTGTTCAGATGTCATGCAATCTTTCTTGTATCACCATGGCCGAGACTTGGACAGTAGTGTAGAAATAGTCCTTCTCTACTTCCTGCTGTACCTGGTTTTGATTTATGAGTTGTATGTCTCTTGTCTGCATTCAAGAAACTGTGGCAGTTCAACAGGCTGACTTGCAAACAGGGTAAAGTAGGAAACTCTTCACATATTTTGGATAGCATCCTGTAGGATGCCTTGTTATGATAGGTACAGTCATAAAACAGTTGCTCAATATAGTTCAAGATCTTATTGAAAATATAGTAGTCATTAAGTACTGTCCGTCTTTTTCACGTTTTAAATAAAAATTTTATTTAATGTGCATGTCTATGTGGGGGAGTCACACATGTCAATGTGGTGTGTGGAAGTGGGAGGATAGCTTTTGGGGGAGTCTGTTCTTGCTTTCTTTCTTGCCTTTCTTGTCTTTGCTGCTGCACCGTTCACTCCACCTTAGCTGGCCAGCATGCTCCTATCCCTGACACCCATCTTGCTGCCATAGAAATGCTGGGAGTACAATTGTGAGTCCTCCTGTCTGGCTTTTTACCTGGATTCCAGTAGTCAGGCCTGTACAGCTAGTGCTTTATCTGTTGAGCCATCCCCCATCCTTGTCTTGCTCACTTTGAAAGATGATATTGCTAAAACACTTTACAGACAAGGTATGCTGGAGGATCTAAACTGAGCAATCTCCAGTGATCGGCAAGCAGTGTTGGAAATATATCTAGTTTTTGTTTTGCTTCACCAAATGAGCAACTGTAAAACAAAAGATTAAGAAAAATTATTATCACTCATATTTGGTTTCTAGCCATAAATAAAGGACATTGAGCCTATAATTCGTGATCCTAGAGAAGCTAAATAAGAAAGTGAACCCAAATAAGAACATATAAGCATCCTCCTGAATATTAACCTTCATCAGGCAATGAAAGGAGACAGAGACAGAGACCTACACTGGAGCACTGGACAGAAATCTCAAGGTCCAAATCAGGAGCAGAAGGAGAGAGAGCATGAGCAAGGAACTCAGGACCGCGAGAGGTGCACCCACACATTGAGAGAATGGGGATGTTCTATCGGGAACTCATCAAGGCCAGCTGGCCTGGGTCTGAAAAAGCCTGGGATAAAACCGGACTCGCTGAACATACCAAAAAATGAGGACTACTGAGAACTCAAGAACAGTGGCAATGGGTTTTTG
>NC_022030.1:9829926-9830569 GCF_000317375.1 Microtus ochrogaster
TTTTTTAAATTCTTGGAAATAAAATTCATTGAAATGCAAATAATTCTGTAGTTTCATTTATTTAATCATATTACATATGTGTATATATATATATATATATGTCAATCTATATCCTGTATGAAGCAGAAGACATGAGTAATTATTTAGTGTCAGTGTTTTCAAAGTACACACAGCAATGTGGACATAAAACAGAAGGAAACATACTCCATACAAGGTCAAAACTTAACCACAATTGTGGGAAACACTAAGCGGTCTTGGGTATCTGAGGGAAGGACAGGAAAGGAGGAAGTGGGATTTCCCAAGAAGAGTAGGGAGGCCTGTGGAGGTGGGCAAGCTAATGCAGAGTTCAGGAGAAGCTGGGGAAGAGGGACTGGTGTTAGGTTACCAGATACTCAGTTACATAAGTGCAGTGAATAAGGACCATTGATCTTAAGACAGACACTTATAAAAGTGAAACATCTCTGTGGTATATTAAATGATCAATAGTGTTTTACAATCTGGTCCGTTGCAATTGCTCAGCCAGGTGGCAGCCATTTCACACCCGTGCAAACTGCTTTATTTCTGTATGACAGTTTGATAAGATCCAGAGAACTGCAACAAGAATTTATTTTGCATCAATGTGATTGTAGGTTAGAAATATAAC
>NC_022030.1:9830850-9856200 GCF_000317375.1 Microtus ochrogaster
CAAAGTTGACCTCTGGCCACCACATGTACACTTCTTGGTGAAGACATTTGTACACATGAGCCAGCACACACACACACACACACACACACACACACACACACACACACACACACACACACACAAACACGGTGGGAACAGGGAGAGATGGAGAGAGACCGAGAGAAACACAAAACATAGAGAATTAACTTTAAACCTTTCAGAATAATCTTCTGGCTAAAATGCTCTTTAGAAAACTTACTTATCAAATGTAAATGATCCTCCTTGTTAGCCTTGTGTTTAGAGTTTAATCCATAATTGTTTTTAGTTCTCATGAAATTGCTGAGCAGAGATCTGTTCATTTGATGGATAAGGAAAGAAAAGTTAAAAAATTGTTACTGGATTGGTAACTAAAATTCAATTGCATGTCGTTTTGAGAATTAAATCAGTTCTTGCCTGGTCTCAGAACTATTCTGTACACTATGAAGTCATTTGGGAAGTCTTTGAAGAACTTTTCAGTCCTTAAGGTCAATGGTTTCCATTGTAGTGTGAAGAAAGTAACTTCTGAGTCAATATCTGTCATCTATTCTGAGCCATTAAAAAGTTGTGCACGCATGTATATATATAAGTATGTACATGTATATGTATTTTTGTTCTGGGCAGGGAACTCAGGTCTTGTACATACTAGGCATGTGCCTTATCATTGAGCTACATCCTTGAGCAAATACCTATTTTGTTTTTCTTCCCATTTACTACTCTTTTGGCACATTTGTTTGAAGTTCTCACAGCATTGACGTGGAGATACAGAGTGAACCATCCACATAGCTAATCTTCAGCAACCTTAGTGAACATATCATCATATTAGATTCCTGAAAGCTTTAGTTAATATTACTAACTAATTTTAACAACAATATTAAATGGTTTATCTCCCCCGATTCCCAACCCAGAGTGGTGACAGAATCTTACAGAAAGGTTCCAACATGGCAAACTCAAATTTGAAGATGAGTCAAGACATTAGGTTAGAATGGTTTCAAATGGGTGAAGACAGGCAAAGAGAACTGTGAGTTATAAGGCTTCAATTGGGGAACCATTTAGAATTTACTATTCTTTGAAGATTAGATCTCGCCAGCTCAGCTCATAAATATTGTTTTCCTAGCTAATTTGGGGCCTCTTTGTACTCAAATAATAAACCTTTGAGTTTCTCAACCTTGTATGAAAATGTCATTTTGTTCAGGCTGTTTCTGTACCCTGTCTCTGAATTGAACTTGATTTATTCTGCTGGATCACGAGCTAATGAGGAGGACTGGCTCAAGTGGTTGCAGACAGACACGGACCAATGCAGCCTGGTCTTGAGATGTGTGCTCTTTCTTCTTAAATCTGAACACTGTATGCTAGGTTAAGATATTAATTTGAAACTTATTTAAACTAGACCATTTTTTTATACTTTGGAAAAATTAGACTCTGGCTTATCTTTGTAACACTCCTCATTGTTAGAACTTGTCATGATGAACCCTTGACACGAGAGGGAAAATACACAGCCCGACAGCTGGATGACTCATAATAACAGGCCCATGGATTCTCAGTAAAAACTGATAAAGCGATGAGTGTGTTTGATATTTCTACTCCACTAATCACAATTTAATATAATAATTAGAGAGGCTAAATATATTCTTTTTATGAGAACTAAAAATATTGGGAGAATTTTAGTAAAATCAAAATTTCTTGAGTCATTTGTGTTGGTTGTTTTTATTTCAGAATTCATAGAGACCACTCAGTATATTCATAACCATGGGTCTCAGTTCCTGTTCCTGGTAAAAATAGGAAATTAAGTTTTAACTATTATATGAATATTTAAATACATACAAGTGAGATAATGTGTGCTTCCATATATGTGGCATAATGCGTGATATTGCTTTAAATGAATACTCCTCCAGCGTCCTTTGGGAAACCTAATTTCAGCTCCTGTAGAACACTGATATGTTCAATCTGCACAGATTCCCCCCCCCCCAAGGCTCCTTACAAGGACTTTGCAGCTGATCTCATGAAGGAGGGTCTCAAGAAACGTGACAATAAAAGCTGCTTCTTCAACCTCCAAATAGAGCCCTGCAGGGAAGGAACTTACCATGGAATGGTAATTTTCTGTCTTGGCCCTTGTCAATTCCCAACTCTCCAAATGACCATTAGACAAATCCACTTTGCAAGTGGAACTCCATTCCTTAGATTTATAGCAGAAGAGCAAATACCACCTTGGCCGGCCCTTATAGCCCTCTATGAAGAGGGAAGTCTGGGAACATTTTCTGTAGTCTTTGGAGCAGGGACGAGATTTGTTTAAGTAGGCCTTTCATTCAAGGAGGGGGAAGGCAATGTTTATGCATAATCACACTGGTTTAGTGGACACACACGTGGAAGGAGATCCACTGTAGCCTGACGAGAACACTTTTACCTGCAGTAACTGACTGACTGGTTTCAGTTTGCAGTTCTAACCTTTGAGAAGATGTTGTCTTACTTATTCCTAAGTAAGATGTGATACATGAATGCAGGCTCGATCATTCAAGTGGTATTTCATTTGGGAACAAAGTCATGTTCAGTTCTCAATCTCCATGGCGGCCATTCTTCTCATTTTCCTGGGAGATAGACAGTTATCGTCTGGGGGAACTGACCAATCCAGATCTGTCCAAATGCTTAGTATAGCCTCAGCTATTCTGATGCCAGCCTCTGCATTTGCCAACTGCCTTCTGTATATATAGTATTCACATGTACATATTATATATCTATATGTATATAGTCTATATATGTATATATGCGTATACAGCATATATACGTATATAGTCTCTATGTGTGTATATATTCTATTTATGTATATATTCTTTAGTGTATGTGGTCAGAGACTAGCTGTACAATGGTGTTAAAGGTTTGGGAATCACACACTTGCAACATGTGATTCGGGTGAATGAGCATAGTTTAGAACACTTTTGTAAGCTAGGACCTAGGGGTTCCCAAACTGAGACAAAACATTGGATTCCATTCCTAACCCAAAGAGGCAGTAGAAGTGGGTGAAGGGTATTTGCCAATTTTTCTTATAGCCCGATTTCTTTGTTTTCAACATTTATTATTGATACAACTGTAATATTTCTGGGGCTGTAAATGGAGCACTCCTTAAAGATAGCACACAGATAGATATACACACACGGACACACATTCACAGAAGCACACATGTACATCAACACAGAAACACACACACACACACACACAGCAGATAGTACAAGTTATATGTTAAGTGTCCCGTGTTTAGAATGCCTTTATTTGGCTACTTCAGTTTTTAAAACACATGGCCTTTGTAGTGAATGGACTGATGTCTCCTCTCCATTCCCTGGACCATAGGAATATGTTGTGTGACACGGTAAGAAAGAATTAAGGTTGCCACTTGGCTGGGAAGAGGTTGTCTCTGGGTAAGGGCTCATAATAATGTACAAAGTTGTTCTATGTGAACCAAGGAGCCGGTGCCTCAGAGTCAGGAAAGAAGTTGTAATTTGAAAATAGGGCTCAGGGTGATGAGATTTTGGCTTTGAAGATGAAAGGGGACCAACACCCAATGAATTCAAGCATCTCCCAGGGCTGCAAAAAGGAAGGAAATGCATTGTATTCTACAGTTTCCAAAAGGCGCACAGCCCTCCTGACTCACTGATAATAGCCTAGGAAAATACAATTGTAATGATAAGAACTGAAAGAGAATAAGTTTATATCATTTAAAATAGTTTATGTCACAAGCAACGGAAAGAAAGGGTGCTTTAGTGACATAGTCTAATTCAGCAGTTAATCTCTGAGTCACAGTATATGTCACCTCCTCTTGCTTTTGGAGGCTTTGATTGCTCTTCGGGCTGAGGAGGGAGGGTGACTTGATTGGGGGAGGGGGAGGGAAATGGGAGGCGGTGGCAGGGAAGAGACAGAAATCTTTAATAAATAAAAAAAAGAAAGAATAAAAATGAATCATGAATTAAGAAATGTTTGAGGCAGCATAAATTTTCTTTCCAAGCTTAGACTTTTGAATGTAATTCAAGCCAATTTTTTTTGTTCTTGAGTTGATTTATTTTAAACAAAAAATTGAAAAGAGACCACTGATGGTTTACACTGAGGGTAAACGTCATATAGCAAGATAAGTGCTTGTCATAATCCCCAGATAAGAGGCAAGAAACATATGTGTTACAGCTTTGACACAAGAAAAATTACACAACGATGTATTTTTAGTTACAATATGACTATGTGGTTTTCTAATGGCATAATTGTGGGCAACATAATGAAATATGGTCTTGTAAGAGGTGAAGGAGTTTGTACCACTGAGATAGTAGGTAGAACTGTGTCCAAGGCATTTGGGACACACCCTAAGTGGCCTGCCTCTTTTATAAGGGGGATGGAAGTGACTGAGCCTTACATACTTCCAGTTTGATCCTTAGCTCTGTGGAGTCTCGCTCCTGTGAAAGTGCTGTGCCTGTTGTTTCTCCCGAGCTTTCTGGCTTTATGTTTAGTGTGATGATGGATTATAGATTTCTGTCTGCCTGCTCTGGTGCATTGTTCTACATCTAAAACCTTGTGTATTCTATTAGCCTAATTACCAGGGCAAGGGATAGATTTATTGGTGACTGTTATAAAAGGAAGCCAGGTGACAAGCGGGAAAATGAGCACAAACCCAACAATCATTTTGATTGAAGTTTTTGCCAAATCATAAGTCAACCGTAGCAGTGCATTGAATTTACTGTAAGGAGTGGCTAAGAGTATCAAAGGCAAAATCAAAGACGAGAACTGTATAAATGTCAGCGTTGAGAGAAAGTAAGTATGCGTTCAACATCTAGACTCTTAAAACAGCTGAGAGAAAACAAAATCACTGAGAAAGAAAGAAATACCATAAGGAGACTAGAGTTTTACAGTTCCTGCCACTTAGGTATGGTTGTCCCATTGAAGCGGTTTGTAATCATCTTTACTCACAAGTTTTGAGAGCATTTATTTTTAGTGTATTAGTTTTAATCCTGAAGGAAATTTTTACTCAAAGAATTTCTATGGATATTTCTGATTGAAACATGATCCAATGACATGTGAATATTCAAGAGAAGCATGAATCTAAGAAACAGTACTTTATATTTTTTCTTTTGTGTTGAATAACACTCTCTGATATGACCTTATAGGGTAAAGAAAAGCTTCTTACTGTGAGAAATTTCTACTTACAATACATTAAATTCACCGTATTTGATTATTTCTAAACCTTTTACTTAATCTTAATGTCTTTTGGTGTAGAGAACATAGTGCGTATTTAACTATGTCTGTGCTTTGTTACCATGGCAGATAATGGGAGAATAGAAAGTTGTGACTGATTTTGGCTCACAGCTTCAGAGATATCAGTCTGATTTTAGCTGACCATTCCTTGGTCCCTGAGTACATGATTAAAGCGAGTTCCCTCACTTCATGATTGTTGGGAGATAGAGAGAATGGGGATAGGAAGAAAAAGGATGGAGGAGGAGAATGGTAACAACAGAAAAAACACACATCAAAGACATTTTTCCTGGTTACCATTTTCCCACTTACTTCTGCACACTCTCATTTATTTTTTTTTAAGTTTCCAAAACAGGACCGTTGGTTGGGGACCAAATCTCTCACAGGTGAACCTGGGCATTGCACAACTTGCTCTTGTTTGGGAAGACTTTGATTGTTTATTTTGGCTGGCTAGGCCTAAAATATTTATATAGTAACAAAACAATTTTTAGTTGTTGAATTTATCTCTAATGTTTCCCAAGAAACAGACAAAAAAAAAAGAGGAAGTGAGAGGCAGAATGCTTCAGACAGATATTAAATTATCACTGCAGATGGCAGACTTTCTTGTCCTTTATAGTAAGGAGAGAAAGCCTGAATACAGGAAAACCCATTTTGACATAGACACACATAAACACACGAGGAGAAAAAAGAGATTGAAACTCATTATAGTTGACTCAAATAGTAACTAGGGCTTTTTACACTTCCCTCAAGCCTTCTGATTGTAAAGTAACCTCTGAAGTATGATTGTGAAAAAGCAACAACTGCCTGTGTCAAATATAGTTGATCAGTCCATTGATATCTCTATAATTTTCCCTCCCATGCCTCTTTCAAATAAGGATCCTTACCAATGTCAAGTTTTCCCAAATGACCCCTGAAAGGTCAGATTATCCTGGTAGAGTTATTTTCGAGAGAGAAGCTAATGAGCTAACAGGTGAAAGGAGATTGCATTACCAATGATAACAGTCAGGTGGTTGCTGTTCTCTGTGTTTCTAGAATCTTTTCAAACATGAAATATCAACCATCGGGTGCCCAATTAACCATCTAGCTCAAGGCAGACAAAAATGAAACATGTTTCATGGCTACAAAGACAAGCCTCAGGAAAGTCTTTAAATGTGTATTTTAAATTACCTTTATTAAAGTGTAATTTACAACCATACATTATATATACTCAGAGCACAGTATAAGATTTTGTAAAACTGAACCAATTTAAATTGTGTCCAAAGGATGCAGGTCTTACATAATCATTTAAACACTTTGGTTCTAAGATTGGACTTATTTGAACTATATACCTCTACTCCCTACAGACTTCCTTTACAGCCTCATCAAAGACAGACAAAGTGATGCTGTGGGGGTCGATTTCAAATCTTTAATCTCCAACTGATAAAATTAACTTAACATTTATGATTTACTAGGGCAAAGTTGAACTGAGGTTCAATTTAGTTGAGACCTCAATCTTGTAAGAAAACCCCTCCCTAGCCCATCTTAAGGTCAAGGAGGCCAGGGAACAAACATCTCCAGACTGCTCACCAGTCAACGTAGAGTCCTAGCAGGACCTCTAGGATGTGAGTTGTTGACTACTTAGATATCCACCAAAAATAATAATTGAGCAGAAAGAGCAAAGTTAATTGGATGAGAGAGAAATTACCTTAGAAGTTTTCATCCAGCTCTCAAAGGCAGAAGTCAAAGTAAAACACCATGTAGGGTGGAAAGTTTAATGCCAGATTTTACAAGATAGAGCATTGGACAGAATTTATGTCACAGGAGCTCTGGATTAATAGAATCTTAAGGTGCTCAGGTTGCTAGACTACTCTTGTCGAACAAATTGTTCTTCATGGTAAGGACGGTTTTTAGTTGGCTTGCAGTCTTAGCCCCAAGAAGCAAGTACTTTGTGGAACAAGTCGTTATATTTGCTTGCTCTCAGTGTTATTTCACACCAGGACAACAAATTATGCTGGCTTCAGTTTTCACTCCCCTCTCCTGCCTATCCTCCCCAGAAACCCGTTTCAGGTTTCGCAGAGCCGGGCTGCTAGATTAGTTCAATAAAAGTGTTGTGAAACCAAGGTTGATGTGCGGACTTAGATCTCAAATCTCTCCTATTTGCAAGGCCAATAACAGATCTGATCCTGGTGATTTCCAATTAAATTATAAATTAGCACTCTTTTTAGTGTTTATTTTATTAGTGTTTATTGGGTGACATACATACAGAATTATGACAAAGGATATTCCTTTGAGTAATTATTTTTATGCGTGTTTGTGCTTTATAAACATATTATCTGCATGACCAAATAGCAAGTCATATCAAATTAACTCTAAGTTTATTCCTGTTCCCAAGTGCGTTGGCTGAGATCATCATGGTAGGCTAAGACAAGAAAGAGGTCCTAAACTGAGATGATAATTATGCCAATGACTACAGCTTCAAAGACAAAGTGGGGAATATCACAGTCAGACCCTACATCTTGAACCCACATTATCACAAGTAGTAGCAAGGCAGTGACTCCATCAAGGAAGGGCACAACCGTATCACCAGATGTAAGATTATCTGGAAGGTCCTTCTGCAAGCTACAGCTTCAGCATAGTTGAGACCCTAGAGGCAACTTCTATGACAGTGAGTTCCAAGAAGTGAAAAATAATGACTATCAAGATTTTAACCTCGATGGCATTATCCTAAGAGAAGTTAAAACTACAGAACATAGGAGTAAACCAGAAAATCCTAGGGTCATACTTGTACTGTCTCAGAGAATAACAACTGTTGTTCCTTTTGGAAACTACAGCACCTGGTATTCCCAGGCGGTCTCCCATCCAAGTACTAACCAGGCCCAACCCTGCTTAGCTTCCGAGATCAGACGAGATCGGGCGAGTTCAGGGTGGTATAATTTCCAAAAGGAACAACAGCAACTACACCCATAATTCCTTGACTGCAAGTTTATCCACCCATAATTCTGTACTGCAAGGTTAATGTGAGTCAGAGAGACAAGGGTTACATGTAGTGAGGAATAAAAAGGAATTTAATTTTTATAACAGCATGGAGAAGTTGGGTGGATTATGGTCAAAATCCATTATGAACAGACTTATGCGATCCATGAAAGAAGTCAGATGACAATATTTGAAAGTTATTTCTAAGCAGTGCTTGAGCTCTGGAAGTAAGCCAAAACTCAGAAAGAAAACGCTGTTTCTCCGGACTCATTTAAAAATCGAGCAATCTGATTCTTATCTGGGCATGTTGAAAAAAATTTCTGTCCTACGAAATCAAAAGGGCTATGGCTACTGCTTTTCCTGTTTCTGTGTTTCCTAACAGACACCAGCCATTCTGGGGAGTTCAGAAAGTGAGGAGTGCTGGTGGGGATGGGCAGGTGGCAGGTGACTTAATGGTTTTGGGAGAGTGACACCTTTGCAAACAGGAATGGCACCTCAGCATGGCTAAAATAACCTTGTTTCCCCACTGCCAGGTGACTCTTGTCTCCCAAGTCTTGCTTCTTGTCTTGTCTCTCCCTTGTAAGACACAGAATTCTTTAAGGATCCTTTCTGGTAATATTTTTGCTCTGTTTCTTAGGAAAAACTTCGTGGCATTCCTCACAGATTTCTGAGGCTCGGGCATTGGGGCGGGGTGGGGGAGTGGGTAGCCTTTGAGTATCATTCTTGAGTCTGTGAGTTTATTCCCTGAAGTTTTAGTGGAGTCTAAGAAAAACATGTGCCTGTAGCCATCCAGCCCGGAGCGGTAAAGCTGTCAAAGTTCATAAGCTCAGCAACGCATTTGGGTCTGGACAGGACTTGGGTAGGAGAACGCAAAAGGAAAAAAAAAAAAAAATTAAGAAAGAAAGGGGAGAGAGGAAAAAAAAGTTTGTGGAGCACACATCTGCTGCACACCAGATGGCAATTGTTATTCTGTCATCAGTGGAGTTTTCTCTATAATTCTTGTTGCATTTCCTCTACTGTAGTACTTAGGGGTTTTAGGTGTCGGGCATGGGAGGTGGGGAGAAGGCGAAATATTTTTGGGGAAAAGGAGGTGAGTATAACGTTAAAACCCAGGCTTTAATAATTGTTCCACAGCTCAGGATTTACAGAGTTAAGTTTCCCACAGCCATCCTCCAACTGTGCAGGGCGTGTTACAATAGGAGCCCTCATTACATAATCGCCAAAGCTCGGGTAATGTTACACAGTGTTCAGCAGATAAAGGGCACACAATAATGGAGAGGAACTGCACTCCTTCTCTAATCTTAGATGGACGGAGCGTATTATGTTACTGCATAAATATTACATGATCATGTAACAAAATATACTAATGAAACACACAGATGCGAAGCAAGAGTGCAAGGGTTGAGATTGCATTGGGAACACTTAAATTGATTTTCCTATTCTTCGCTAATTCACATTCAAACTTAATTTGGCATTTGTGTCATTTTATGAGAATATAATATGTCATGGGAGACTTGACAGTTTTTAATGGGTTTATAAAACGGTACTTAGAGTCAACTTCTGTAACAGTAATATAGACATATAACACCATTGCTGTCTTCCTCAGCTTGAGCGCCAGTCTACATCTTATTATGCATTTGAATGTTGACTTAACAGCTAATTTGGGCATAGCGGTTTCTTCTACCTTACAAGTACAGCACATTTGTTCCCAAAGTTAAAGGCACAGATGTTGTCTGTTGGGTTTGGGGGTGGGGTGGGTTCTACTTATATATGTATTGTTTGCTTAACATGTGTGTGCAAATTGGTCAGACTATTCAATTAAACAGCCTCTGTCTGTGGATTCAAACCCCACTGACATGGTACCCACTGTGTATGAACTCTGTTGTCGGCTCTCATGTCGGAAAGCAACTGCCAAGGTCTTGCCTCTTGAGCAATGAAGACCTACAGAAGCGATGACTGTGCTGATTCTTTCTTTGGAGTGAGATGCATTGTGCACCCCAAATAGCTTTGACAGTGCTGGCAGAGTACATCATATTACGTTTTTTCCCCTTCATTCTGCAGAGCTCTATTTTATGCAAACATCTCCTGATATCCTGCTTCTGTTGTGTGATCTTCATAGGAACGATCATGTTTCTGGTGTTGTTGTGTGAGGTCATTTTTCAGCCGTGTTATTGGCATAGCACTGTTATCTAATATTCCGACAAGCTAAAACACCCTGGCAGAATTATGAAATGGAAACAAAGTGAAAACAAATGAGCAAATAGACAAAAGCATCAGCTCCTTTTGAAAATAGGGGAATTGAGGTTCAGACCCTACAGAGGGCCACTCATGTACGGCTGGAGAAGTGGGCTGGGCCAGCTTCTTTATCATCACATATTTGCTTTGTGATTGGAAATTGTGTGATGGTTGCCTATATGTTCATGGCATGAATTTGCTTTCAAGGGCATTTTGTTCTTAAGATAGAAAAAAACAAAGCAAAGCAAAACAAAGCAGAAGGCATAAGTGGGCATTAACACTTGAAAATGTAGATACAAATGCCTAGCAGAAAGACCATCAAATGTAGAAAAATATTTCCAAGCAATTTAATCATTTTATCCAATGAAGAATCCATTTACCAATTAACACTATAATCAGACCTTACTTTTTTTTTTAGTTGTTTATTCATTTTAAACAAATGCTTTAGATTTAGTTTCATTATTTAAGGCCATAGTGAAATTACAGTTTATTATATACAATTGCTGTTCTTTTGTTCTATATCTCATGAGGTTAATTTTGTAATTCAATTACCAAATGACATACAGGTAGTCATAACTATTTTTTTCTAATTACTTTAATATCATAGGAATGCATGCTGTATTGATAATACTAACACACAATGTTGATATACTCAAATAGTTTTTGAAAGAAGGGAAAGTATCTCTAAATATTGTGTGTTATTCTTTCTTTTGTTAATGTGGTAAGACATGTAACAATTGAAAACAATTGTCTCATGGTTATGCAGCCGTTAGCCATGGTCTCTCGGCTATATTGTTCTTTATTCCATCTGTGTTGAGGGAGAGCATTATGCCAGGGAGCATGCAGTCGAGTGGTTCACCTTATGGCAGACAGGAAGCAAATAGAGGAAGCATCTGAAGGAAAGATAGTCTTCAAAGACATGCTCTCAGTGACCTACTCCTTCCAATTAGCACCTACCTCCTAATAACCCATCCAGCTAGTCACCAAAGAACTCATCAAAAGGTTAATCTACTCATGAAGTAAGTGCCTCAGTGATCCAAACAGTATAATTGCACTATCTGGTATCTAAGCCTTCAGTCCATGAGCCTGTTTGCCGGGATGGATCTTGTCATGCCCATACCATAGCATTCTTTCCCGGATCCTAAATATTCATGTCCATCTTATGCTGCAAGATGTCTCCAAAATCTCCACAGTTCTAGCATTTCTCAGGTCTAAAGTTACCTCAAGACTGACTCAAGGCTAATTTCTAGCTGTGAACTCTGTAAAATCAAGAGTATCATGCTCTCAAGACACAATGATATAGGTGAACATTCCCTATATAAATTTCAAAGAAAGATTGAACTATACAGCAAGACTTAAAGTCATCAGGGCAAATATTAACTATTGTAGTTAAATTTTAAGAGCATGTAGTGGCAGAACATGGATCCCCAAATATTTGAAAAACCTGCTTCTACAGCCTTGCTGTTTGCAGTTCATATGGCCACTCGCCTGGCTTGACTCTGTTTACTCTCCATACCTTTTCTCAACAGATAGTTCATATTTTTGCATTGCCAGTTTTTTATTTACATTGCAACCTCAATTGTGTTCTCATAGCTTTGCTTATGACTCCCTGAAAGCTGTCTGCCAGACATTACTTGTTATCCTAGGTATGTCTTTGAAATATAGCTGCAAGCCTCCAGGACTTTATGGCTCATATATATATAACCCTGAGACAGGGTTTCTCTGTAGCTTTAGCCCTTGTCCTGGAACTAAGCTCTTGTATACTGGGCTGGCCTCAAAATCACAGAGATCTGTCTGCCTCTGCCTCCTGAGTGCTGGGATTATAGGCGTGCGCCACCACCGCGGGGCTTGGCTCTTATATTTTACATGCCCACACTACAAATATTATGTGGATGATACCAAGGATTGTTGCTTGTTTGAGGAAGACTCCAGAGACCCACTAGAATGAAGGGGAAAATGGCCTGAAAGTTCCTGGAAAGCCAAACATGGGAAAAGAGTTCTCTAAATGGCCTTGTGCTAGCAGGGCACCACAGAACTTTCTTCTTAAAACTGACTTATACTTTTACATGCTTAAGCCTGCAATGATAGACTCTGATTAGTTTCCAAAATGGTTCAAGGTATCTTTTCTGTTGTTCAGAAGCTTTGTACTTGGATTCTTTCAGGACAATAATCTCTTTAGCAACTTTCTTTTTGCCAACATTAAAACAGATTTTCTTTCAGGCCAGCTTGTAATCTGAATATCTGCTTAATGTTTCTGAATCGTACTATATATATGGACAAGAACAGGTTCTAGTAACCATGTCACAGTTTGAATGCTGCATTATCTTGAAATTTTCTCTGCAAGAGCAGTCTATCTTAAAGATAGTCTCCTACAAAGTTTGAAGGTATGTATAAAATGCAGATGAGTTCTTTGCCTAAATATAGCACCAAATGGCTGTGAGCCTAATTCCCAATAGAGTGCTTCCTTTCTTCTAAAACCTCATAAGAATTTGTTTTCCTTATTATTGGTAAGCACAGAAGAAAGAAACTGGCTAGGCAGTTTGGGATAAGGACTTCAAAAGATTGCAATTTCACTTATATTGAGAATCAGTTCTATCCTGGGCAGAAGCCAGAAGTGTCTTACATTCTAGCAGCAGGTTTTCTCCTGGCCAGTGGCCAGAGAGACCAAAAATGTCTATGGATAGTGGTTTGGATTCTGGTTTTATTTTTGTTGTATGTATTTATAGTTTGTGAAGACAGTGTCTTATGGTGTAGCTGCCTTGGAACTCTAGATCATGCTAGCCCTAAAATTTCAGAAAATACCCTGCCTCTGCTTCTTCCTTAGTGCTAGGATGTGAAGTATGTGCCACCATGGCCAGTTCTTTTCCTTTTGTATAGCAATCTAAACAGGTGGAGCTTCCTGGATGCCATGTGTGAGGGTATACTTGAAACTCCAAGACACTGAAATGGGGAAGGACATGAACATCTTATGGATGGACCAAGCTCATCTTCCCTCCCCCATACCTTAACCCAGACAATTCTTGTTAAGCCCCAGGTAGGGCTAAGACTTGTTAATAATTTTGCTTATGGTTTCAGTCCCTGATTGCAAGACATCATTGTTTCTGGGCCTTGGTGAGGCAGAACATTATGGTGAAGAAGTTTAACTCATGGCAGCAATATGAAAGAGGGATAGATTGAGATAGTTAACTAAGTAGCTAGTTAGTTAGATAGAAGTGTCACTCAAAAGTGAGCAGGGGTAAAAAACATCCTTCACGGCACATTCTCCATGCCCTACCTCCTTCAACCTGCTCCTATTTCTATGTTTCTTGTTTATTTGTTTTTGTTTTGTTTTGTTTTTTTGAGACAGGGTTTTCTGTGTAGCTCTGGAGCCTGTTCTGGAACTCACTTTGTAGAGCAGACTGATCTCGAACTCACAGAGGTCTGTCTGCCTCTGCCTCCCAAGTGCTGGGTTAAAGGCGTGCACTGCCACTGCCTGACTTGCTCTTACTTCTTAACAGCGGAGTGAAATATGAATTCACCATTTGACCTACCCACTGATGAGATTAATGTCTTCATCATCTGTCCATCATTATTAGCTCCACCAATTGAGGAACAAGACTCCAGCATATAAACCTGTGGGGTCATTTTGTATAAAAACATATATGAAACATAAAATGAGAGAGAATTTGCTGAAGGAAATGGATATCATAAACTTTGCACTGCCTATTGGGAGTTGGTGATTATTTCTAGGTGTGAATGTATATGTCTCCTTGGTTATGATAAGATACTATATCTATATCAGTGAAACAATGAAATAGAGTAACTGAAAAGTGTTTAAAAACAAGTTGAATTGTAATTATGGACTCTGTTCTCAAAAGAATATAAAAGATACCATCAAAAGTTTTAATGTTTATATCATGAAGCAAATGTATAAGTAATCTGTACTGTATATAGTAATGAAGTATTTTTATTTAAATGTTCTTACAAAGATCTGAGTCAATTATTATCAGAGAGAACCGGAAAACTGAAAGTCAAAGAAAGAAACAAATATATATTTTAAAGAGCCTATACATTTTTATTAAATGTTCTTGTACTAATTTCCTACTTATTATTAAATATTTCTAATTTATAGCCTGTCTGGTTTATATTTTATGGCTTCAAACCAATATAAATCTTTGATTTTTCTGAACATTTGTTGCAGGGAAACCTCTTGTTTGTCCCGGCTGCCCAGCCCTGAAATAATCATACGGAAACTGTATTATTTAAGTTACTGCTTGGCCTATTAGCTCTATCTTCTTATTGGCGAACTCTTACATCTTAATTTAACCCATTTCAATTAATCTGTATATCACCACAAGGTCGTGGTCTACCAGTAAAGTTCCGTCATGACTGACTCTGGAGGCAGCACCATAGCGTCTCCTGATTCTGCCTTCCTTTCTCCCAGCATTCAGTTTCATCTTCCCCACCTCCCTAAGCTCTGCCCTATCAACAGGCCACGACAGTTTCTTTATTCATTAGCCAAGAAAAGCAACACACAGACAGAAGGACCTCCCACACCAAACAGATTTTATTCAATAATCTAGAATAAGAGAAAGACTTTAGATTTGATAATGTTAACATTATTTTAAAAACAAAATTAGAGGAACTGCCATTATTATTACTTTGCTTTCTGTTATGTGGGTAATAAAATGTAGCATAGATGTTGCTAGTTTTACATGTAGTATCTAGTTGTTAACACATTACATTGTTTGTTTTTTTTCTAAGCTGAACTCAATGATAGCTTATTTTTATGGCCATAATTACTATGTCTACAAAAATTGGGTTCTAACTTGTGTCTGGTTTGACTGGTTTCTGCCTTCAGTTAAATTCCATCTTCACTGAATTCAGAGTAGACCAGTCAGTGTATGCTTATGAATTTCCTTCAAGTCACTAGATTTTAATGTCTAAGACAGTGAACAATACCTTCTATGACTTTCAATATTTCAAAGTTTCCATAGGGTGCTGCAGAGGTCTGTTACCATCACAGGTCTACTAAGAGCAAAATCTTTACTTCTTTTGATCTTACATTTTCATTTAGATATTATTTTCTTTGCACAAAATGTTTAAACTTTGTCCAGAGTCTCAAATCTGACTGACTACTAAAAAATCATTGAGAAATTCTAGTCTTTTGATTTTGAGAGTCTCCTTTCTTTCTTTCCTTCTTTCCCTCCCTCCCTTTCTTTCTTTCTTTCTTTCTTTCTTTCTTTCTTTCTTTCTTTCTTTCTTTCTTTCTTTCTAGTATAATGATTCAGCATCATATCTATTCAGTTTTTCTCGGAAGAACCCAATTTTACTGAATTTCTGTGTTGCCTACAACTTTCCAAAGTACAGTTTCACTGTCAACATGCCTCCTCTTCCTCTGCTTCTTTACATGGGAAGATGGAGCAGCATCTAATTACAGGGGTTATGAATAACTGCTCATGCATTAGAAGGCTTAGCATGGGGCATTTGGCAAGAGACAGAGAAGACCTGGAAAGCAATGCATCTAGAGAAATGCTCGCAGTGTACACACCACTGAGTTGAGAAGTCAAATGAACACATTTTCCAAATCTCTCTTCTTTGAGACTAGACATGTTACTGTTGTGTTTGTCTGGTAGGTTGAGCACTTTTGTGCTACTTAAGTGTGGTCGTTTGACTTCTATAAATTTATAAATGGAAATAACTTGCAGCTTCTTAACACTCTTCTTAGCTAGCCTATAAATTCCTTTATCATTTGTTTCAGACAAAATCCGCAAGTGTCTGGGCTCACCCTGTGTGTAAATAGGGATAGTCATTTCTATAAATATAATTTTTTAATGTCTTCTTATATTGAATCATCTAGAGAACTCCAATTTTACCCAAATCTATCACTGAGTTGATTCTGAATCAAATGCAATCTCTTTATGATACATTAATAATCTATATTCATGAAAAGTTACAAAATGCTTATTAGAACAATGGAAAAGTTATTAGTAACCAAATGATTTTTTAATTTTGATATTTTTTCCCTGAAGAGATAGAAAACAGCAACTTCCCCTGTTGCTGTCTGTTGTCATTGCTTGTCTCTCATTTGGGATTTTGTAGCTTTTATCTTCCCTTTTCTTCTTCCAGGACAGAGATATTTTAGAGTTTAGACTATAGTAAGGTTCACAAATTTAAGCACAACTAAAAAGAGAGTGCAAAGTGATCTCTCTGCCCCCTCAATCTATCTAAAGGAAGATCATCAATAAAGACAGCCACTGGACACATCGTGTTATGATCTAGAGCAGTGGTTCTCAACCTTGTTAGTGCTGCGACCCTGTAATCCAGTTGTGGTGACCCCCAACCATACAATTATTTTGTTGCTACTTCCTAAGTGTAATTTTGCTGCTGTTATAGATTGTAATGTAAATACCTGCTATGCAGGATATCTGATTTGCGACTCCTTTGAAAGGGTCATTCAACCCTCAAAGGGGTTGTGACCCACAGGTTGAGACCTGCTGATTTAGAGGCTATGCACAGCAAAGTAGCTAATTTCCTGGAGAGAAAATATTTGGTATCTGGAGCAGAGTGACCTAACCTTATTTATCTGGAAATGATATTCACTAGCTAAATGTAGAAATTCATCAGCCTCCATTGGCTTAAGTCAGTAAATTACTTTTCTTTTTGAACTTTAAAAACTTTCTTCAAATCAAAATTTAGATGGAGGTCCTTTTGGTAGATACAGATGAAAATAAAATTGCTGAAAGTTGTTCTGTTGCGCTAGTCATTCTAAGGGATGCTCAGAGAAAGATGTTGTGCCTCCCACAGTCATACAAAGTTTCCACATGAAGATACTCTTTCTTTTTCCTCCATGCCTGCTTGGAAACCCAAAGGCTACTAGAAACTGCTGTTTGACCTGCTCATGATGAGAGACTCTGGCAATTGGAAAACATCCACGAGCAGTAAAACAAATGGGGATGACTGTATTCTGAAACTTTATTTTAAAATCAAGCAGTTGGCCAGAGTCTCTTGAACACTTTAGACCATTCTTGAACCAAGTCTTCAAAATTTCTTGAACTCTGATTTATACCAGCAAATCAACACTCCATAAAATATCTGAAGTGGGGATATCTTGAGATAACTTCCATTTTTTTATTGATAGGACAAATGATATTAACCTTTAGAAAATACAAGATCAGCAACAACACTTTTGCTTAGAGCTTTGCTAAAAAGCTTTCTTTTCAAATCTATTTTTAATTTATCTTCTTTCTTTTTGAAAACTTTGACTTAACACCCATAGGAATATTAATTTGAGTTGTGATTGCTTTCTTTGATCTGAGGAAAAGGCAGGAAAATCAGCTAAGATTTTCTCATTCAACCTTGAAGTTTTTCGACTACTGAAGCACTAATCAGCAAAGGCAATACTCCTACTCATCTCGTGGTCTTTCTTAGGCCTGGTAAGATTTTATATTTGTATGTTAAGTCCAGCTGATATTTTAAGAGGTGTGGCTTTTTGCTTTTGAAAAAGAGACATTTATAATCAACTCATCCCATTTTAAACTGTGGCAACACGACAAACTATCTACTCTTGAGTACAGATGTTGATATAAAAAAATGAAGAGTTTAATGTATCAGCTATCAGTTCATTCTGTTGACTGGCACCTTATGATGTTAACATGACAAGAGAAAACAAGTGAGAGAACTAAAAAGTGGCTATTCCTAACCACGTTTGTTTTTCTCTGTTACACATCTCAATACATAAAATACATTAGTCTTGGAGGTTTTGTTGATTGTTAATGGAGTAGGCGATCTATGCTGCCAACCAATCTTGACAAACCTAAAAAAGAAACAACACGCCAGGCCCTTGTAAACCTCTGGCAGGGCAGATCTGATGGAAATTCTGAGGACCCTGGAGAGGAAATGAGAGAGGGTGAGAAGGAGGGGGGGAGAGAGAAAGAGAGAGGGAGAAGCATGGGATGGGGAGAAGATAGGTAACTATATTGGACACTTTCTGGTTTCTACTCCATTTGAGGTTTTTGATGACACAGAGCTTGAGCTGAGAAAGACGAGGGGGAATTGCAAAGTCCATCAAAGCCTACAAACCTGCTTTCTAGATTCTTGAGTACTTTGTTTCAGAAAGCAGGATAAAAGGTGTCTATCCAGTCAGTCACCATGTACTTGTGACTGTCACTTTCTCCATGCCCCTAGAGGGGCCTTAAGACCTGGAGGTGCAGATCCAAAAGAATTCTTTAAAAATCAAATTTATCAAGGCATAGAAAACACATCCATGACTCTAATAATAATTAAAATCCACAAACCCAGTATCTCAAAAGCTCTCAAGCTTCGTGAAGAGTCATTGATGAAATAAGTGAGCTAAAGTAAATGATTTCTTTTAACTTGAAGCATAATAACTTCCCTAAGAGTCTTATTTCTCAAAAACAGAAAATATGTGTATTCTGTTCCACATGGTACTGGTTAGACCTCAACCCTGTTTATGTATGTGGCTTTTAAAAAGGGAAACCAATCGACAGAAAAACCAAAACTTTAAGATGAAAGGACCAGTAAATCTTTATACAGAAAAGCAAAACCTATAAATATTCAGCGCTAAAAAAAAGGAAGAACTGATGACTCAAAATCTGCTAAAAAATAAAAAACGGAACACTGAGAACCAGACATGGATTAATTACTCTCATAATGAGGAAGGGGTAGTTTTAATTGCAGAGTAAAATATCTTTGTAAATTATTATTTAAAGCATACTAAATGCTAATTAGAAAAATTGAAGAATTTAGTAAGCTGTCAAGAAAAATGGTGAAATGCCTTCTGGAGGATATGCTGAGAGACTGGAAAGCTCATTACTCAGCCCTGGCTATTGTATGGCTGGCTTGGATCCATGCAGATGCGGAATAGGCCGTCCTTATCAATGGAGTTATCTTTTGGATTCATCTGATAGTCGACCTGTTTTGTCCTGCTTTTTAATTTGCTGGTAAAGGGGAAAGAATCAGTTGGAAAAAAAAGGTAGTGTTTATGCTTGACTTGGTGTATTAAGCTAATAAAAGGATAGATATTACAAAGTCCTCAGAGATCTGGATGTGAAAGACACAACAATAAATTATTCATTTCCCCGATTTTTGTATTTCTAGCGTGGCTACATCTAAAATTTCCTAACACCTGTTTTATACCTTCATTCTAGAGGTGTTGGTCAACAGCTGTTAACACAAAAATTCACTTGCTAATTGCTTTGCACGAACAGGGATGGAGACGGAACTATAGCCCTGAAGACTGATGGGAAAGAAGGAATGACTCCCGAGGAACCATCTGCTAAGACCAGTGAAACAAAACACCTGTTGGCCTCACCTCTTTCCACAGGTTTGTGATTTATTTGGTCTGTGCCCATGGCACCCCTCTCAATCAAGAAAACATTACAGACACAGTCACATCAACCACCATTCTTTTCTTCCCCTTTATAATTGCCAACCCCCAACTGACACCTCCCATTGCCTGTGGCCAACACTTCACTGCTCATGTTGGTGAATGAGGTCTCTCAGGATGTTAGTTACTGTCATGTTTTGATTGTTTGTCGGAGGCACCCAGACTTTGTTTCATCTTTGGCTCACAGACATTGAAAATAAATAGTATGTCGGAAAAATCCAGGTTGCCTTTATAACAAAGAGCGTGTTGCCTCTTTAGGGAACAATGAAACGAGATGAATAGCTATTCAGGTTTTTTTTTTTTTTTTTTTTTGTAGTACTTCCAGCACTGGGGAAAGCAAAAATCTGGCCCAACATTAAGAGTGACCATCTCTTTTGTGGCCAGTACTGGAATGGTTAATTACTTTGCAGTTCTCTAAGAAGACAACAATGAGCAAGCCGAGGCCACTGGATCACAGCCTAAAACAAAACCCAACAGATCACACTCTACAGCTGAAACAGATGGTTGCTTACAGGGCTGACAAAGAGAATGTAAACTGTAGGGGCTTTCACTCCCTGCTGCAGCCTCAAAGAGAAACGAACACCTTCCTTTTGGAAGGACACACACACACACACTTGTGCTCTTACACAATCACTCCACTGCACTCTTACAATAGATAAAATACTAACATGCTGCTGCTCTCCATAAATTATTGCAAAATCTTTAAGCCTTGTGAGATTATATTCAAAGGAAATTGAGTTGTGAGAAGTGTGGCCTTGTGCCTTTCCACAAACAGAAAGCAGGATGGACTTTAAAAAGACTGGAGTGCACAGGGTAGAGAAACACCCTTTCCACCCCTAGTCTGCTTCTGACTGACGGATGAGAGTTTCTTCAAACCATTCACTTGGAGGACCTAGAAAGGCAGAGAATACGTCAGTATGGAGGAAAGTTACGAAAGGAAAGGGTTGTATGATTTCCCAAGGCAATTCTTCCAAGAAGAATTATCAAACCAGATACAAGTCATTTGGCCCGGAAGGACACACTATGACAACTGGCAACATAGCATTTCAAGATGCTAACATAGAGGGGCAGGAGAATGCCCAGTGATAGGCTCGCTGGTGGCAAGAAGCAGGAATGGAAAACAACAATAACAACACACAGAGGGCGAATGTAAATAAAGTCAAGACAACTCACGTGCGAGAAGGAACCACAAGATATACACAAAACCTGCTTTAAGGGTTTTTACTAATAAAGAGTGGGGGAAGGGAAGGGAGGGACTGTGCAGGCCTATCTGAAAGAAACATGGCAGGAGGAAGGAAGTGGGATGGTGTGTCTGCTGCATCCATACAGGGTCTTAATAGCCACACCACGAATGTGTAGAGATAACGTGGCCAGGCTGAGCATGCTCATAGATTACATAGGGCGTAAGGCCCTAGAGTGACTAGGCATTTTACCTGAATAGTTGGCCATGGGACCCCAGAAATGCTAACATCTGGGGTGACTAAGAATTTTGCCTGAATGCTGACAGCTCTGGGACCCCCGGATGTGATGGAAATGGTAACAAGCACTATTCTTTTGTGGAACCATTTGAGTTTAAAGACAGGGTCTCACTATTGTCACTGTGTACTCCTAGTGGGCCTTGATCCTACTATGTAGGTCAGGATGACCTCACACTCACAGAGCTCTTGCGTCCTCTACCCGGGAGTGCTGGGGTTAAAGGAGTGTACCACTCAGGAATTTTCTTTTTAATGTTGTCCCACCTCTCCCAGTGCAACCTTCATATAAATGTAGCGTCAGCATCCTCCTCAACTCAAGATATTTAAACACTCCATTGTTGCCTATGTTTCTAGAGCTTCCTGGTGATCGCAGATGTTTGTCGGACTGTCAGGCACCCCTGAGAGGCTGAATTGTGTGCTTGCTTCTCTGACTAAGCAAGCATGCTCTTCAGCTCTGGGATGGGAACAGGGTAAAATGTTGTAGATAGAGGAGGTGACATGTAGGGAACAAATTTCAAACTTGGTCCTGCTATTTTATTTTATTTTATTTTATTTTATTTTATTTTATTTTATTTGAGGAGGGATGGCTAAGGAGGAGAGACATTGACCCTCTTGATAAAGTGCTTGCCATGTAAACATGAGCACTGAGCTGGGAATCTCAGTATTCATGTTGAAAGCTGAGTATGGTGGTTGGATCTGACATCCCAGCACTGGGGAGGCAGAAACGGGAAGATCTCTGAGCCTTGCTGGCCGGTCAGCCTAGGCAAGTTGGTGAACTCTCCATTTGGTGAGAGACTCTGTGCCCCACCCCAAGCGATAGTTTGGATCATAGCTGAGGAAGATATGAACATACACTCAGACCCCCACACACGTGCATTCACACACAGGCACATATAAAAATTTTTCATTTTCTAACATTCTCGGTATTTCTTAACCAAGAAAATGGAATTGTCTCTTGTAATAACTTTGTGAAATGGATTAAATATTTTATGTAGAGTTCCTTATCCTTACTAGTTTCCTATTCTATTTTTACAGGTTTTTTTTTTTCTTCCCCATTCCGTGGAACTGAAGACTTCCTCTTTTCTAGTCCACTGTATACTTCAGTTCTTAATTTTATTGCTTTAGCATTTCTTCTGGTGACTGCCCCACTTGTTTTCTTGTCTCATTTGGTCTTCATCTGCTCTGTTACCTGGGGTCTTCTCCTAACTCTCTGGGCAAAGCCACGCCCGCTGAGCATGCTAACGACCCCTCTAGCTTCCGCTTTCTGGCCTCACCAAGTTACAGGGTCTGTGTTACTCCGGGTGCATGTCTTTGATTCTCAGATTGGCCACCTGAAAGCCAAACGACGTTAATGTGCTCCAGAGCCATTTAGGGTGCTTTCTAAAAACAGTGGATCCTTGCTATTTCTTTCCCAGGTGTTTCTTTCCTACCTCTGTTCTTTCAGACTGGCTGTTTATTCTGACACCTAGGCTAGAATTCAGGAAGGAACTTCACTTCCCCTTCTCCTTGTTTACACAGTCTCTTGGCAGATCCATTTTACTTTGCCTCACCAACCCATCTTCCAGGGTCACATAATCCTTTTCTCTGTTTCCTTATGCCCCCACCAATGTATTTCTTCTGGCGTTTAGTCCCTGTGGGATCATCCTAGTGTGCTATCCCGTTTTGACAGACTGGATGAGTCAACAGCCCATTTTCTGTTACTGCTGGGAACAAGAGAAAGGAGGCCAGGGAGAAATTATGAAATGTGATTTTCTGTCCCCTGTCTTCAAGGGCCTGGCCCAGCCCTCTTTAACATCATCTCCGTGTGTAAATCCCTTTCTTGTTCATTCAATTCTCTTGTCCTCCAGCTGTCCCCAGGAGCTCATTTTTACAGTGCAGGAGTCACGACGGAGACATGTTTCCTCCTGTGTGGCTGTGCATATCCTTTTTGTCTTTTTCGTGTTCATACCAGCAAAGTCAAGCTCTCTGGGCTTGAAACGTAAACATTGCTTAGTGGCTTTCTGAATCATCAATTATCATGCCTCTAGTTGCATGTAAAATTGGGATTCCTCAATTTAGACTCTTCAGCTTAAATGTGGTCGATGAACTGATGTCTATTTCTGGCAGCAGATATGGGCGTCATCCAGTCAGATACTCTGCTCTGAAGGACCTAACCTGCGGAGTCTTATTTTTCTGGCATGTGACAGGACACTAACTCCACTAGGCTTTAGTGCAAAAAGCAGGGCCTCGGGGTATCTTTTAGCATGTTGAATAAAAGCTGTGAGCAAGGAAACCCTATACTATTTTCAAGTCCTGAGAAAAATAATCCTTACAAATAATACTTGAGATCTCAAGTGGGTGTCTTTTGCGAAGTCAGGCTCTACTTTGGAAAAATAGTTACTCACTAAGAAGGGGACTGGGAGCCTATATCTCCCAATGTCCTATAATGTGTGGACATCCATCATTGCAGAGTCTACCCTTGCTTTATGAATGTGAAATGTAAAACTGAATGAACTTGTACTCCTTTCTGTCAGGACTTGACTCTACAGTGTCAAGTCTTTTTAAAAAATTTTTTAAATAGATTTTTATTGAGCTCTACATTTTTCTCTGCTCCCCTCCCTTCTTCTCCCCTCCCCTTCAACCCTCTCCCATGGTTCCCATGCTCCCTACTCACTCAGGAGATTTTGTCTTTTTCTATTTCTCATGTAGATTAGATCCATGTATGTTTCTCTTAGGGTTCTCATTGTTGTCTAGGTTCTCTGGGATTGTGAATTGTAGGTTGGTTTCTCCTTGCATTATGTTTAAAAATTACTTATGAGTGAGTACATATGATCATTGTCTTTCTGGGTCTGGATTACCTCACTCAATATGATGTTTTCTAGCTCCATCCACTTGCCTTCAAATTTCAGGATGTCATTGTTTTTTTTTTTCTGCTGTGTAGTACTCCATTGTGTAAATGTACCACATTTTCCTTATCCATTCTTCAGTCAAGGGGCATTTAGGTTGTTTCCAGCTTCTGGCTATGACAAATAATGCTGATCTGAACATAGTTGGGCATATATCCTTGTGCTAAAGAAATAGAAACAGTCATCAAAAGTTTCCCAACTAAAAAACCCCAGGATCAGATAGTTTCAGCTCAGAATTCTACAAGATTTTCAAAGAAGAACTAACACTAATACTAATTAATACTCGTCAAATTATTCCACACAATAGAAACAGAAGGAACATTGCCAAAGTCTTTTTATGAGGCTACAATTACCCTGATACCTAAAGCATCTAAAGACATTACCAAAAAAGAGAATTACAGACCAATCTCACTCATGAACATTGATGCAAAATACTAAATAAAATACTGGCAAATTGAATCCAACAACACATCAGAACCATCATCCACCATGATCAAGTCGGCTTCATCCCAGAGATACAGGGATGGTCCCATGTATGAAAATCTTTCAACCTAATCCATCATATGAACGAACTGAAAAATAAAAGCCACATGATTATCTCATTAGATACAGTGGCAAGTCTTACAGGCAGCAAGCTTACAATTTACATTAGTGAGAATATATTTATGGGCTCATATATGAAACCCAGGTAGTCCATATATCAGCCTAAATGTTCAGGATGCAGTACCTTCTCCAACGAGTGGACTGGAAACTTGGATTAATTGCTGTGGGGTTGTTGGTGGAGATGTTGTGTAGAAGAACATGTGGCCATTCTCATGGTTCATGGTTGACTCCATCTGCAGAAATAAAAGTCGTTCTGTTTGAGCACTGCTTTGGACCCATGCTGGCTCCAGTCACTCTGCGGTCCTAGAATACTGTGGTAAGAACACTGAATACTTTCCAGTGCTTGCATTTTTCCTTGCAGTGGAAGCTCATCTCAGAACTGATAATGAATAATGATTCCTTTACATTATTACTATATGATAAATCGTGTAGTTTTTTTTGTGCCAGCTTAATAGTATTGCAAAATAAAACGAGACACTATCTGTACCTGTGGAAATTATAGAAACAAAATAAGACAATATTTTTCATCACACACACACACACACACACACACACACACACACACACACACACA
>NC_022030.1:9856300-9857237 GCF_000317375.1 Microtus ochrogaster
GATGCACATACTCCAGAAATACCTGTCATGAATGGAAAATCATACTGTCAAAAGCTATGAAAAAGCAACGTATGTGTGAAATAATAGAGACACTGGCTTTCAGATTAAATGGTTCAGTTGGTTTTTATAGTTTAAATGCCTAGGTTGCATATCCATTAGATGTCTGTATATTGGAGTAGGCTGTAATGGCTAATTTTCTGTGTCAGCTCAGGGAAGTCAGGGCACTATGTTTTGCTGAGACACCAATCTGCATGTCACTATGATTACTGTGAGGTGTGGTTAACATGGAAACCAGTGGACATCAAGTAAAGCAGATGGCCTCCTGTAGCGTAAGTGAGCCTCATCCAATCCAGTCAAAGCTCTAAGAGTGGAGACTGGCTTTGCTGAGAATGAGTCACTTGTCACAGTACAATGTCTCTGGCCTTGAATTGTAATATTAGCACTTCTCTGGACTTCCACCCTCGTGGACCATATTATAGATGATGGATTTGCCTACCCAGTAATCCGTGAGCCTGTTTCTTCAAAACAAGCCTCTTTTCTATGCATAAAACATCCCTTTGGTTCATTTCTCTGGAGAGCAGTATGTCAGTTCTAGCCCTTAAAAGCTGAATGATTTCAACTCTTGTTTTTTTCCTCTATCCCTCTGCAATGGACATCCTAATAGTACTCACAGCATGGAATATTGTAAAATTGTGAATGGATTAATAGGACAGAGCTCAAAAACACTGATTTTCATTTAAGTCTTAGATTTAATTCTTGTTTTGCTATTTTTAATATCATTGTTAGCAGTAATAATTTTTAGCTGGTCAAAAGTGGCAAAAACCTGTATATATGTGCTGAATAATTTATATATATATATCTGTTTTATTTTATGTATATGAATATTTTCATTTAAGTCTTAGATTTAATTCTTGTTTTGCTATTTTTAATATCATTA
>NC_022030.1:9857337-9874953 GCF_000317375.1 Microtus ochrogaster
GCAAAAACCTGTGTATATGTGCTGAATAATTTATATATATATCTGTTTTATTTTATGTATATGAATATTTTCATTTAAGTCTTAGATTTAATTCTTGTTTTGCTATTTTTAATATCATTATTAGCAGTAATAGTTTTTAGCTGGTCAAAAGTGGCAAAAACCTGTGTATATGTGCTGAATAATTTATATATGTATATCTCTATCTGTTTTATTTTATGTATATGAATATTTAGCCTGCATATATACATATGCATTTCATATGCAAGTCTGGCCCCTGTGGAGGCCAGAAGAGGGCATTGCATTGCACAGAACTTGAGGCAAAGGTCGTGTGAGTCACTATGTGGGCGCTGGAAACCAAACTTGGGTCCTCTGCCCGAGCTCTGGTAGTTTTAGCCATTGAGCCATCTCTCCAGTCCCAGCCTTCCTTGTATTTAAAATGTGAAGATTTTATTTGCAAATATCAGTCTCTTTATTTAGCTTTATTATTCCTATCTTTCCAGCCACCATGACCTATCATAAGCTATAGGGCTTGTGTTTTAATTGATGTTCAAGTTTTTATTGGGCACCTACTCTGAGCATGTTGCTGTCTGGAGCCAAGCTTACCAGTGATAAACAAGATGTAACAACTTATGGTCAAGAGGACTCTCCAGTGTGATGAGGGAGACATTCATTTGCCATCACAGTACTTAACATGTGACTCCAGATTGCAAAAAAACCTGGGGAGACTGAAAGATTGATAGGGCTTTACTAGAGGAAAGAGCCAGGAAGGTGACTGAGGAGACCAACTCTGGGCATCCTCTTGAGGCGAGGATGAATTAAAAACCTTTAGGGGAGGAAGGAAAGGAAATCAGAGAAGAGGTTGTAATTGAGTGTTCTTTGATGTTCATTGGTAAAAGTTCTAAATCCGTGAAGCATGGTAGCAATATACACGTCATCCTATCAGAAGATCTATTGTTCTGATATCTGTTATTGCCTTTCTCCATTTTTATTAAGAACTGTATTTATCTTGTTGCTTCTTATCCTTTATTATCAAATTATGGGTCCTACTTCACACTAAGTATTCTATTTTTTTTGTCTAACTAAAAAATATATTAGTATATGTCAGATGAATGTGGATTCTGGAATGTGGCTTTATACTCAAAACTGAGTGGACAACAAAGTCTCTACTTTTACTATTATTTTTTGGGAGGGGATGTCCTTGAATGTTCTCTTAATAAATTTATCCTTAAATCGCTATTGATTGCATAAAACACCACACATACAGATAGAAACATATGCAGGTATGTGCCCATACACATAGAATAGATGATGGATAGATAGGCATATATATACGTATAGATAGGTATATATATATATATCAATCTATTTATATATGTATATATATATATTTATATTTATTATGGCTCTGAGGCTCTGTCTTCATTTTGCATAGTTAGGAGCAATACAGTATTGAGCAGCTTTTCGGTTAGTCTTGCTGAATAAAACTGTCGTTAAAAAATTTGGCATTGGGCTGACATTGTGAGGTTCAGTTTCCTACCTAGATTCCCAATTATCATTTTCTTTTTCTTTTCAGCATTAATCAGATACCATATAGTGTTTAGTTGCAGTCAATCAACTCTACAATAAACTTAAAATATATATAATGAGATTCTGTTTTTTTCTTGTGTCTCATTTGTGATCGGTTATGTTTATGAAAGAAAACATCACGTTAAATGTGATGAATTTGATCAAGGACTTGTGGTACCTACAGAATTGTGGGGTCCTGCCTTCTTCCAGTGTGAGTCTCTCTGCTGTAACTTATCTGTGGTCCATGGTATTTCCTTTATAGCTTGTCCCCATCCCTCACATGTAGTCAGCAGAAGATGTGAACTTGGTTGAAACTACGGGGTTGTTTTTCAGGCAGTGAGCTGCCAACATGACTATGAATCTCTAGGGGTCTCTGAGCCTGTTACCAAGCCAGTGAATGACTGTTTGCTTTTCAACAGAAAAGAAGCATGCTGCTGCTTACTCCTGCCATGGACTTTGGAGTTTTGTTCCCTTTCCCATCTGCCTCTTATGTAAAAAAAAATTCTGCCTGAATAATTACTAGTCTGTCTCCTTTGCTCAACCCCAACAAAACCATTTTTCACCCTTCTAGTTCCAATTAGCTCTTATCTCAAATGGCGTATTGGCATCAGTCTGTTCTCAGCATCACCGAAGTGCACAAAACTATCCTGAAACATGCGGCACTCAAGATAAGGCCAAGATGTACCAATCAATCCAGGGGAGTCTCCAGATATCATTTCCAGCACTTCCTTTGCTTGGGGCAACCTGAACTAGAAGACAATGTGGAGATGTGCTCTTGATAAATGCAGCTCTGAACCAAGTGACATGTGTGAGCATCACCGAGGCCGTGCACAGCCTGTAAAAATGGCCATTGTTGGAATCTGGTGTCAAAAAGAGCTGTTTCAAAACAAGTTCCCAGTGTTAAGTCATGATGTGGACAACTTCTGAGCAGCTGTCTACTGCTGGAGAGGGCGCCCCAAGACCTGTTTTCAGTGGCCTCGTTCTAAATCTTAGATGTGTTTGCCACAACAATGTGGGAAAGAGTAGGTGAAGCCATTACCACTGCTACGGTGAAAAGTGAGCTAACATTAGCCAACTGCATACAGAGGATAAATTGATGGTGGAGTCAGGCAAGAAAAATAGCATTTCCGAAGATGTAGTGAGCTCAGCTGTTTGAAGCATGACACAGACACATTCATCCACACGTGTGTGGGAACTATGCAGTTACTTCTGCTAAGAAAAGACGGGCTCTAGAAATCTCTCTTCAAAGTCCTTTTGTTTTCATTATAGACCCTGATATCCTGTGTAGTAGAGAGCTTTTCCTAAGTCAGAATTGATGGCAGAATCAGAGTAACTCTTAGTGCATTCTGTTAAAGCTCACCTATGAGAACAGACTTAGGAGAAAGAGCACAAAGCCCCACACTGTATCCACCGTACAGCAGTTCCATGGCCCTTCCCAGCCATGGTCTGGGTCTAGGAAGCTCAGGATGTGGCAGAGAAAGGATGTGCAGCATATTGTTTTATTTTGAGTGTTCTGTATATTTTGGTAACAATGGGGAAATGGGTGGCACATTGAGGAAAAAGTCTCACTCCCTAGCTTGACAGCCTGGATTTGATCTTCTGGATCCACAGGGTGGGGTGGAGAGAGCCAGTTCCTATAAATTGTCCTTTGACCTCCATGCCCCCATATATATGCATGCACGCACACACATGCACTCACACACATGCCCACACACAACTTGTGTGCTCACATACATACACACACAAAAACGTGTGCACGCTCATACACACACACACACACACACACACACACACACACACACGCGCGCGCGCGCACTATTATTCAATGGTGATGGGACTGCAACTATAGAAAGGCACCAGCATGCCCAAGTGCTTCTAAAGTGCTACTTTTTTGTTCTGCATCTAAACACCTCCGAAGAGAAGCCTCTTTGTGATGAGATTGTATGTACTCACGAAACAGCGTCACAGAAACTCACTAGCAATGATATGTTTGACTGGACTGACTACCAAAGAATAGTCCAGTCTTCCAGACCATCCTAGTAAGTTCTACCCTGGCAAACTCTGTTGTGATTAGGCAGCCTTAGACCAACCTCTTGGCTTTCTCTGCCTTAGAAGAGCCAGGTTCCTCCCCTGCCGGGTTCCACCCCCTGCTAATCTCCACCCCTATCAGGCTCCACCTCCTGCCAGGCTCCACCCCCTGCACTTATGAGGGCTGCTTGTGGCCTTTTCATGCAAGGTCTGAGGCTAAGGGCATGCATGGCTTTAGACCAGAGAGCCTTTATTGCCTCCTTACAAATTCCTTGAGAATTCTGTCACCCTTCTGGCTTCTGAAAAAAGGAAAGATATTCTGAGGTTATGTGACTCTCAAGTTAAAATTCCACCTTGTCTGCCACTGGAGTCTCATATGTATGACTGAGCAGTAAGAACACATAACCCTTAAACATAGCTCTATGAATCAGATTCCTTCTCCTCCTCTGCATTCACTGTTGAAAGGGAAAGATGGCACTAGAGTTAGCCTGCGCTAATCCTCCTCAGTTTCTACCCAAGGGGAAGGTTCATATGAAGGGGAAGATAATGTCTTTCCAAGAAAACAGAAAAGCTGACTTTAATCAAGAAGATGGTTTTTAGTTATTTTTATACAGGAAGATGACTAAAATTTAAAAAGCTATGGAGAAACCCTGTCTCGAAAAATCAAAAAATAAAAATAAAAAAAAATAAAAAGTGTAAAAGTGCTTACTTATGTGCGTGTATGTATTTCAGCGTTGCTCAAATAACAGGAGAAGCCAGAATTAAAACAAGGGTTGATCTAAATTAGAACTCCACACCCTTGTCTATGCCACTCACAGGACAAGAAAAAAAATGAATTAACTGTTCCCTTCTATAGATAATAAAAAGATAAAATCAGAGGTGATCTTTGGAAATAAATTCCCTTGAATTTACATCATGAGGGACACATTATCCATCCCCATTAGGGCACAAATCACACCTAAACAACAAACAATGAAAACATCCTAAATCACAAACTTCTGGAATGACCCCAGATTTCTGTGGTACCCTTTCATATTTTGAGGACCAGCCTACCAGTGGTATAATGTGAGATCTTGGCTTGAAGGAATATTCTATTAAGAAATTATTGATAGACTGGTAAGGTGGCTCAACAGATAGAGGTGCCTGCTGCCAAACCCAAAGACCTGAGTTCAATTTCTGGAACCTTCATGGTAAAAAGGACAGAACTAATTCCCCCAGGCTGTCCTCTGACCTTTATATATGTGTTGTAGCACTTATACACATGCATACATGTGTACATGTGTGCATACACACACAAATAAATAAGCAATATAATAAATCCTATGAATCTTTAAGAAGAAATTCTTGTCAAGCCAGTGGGCTTTATGTATGGCAGAAGCTCCTGAATCAATTGATTTAGTAGATTTTAGTTCAAATAAAAATTTGAACTCCATAGAAATTATCATGAAATATTAGTAAAGGTTTTCTTTAGGGCTCTAGTTAGTCTTTATAAAATCTACTCATCCAAATCCATCTGAAAAGTGTAGGTAGCATACACTTTGAGAACAGACTATAGGCCTGATTTATATGACTTACCTACTGGCCAAAGCCAGAGACTTGTTAAGATTGTTTTTATTTTTTTGGGGGGGGTCAGTGGTTCTATTTATCTTTTATTGAAAATGGATTTTTTCATATAATATATTCTGATTTTTCCCCTTCTCCTGCTTCTCTGAGTCCTTCTGACTTTCCCTCCCATCTGAATCCACACTCTTTCTGTCTCTTGTTAGAAAACAAACAGGCTCCCAAAGAATAGTAATAAAATAAAAAAGTAAAATAAGATAAAGCAAAACCCATACTGGACAAGGACACTCTAAAAACAGAATAAAAGCCAACAATAAAGCACAAGAAAGAACTAGGAAATATGTATAAACACACATACACATTTGTACACAGAGAAATTCCAGTTAAAAAAAAAACCCTGAAGATCTTAATTTCTCCTTTATTTACATAGGCATTTAAAAATAAAATTTGCCATTCACATACCACAAATCCTTAAACAAACAGTATGTTGCATGAACTAGAATTTCTTCCTCTAAGAAAAGAAAGGACTCAATTCTGAGATGGGATTAGAGTGTTGAAAGGCTCTACTAATGCCTTCTGTGTGTGTGTGTTTGCATGCGCATGTGCACCCAGCCACCCTTCCCCACATACATTTTTGGGGGGGTAGGGGAAGTCTGTGCATGTACATGTGTGCAGGCATGTGCACTCAGAAGTCAGAGGACAATCTATTGTTTATTTCTTCACGTGCAGCTCACCTTGTTTTATGAAATTGGTGTTCACCACTGGCAAGGAAAACACCACATAACTATAGTACCAGTGACATGCTTGTCTCTTTCTCCCCACCTCTGGGACTGCAAGCATGCTACCATACCTATTTGTTTCTGGTTGTTTGGTGTTGCTTGGTTTTCACATGAGTTATAGGGCATGAGGACTCAGGTAAACACTTTACTGAGCAAGCCATCTAAGACCCTATCAATGGCTTCTTGATAGGCTGACAGAATAGTTTGTGCTTGTTGCAAGCTTGGTATACCCACCAAGTAAAAATGACTCTTCTGAACAACCTTAAAGCCTTATCCATTTCACAAGTAATGGCACCAAATCTATCAAAGATGAAGACACATGTCCTAAATGTGTTAGCAGTAGTATTAAAACTTGATTTTACCTATAGATCTCTCTGACTATTATTTATTGTTTGAAAAGACATAGTCTGTTTTTAGTGATGGACAAGACAACCGCTTTTAATATCTGACTTTAATTTTCTATGTAAATTGGAAAGCTTTGAAACATAATTTTATTATTCTCAAATTGCCACAAAGCCATTGTGTTATGAGTAAGCAAGGTTGAGATATCCATGTAAGTTGCACACACAGCGGCACACACTATTTCAATGTGTCTGAGTATTTATTTGATGTGTCTGAGCATTTCTTAAAAATACAGAGCTATTTTTCTAAAGGAACCAGAGAGGGAAAGGAGAAGGATCTCCCTACAGACCACTTTAGGAATATGTTGCCTGGTAGTCTAACAGCACAAATCTATCTTCTGTTGACCTAGCAGAATAATCTGGCAGCTTTGTCATCTGTGTGTCTGGTGGCATGACTCACAACATGGTAATGATCTACTAGATAGCTTCCTTTGGAACTCAGGAGAGATATTGGCAGTTGGGTAACGTATTCCAAGTATTAACTTTTCGATTATTTTAGTATTTTTTAGGCAGACAGAGTAAGCCACGCACATCCCTTGTGCCTTTTCTCTCTGCCAACTCCCTTTTGCTTTCCACTCCCCAACTCTCCCCCGCCCCCATGCTTTTATAGAACTACAACTTTTAAAGTGCACTTGGCTTGTGTCAGAGCATATAAGGAATAGCTATATGGAATGCATCTATATTGCCCGTAAAATTGCTAACGGGGACATTACGGAGCTCACTGTCCCTTATATAAAGATCATTTTGACAAATTCATCTTCATACTCTGAGATAAGAAAGTTTGTCCAGTTGATGAACTGGTGTGCTTTCTTTTTGTAGAAAATGATAGCTCTGCAATCCGTCATGCTGTGTCAGTGCAAGTCATGAGGAAACAATGTACTAGGACTTGGCGCAGCCACAACAGTATTCTTCAAGTAGACTCTCTTGCGCATGCTCCCCCGCTTTGCTTTCAGTACGGTGGGTATTTGAAAATCCACTCTCATGTATTCTGTTGACCTTTAGGCTGGTGTACAAATGAGCTAACCAAGTTACATGTCTTTGTAGGTGTGTGTGTGTGTGTGTGTCCATGTGCGGGTGTGCATTTGTGTGTGCACACACATGAATGTGTGTGTAAGAGAGGCAGAGGTTTCATAAAGATGCAGAAACTTTGTTTTATTGCCTTTTACTATGTATATAACCATCATAAAATTATCCAGGCTTCATAGTGAGCATAACATTGTGCTAAATATGTACAGAAGAGCGCAGAACGAAAATATGAATTTGTGAGCTGGAGGGACCATATGAGTCCATTTACTCTTGAAATCAAATGTAAAAATTCTGCTTATTCTTTTTCAAGGTCTTTTTCTGGCTATATAGGGAGTAATCGTAGTGGTCTTCAAGCCCATTACTTTAATACATGGTTGTACTTTTTGGGGTATAGATTCATTTAAATTTTATGAAGCAGGCTTTGTTTATTTTTGTTCCTCTTTGTTTCAGAAAGGACATGGATCAGTTGCAGTAATATAATCTAAATATGAATTAAATATATGCGATTAAATAATAATAAAGTTCATACCAACAAGACAGAGCTAAGAATTTAATGGATTTTTAACATATTGGTGCTATTCTAAGGTCAGTATGTACTTTTAGTTAAAGAAAGAAACGACTTCTGCCAATTTGCTAATTTAATTGAAACATTCACTTATAAATGTCTATTTTTCAAATTAAAAGGAAATTTTATTTTGATCAGTGAGGTATATGTTTTTACAGACGACCCCTGAAAAACTTGTCTTACAGTGTTACCAATGACTCTGAACTGGATTCTAAGGGAGGTTGACTCAAAGTCAGTAGGGTCAATTTGGAGAACCAGTATTAACAAGACATGGCTGGAGACATAGCCTCTTGATTAGCTGAGAAGAAACTGTGAGACCAGTTTTCATGGAGAAAGAGGTGTCAGCATGGAGGAATGTATTTTCACATATGTGTAATTTCACTGAGCACAGTGAAGTTTCAGAAGATAAGTCTATGTATTTCCCTGCCTCTTGCCCCCTTTGGTTGAATTCCATGTAGGGTATCTCATGTTCTCTCACTACCTGGATACTGTAGCCCCCTAGGCATGATCAGGCATAACTATAACAGCTCACTGTGATTTTCAGAATTGTTGATGGGGAGTACCCACATTAGAATAGGAAAACCTACAGAAGAAAAACCTGTAGGATTCAATGGGATAATTAGCTATGGTCGATGTTTGGGCTTCTTCTTAGGCCAAAGCCTTCAAAATTAAAGTCTTGTATGACAGTTATCAAAACTATACTGCAGAAGTCTAAAGCAGTGGTTCTCAACCTTCCTAATGCTGTAACCCTAAAGGTTTACAGCATTTACGTACAGTTTTTCATGTTGTGGTGACCCCCCAACCATAAAATTATTTCATTGCTACTTCATAATGCAATTTTGCTGCAGTTGTGAATTGTAATGTAAATATCTGATATGCAGGATAACTGGTAAACCCATTGTGATATAAAACATGTACTATTTTTTAATGTATGTGTGTGTGTGTGTGTGCGTGTGTGTGTGTGTGCATGTAGTACATGTAGATGTCAGAGGACAACATTCAAAATCTATTTCTCTATTTCCACCATGTGGGCTCTTGGGGTGGATCTTAACTTGTCAGTCTTTGCAGCCAGCACCTTTATCTGCTGACTCTTTTTGCTGCTCTGATATTTATTGTTGTTTATTATTGAGAAATTACTCACATTAGAAGCGTAACATCATGGAGCTGGGATAAAGTTATTAAGAGCATTTCCAAATGCATCCTTCAATCACGCATTTTTCTTTATAAAACAATTAACTTCTGTTTCATTGATTTGACTGTGTCCCAGTTAAATATACTTACCTGTATTTGTTTTTCATGGTTCACTGTTCAGGAATGAGCAGTGATTTCCTTCATCAGTCATCCACCTGAAATTGTTTTGCTTATTAGTCATTCTAAACTGTTTGCCTACCAAAACACAACATATCAGCATGAAAGGATTTATTGCTCAGTTTCACTCCATTGGTTTTTCCTTGTCCAATACAGGATCATAGAATTTCTGACGTCTGATTGTTCTGTAGAATAAAACCCTTCTGTGCTGCTGTGCTGATCTGAGTTCTTCAGGATTGAGCAACACTCTTCACATTTGGCCTTATCTTTTGCTTTCTTCTGTCATGAGTGATTCCCTCCGACTCACCAAGATCACTTCGTTAATATGCTTTTTGGCCTGAGTTACCGTTTATAAATTTACTTCTCTAATTATCCTCTGCTAAGCATCCTTAATCTATTCACATATATGTCACACCTTTCCAGTTGTTCTTCCACAGGTATTATTGGATCCGCTTGTAATTCATTGAGGGAATTCTTGATGATTGACTTCACAAATTATTTATTACTGATTTTTGCACATTGGTATATTTTTTCAAGTCCCTAAATGATCATACATTAATGGTATTGTGCCATTGATAGTGAATTTTTGCCATATGCTAGTCTATATAAAAAGAAAATCCTCGCCCCTAGAAACTAAAATAAAAAGCTGAAAGCTAAAATGTATTGCCATACACGTAAGCATGTAAGCAATCATACAATGTCATCAAAATAATGAGGTGGGGGAGGAGGAGTATAGGCCCTCAACATATTAAGATAGCTCTTAAAAGCATTATGGTTATCAGGATAACGACATGTGAGTTGGGTCTTGAAGGGTGACTGTTAATAGTGGAGACTGATTTTTACGGAGGCAAAGGAGAACCTTGAGCATTTGGGTGACAAATGTCATTTCTTTTATACAGTTTCAAAACCTCAAAGGCTCTGAGTGCTGTAAGTTTTTTTCTAACTCCTTTCATGTTGACCTTGATCTGACCTAACCTCACTCACCAGGACAACCTCACCTGAACTCATGGCAGGTAGATTAGTTTATGTTTTTGTTGCAGTTGTAGTGATGCATTTGATATGCTGTTTCCCCACAGTATTCTAAAGTTGAGCACCATATTCCCCTTCAAAGTCTGGGAATATTCATCTGTACCACCATGGGACAAGAGATTCCACAATGTAGGAAGAAGTTCAACTAGGTGTTAGGGTGAATTAGAGGAAGAAAATGGGAAATACAGTTTAGTCCAAGCTATGGAGTCTGGTTCATGGCCAGTTTGAACTTGAACCTGTAAACATGAGAAAAGTGTTGTATGAAAGGGTCAGGTATATTTGGCTTCTCAGTCCTGAACTACCATCCATACTGAGACTCTATCAGAAGTGTCTTAGTCAGTGTTCTATTGCTGTAAAGAGACATCATGACCGTGGCAACTCTTATAAAGTAAAACATTTAATTGGGGTTGGTTTACAGACTCAGAGGTTTAGTCCATTATTGTTATAGTGGGGAGCATGGTGGCATCGGGCAGACTTCGTGCTGGAGAGGTAGCTGAGAGTTATACATCTGATTCTGCAGGCAACAGGAAGAAAGAGAGAGAGAGACACTGGGCCTGTCTTTAGTATCTGAAACCTCAAAGCACACCCCCGGTGACATACCTCCTCCAACAAAGCCACACCTCCCAACAGTACTTCTCTCTGTAAATGGAAGTGGAACTTTTCTTTTGTTCTGACCTCTTGGTCCCAAATAAACATACAAAAGCTTACATTAATTACAGAATATTTGGCCCATTGTTCAGGCTTACTATCAACTAGCTCTTACAACTTAAATTAACCCATTTCTATTCATCTGCATTTTGCCACAGGGTTTCATGACTTTAACTAGTTCATCTTGTTCCGGCGGCAGCTGGCTCGCATCTCCCTGGCTTTACCCTTCTCTCTGTGTTTTCAGTTTTACTTTCCTGCCTGCCCTTATTCTGCCTTTCTATAGGCCAAAGAAGCTACTTTATCAATCAATGAGAACAAAACATATTCACAGTGTACAGAAGGATTTTCCCACAGCCACTCTCTATGAGCCTATGTAGGCCATTTCATTCAAACCATCATAAGAAGTACCATCCAAGCTGGGGCTTCTGTTGTTTTTTGCTGATTTACATGGCTTTGCCCAGCGAATATTCTAAAGAGCACTTTATGTGTGCATCTTAGTTTGTTTCTCCATTCAATTGAAGCATAAATTATGACACTGCTTATTGGAATTCATTCAGTAGTTCTTGTCTATTTATGTATATATCTATATGTAATTTATCATATTTTATTTATTGGCTTTCCTATAACTCTCCTTGTTTCAAAGATTTAGGATAGCTGGGACCATCTTGCAATAACTCCATATTGACTTCATTACTTAATTAAATACTTTATTTACAGTGTTTTCATAAAGTGTCAGGATTTGCTCTAAACACTTTACTTGGATTGCAAAGATGGCCAGGCATGGCGGTGCGCGCCTGTAATCCTAGCATGTGTGGAAGGCTGAAGCAGAAAGAACAGAGTTACCAGAACTCAGAGCTAGCCTGGGCTATCCAACAAGAATTTGTCTCAGAAACAAAGTAAACAAAACACCTCATTCAATTCTTAAAGATTGAAAAAATTGATATTATTATGATCCCTTTTGTGAGATGAAAAAAATCGACGCCCAACAGATCAGTTAAACAGTTTAAAAGCACAGAGGTGGTAGCAACTATCCATCAATTAATTCATCTTTATTCCTCAGCGGTACTGCCTCTTGATTCGTGAGCCTGCGTTCCATGTACAGCGTAGCAGAAGGAGGACCTAACATCTGTATTTTTAAGTAACAGTGAGTGACCACCCTGTTTCAGGACTTTCTAGGTGACACAACGAGTAGACTCTCCATTGACACGGTAAGAACAGTGTTTGCAGGCCTATTCTAACACATATATTAAATAGATACAATTGGTTAAAATATTATTTTAGTCATCATACTATAACATGCAGTTTTTATTTTTACCTACTGTATACATAAGCAATTAACTTTTTATTTTTAATCCAATAGCTTCAGTTGTTTTTAAATACATCAGTAAAATGAATAAATGAATGAATGAATAAATGTAAATAAATAGTTAAGTAAGTAAGTAAAGCCAAGGCTAGTGAGATGGCTCAGCAGGTCATAGCTCTTGCTGCCAAGCCTGATGGTCAGTGTTTTCTCTTTAGGACTTGGGTGATGGAAGGAGAAAACTCTCTCTCACAAGTTGTTCTCTGACATCCACATACATACTGTGGAGTATGCCTGCTTTAAATAACTAAGTGAATGTAAGAGAAATTTTACATAAATAAATATATAAGTAAATCATGCTTATTATAAAAACTTGGAAGACTACAGGAAGAAAACGAAGCTACTCCTAATTTTCTTCTTGACCTTATTCCTGGTCATATGGACATTCTAAGTAGCCTTGACATAAGTTGACATCACATCATATAGTTGATGCACATGCAAAATGGGTTCCCATTTGTATATACGTATATGTGCAAGCCATCCTTTTAGCATCGTTGGTTTAATAAGATTTGTTCACGTATCAACATTATGGCTGTCATAATTGTCACAGATTTTAGAATTCTCTTTGAAAGAAACTCCCAGGATTATTTTCAGCATCAATGTAGCATCCTTGCACTCTGCCATTTATAAAACACCATTGGTAATTTTTCTGTTTTTTTCAATTTTGAAAATAGAGCTCAGGATGTACTAGGCAAGTCCTTTACCACTGTGCTATCCTCCAAAGTCCTAATTTAGGGCTTTAAAAATTATCTACAAGTAAGGATGATTTTTAAAAACATTTAGTTAAATTTATAGATGATGCTAAATCTGGGCCTGTTCAAAACATCTAGGAAGTCATATTTCAAGGAGTTAGAAATATGTGAAAGAAATAGCAAAACAGTATTTGGATTGCAAAGGTTTAATTTCAATGTGTTAAGAGCTTATTAATTAGCACACCAGTTATTCATAGGAAATGAATGGAGTAAAGACTTCCGCGTTTATCTTGTCATGTCTGTAGAGCTAAGAACAAATCACAGCTTTGCAGCTTTCATTCACATCCATGCCAACGTGCCTCATCAGTCGCTGGAAAAAGTGACTTCCTAAGCTATCTACTGTTTTTTTCTGGGCTGCTGCAGCTAAAGCTGGAAGGAAGCAATGACTGTTTTCCCTCCTGTGAGTTCCGTCATTTACATTTTACTTATATCACATCATAATCCCCACAACAATTGTGTGATGAAGGTGTAAGTGGCATTTATATTTTTGTTTCTTCAGTTTTAAATTCCTATCTGAATCTCACGATTTATGTTCTCATTTCTGACGAAACGTTTTCTCCTAAAATCTGACATGTGTGTGAATTCACATTAACATATCTGTGTATTCAAGTCATTAAACGCTGAGAATTAAAATGCGGGGTTGCCCTCGTAACCTCTTATAAACAACTGAGTGATTCCTAAAGGAGTTCAATTACGCAGCTAGGGTACCAGCTGAACTACAGTCATAATCACATGTGGCCGTAGTTCGTTGTGTCCATGGCAAGCATTTGTGAAATATCTATTCATCAGGCAATACTTAGTGAGAATGTGTTTAGCCATTATAACAAGGTATATGCAAATGAGCCTCCCATGAGACTTTGCAACAAACATTTAATTAGCTATACAAAGACACAGTTAAACATACAAACACATTAGAAAATTTGCCAGTGTGCATTGTGAATTTTGGCCGTGTAATTCCTGAATAGTACTATTTGACAACATATGTCTTTATCATATGCCTTTTCATAGAAATGAATGATTTTACTTCAGAAATAATTTTGCTAAATTTCTTATATTTTACCTTAATATAAAAATCACTAGTATCTGAGCAAGCTCCTTGGCTCCTTTGTATATTTTTAGCATCACATTTGTAAGAAGGATACAGTAAGATGTCAAAACTGAAATATCCATCTATGAAGTCACTACAGAATGGAGAAATTCATACAATCATATTCCTTGGGGTGAAAGCTGTCACACAGTTATTTATCACTGTATATAAAAATAATACTGATTGGCATTTTAGAAATTGCTATGTTCATTGAGAAGTATTGGAGCTACATTTCCTAGTTTCTTGCCTTCTAATATAGATGGATGTGCATTTCTTTTCTTCAAAACAAATAAAAACCAAAATAGTTTCAGCTCCTAAATGCAAAGAAAATTCTCCTTTTTTTTTTTTTTGGTGATGGGTAATTAAAAATTCTTGCTTTGTATTGTCTTGCTTTAATGATAAAGACATTCTGTAGAAATACATTCAGATGAATATTTAAATTTTACTTTTGAATTTACATTTTAAAATCTTAAAAAATTTCAGTTTTCCTGATTCTGTTCTATATTTGTTATTCACACGTGTGCCATGGAATGATAACACTGTGCATTATGTCATAATGTAAGACTTAAAAACACATTTAGAACAGCTTATTTTTCTTAAAGGATTTAAAGAGTTATGGCAAGTCATAAGAAAGAATAACCCACAATTTCAAGCAATTCTTTTGGTTTTCAGTATTAACATGGTATGATGCAGAACCATCTAGGATTGCATTTTTAAAACAAGTGAAAAACAAATCCTCTTCTGATAATCAGGAGGAGTTTGGAGGTGTAGCAGCTGCCCACTGAGCCTCCCATGACCATTTACATCTGTGCAGCACCCAAGAACAGAAAAGAGTCTTTTAATTGGTGATTCTACTTCTGCAGAAATATGCACTTAGGAAATGATGCCTATTCTGTTGTCTTCACACCAGGCAAACTCCTGTTGTCATGGTGATCTGCAGTATGCTAGAGCCAGTGAAGTGGAAAACAAGATGGCGTCCTCATTTTTGTCAGCCTTAAAGAAAGTCGCTCATGATCATTGAATTTCTAAAACTGCATACTTCATATTACAAAACTACAAATTCAATGTTTTTGCCACTAATAAAATTTAGCAGATCCAACCATCTAGAAATTCTGTATGGGTTTCCAAGGCACAGAAATTATTTCCTTTTTTTAAAAATGTAAATGTCTTAACATGCTGTATTACCATTGAGCTATGCTTCAAGGAGCAGGCCAGATTTGAGTTCATGTATGACGTTCATTTCTTTTGGATTAGCATTAGGGTTATAGCATGACACGTGTTACATGTAGGCTTTGTTGTGTGAGAATGAGCTGCTTCAGCAGATTCAATGCCTGCAGAAGAGCTTATTCTATGCTCAAAGAGTTCATGAACTTCACATTGGAGGATGATAAAATGGGAAAATAGAGAAAGAATTGATCATGGCCAACTAAGATGAAAAGCAGCTGCTTGCTATGCATAGATGAATTTTCAAACTCTAATGTAGAAGAGAGGTAGACAGTACGCTGCATGACTCCTGTTCAAGGTAAGAATTTGGACACAAAGGCACCGTTTCATTTTTGGTCCATTCCATTTTTTCAGTTTTTTTCTTTTTATTATTATTATTATTAAAAATTTCCACCTCCTCCCATTTCCCTCCCCTATCCCCTTACTTCCCCTTCCCCTCCCTCTCCAGTCCAAAGAGCAGTCAGGCTTCCCTGCCCTGTGGGAAGTCCAAGGTCCTCCCCCCTCCATCCAGGTCTAGGAAGGTGAGCATCCAAACAGACTAGGCTCCCACAAAGCTAGTACATGCAGTAGGATCAAAACCCAGTGCCATTGTCTTTGGCTTCTCAGTCAGCCCTCATTGTCCGGCACGTTCAGAGAGTCCAGTTTGATCACATGCTCCATCAGTCCGGGTTCAGCTGGCCTTGGTGAGCTCCCATTAGATTAGCCCCAACGTCACAGTGGATGGGCGCACCCCTCGCTGTCCTGGATTCCTTGCTCATGTTCTCCCCGTTTTGTTTTTTAAACACAACTGACCTGAGACAGCATCTACAGTGTTCTTAGCCTTAGTAAGAAGATAAAGGATTATGATTGCAAATGCTTTATGATTAATGAGTTAATTATTGGTAACATTTTGTTATAGAGACTGGCACATGGTAACAAGGAAAGGAAAATTTTCCTCTACCTCATAATGCATATTTGTAAAAATCGGTGGGGATATTATCATAATTCAATTATTAAATGTATTTGCACATTAATAAATTTGTGATTTGCTCTTTAGATGACACTTTTTGGAAAGTGATGATTAAATGAGGTTATTATATTTATTATATGTTATATACTATAATATGTTATAGTATAACTTATTATGTGTTGCTGTTCTTTATATTAATTTACTGTTTTAATGAATAGCTTTAGGGGTCAATAAGGAATAAAGATATTGATATTGTCTGTTGAACATAGAACTTCTGTATAGTCTTCCAAACTGCCTTCTGAAACACTTTGGAACCTCATGTCTGCTCAGTTTCTGTGCCTTGGGAAACCATACATACAGTTAGTTCGGAAGAACTTGCATTTTAGTTACCCCTTTGGAGAACCAGCAATGCTTTGTATATGAAAGACACAAATGAATTCTAAACTTAGATCTGTTTAACTTTTGACCACAGATGCTGATTCATCCTTTCTTTCTTTAAAAAATGTTGGTGTTTTGGAAACACATGTGGGAACCGTGATTATAATAAGTGGGATTTTATCTAGGTCTAGCAACTATTTTATTTTACTCTTGATTCTGGAAATCTTTATTTATTTCAATTTAGTGTATCAGGGGAATAGTGCGGAGAATGAAGTCAAATTAGCATATGAAGGAAAACAATGGACAGAGAGAATACTGGAAACCCACCCATCAAGGCCACACACAACAGAGCATGCACACAAAACACATGATACAAATGACAAAGTTGCAACATGTACCGTTGAGCTTCTAACAGTATGCTTTCTATTCTAAGAAATTCCCTCACCTAGCACAGTGGTGACAAACTGAGCAGACATGAGGTTCAACTGATTTTACTCACCTTTCTGAGTCATAACTCAGATTAACACTTAATCCCAAAGATGTACTGAGAAAGACCACTGACCCAAATCATCATGGCCAAATTAATTAAAGCAAATGTTTCTAATTCATGTCCATGGGCGGTCTCCCTCTCAGACAGGGTTCAGGAAATCATTGTTGGATGTGGAGAAAATAAGGTTATTATAGCTTGAGGATGGGGGCCTTCCAAATGGGGGATTTGGCAGGCAAATAGGTGGGACGATAGAAGCAAAACATAACAAGGTGGTCATAATAAGGTAATCATAGCTGCAGGTGGTTATAATAACCTTTTGAAACAAAGTTGTGTCTCAAGATGGTAACGAGAATATGTAGAAACAAAAGTATGATTGCCTTTTCTGGAACAGGCAATACAGAACCATGTGTAGATAAAGTTACAGGTGTTTGTGTGTGTGTGTATGTGTGTATGTTTGTGTGTGTGT
>NC_022030.1:9875053-9876307 GCF_000317375.1 Microtus ochrogaster
GAGAGAGAGAGAGAGAGAGAGAGAGAGAGAGAGAGAGAGAGAATCTTGTTTGGACATTGTCTGTGCACTATGTGCATACAGTGCCTACAGAGGCTAAAAGAGGGCATCAAATCCCCTTGGAATTGGAGCTATAGACTGTTGTGAACCCATCATGTGGGTGATATGTGTCTAAACCTGGAAGAGTTGAACTGTCTATCTCTCTAGCCCTAAGTTAAATTTATTTTCTCTCTTTCTTGTATACAAACTGTTTTTCAAATCCTCTACACCTTGCTTAATTTTCAGAATTTATGAAAAGCCAAAATTGTTAAACATAGCTGCTAGGCTCACCCTAACTTGTCAAGTTTTCAAACATGACTCGTGATATCAGGGGAACATAACATGTGTCAACTGGACAGAGATATGAGAGGCCAAATTAAATCACGCTGATAGGTAAAGGGACTCTGCCCATGTGTCTTGTGAGTACTGAAATATTTATTGAGCACAAATGACACAAGGAAGATGGAAACTCAAGATGATGAGATACATAAAGGTCAGGAGAATTCTCAGGGAAGTGGAGAGAAAGGCCAAGGTAACACCAGCAAGTCTGTGAGTGACAGGGCTGAGGTATGAGGTAAGCGTGTGTGTACGTGAGGGGGGATAATAGTTCACAGACTCCAAATAAGTGTTTGCAGAAACCAATATGAATGTCTGGGTGTAAGAGTCTTTCCTGGACCTTTGAGTATTTGTTGTTGTTGTCATTTGCTTTGTTTTTCTTGGTGACCTGAGCAGTTACAAAGGTGTCAGCTTACTGTGCATAGACAATGGGACTTTCTGGCTTTTGCCCCGGCATCATCATCTTGCTTGTGAGCACCGTCAGTACAGGCAATTCCTCCTGAATATCTTAATTACCATCATTTTAATCTAGAGCTCATTTTAAGGCTCAGAAAACCAATGTGGAAAACTTAAGATTCTTCTTAGAAAGGTCAGTGCAGCAACTCCTCAGTCTCAGTTAGATGCTGCTGTGAAAGCTCTGATCTCCAATTCTCTACCTTCTGTAGCAGGCTTGCAGATGACTTGCATCTTTAGAAATCTTTGTCATACCTCCAACATTTTCCTTCCCGATTTCCTAAATAAAACGGCCATTTAAATGCACCTTTCCTATCAGACCTAGCTGAATGTTCTCCATTCTTTGAATTGAAGGTAAGGGAGAAAGGACAACATAAACATTTTCCTTTAATATGAACCTACAAGTTAGCCTCAGTGTCTTTCTTTCTT
>NC_022030.1:9876407-9889361 GCF_000317375.1 Microtus ochrogaster
TCTCTCTCTCTCTCTCTCTCTCTCTCTCTCTCTCTTTCTTTCTTTCTTTCTTTCTTTCGCATCTGCTCCTCTCCTCCAGGCAGCTCATGTTTTCCCAGCAGCGAGAGGAATGAGTTATGCACACAAATGCTTAAAGTTACCTCATCGTATCTGAATCGTGGGGGTGGGGAAAGAAATTAGTTTACTCTGGATAACTAGGATGAGAGTTTTTTTCGCAGGCAATCACTCAGAATGAAAACTTTCAATGCAAAGTAGCTGGTTTGAGAAGAAAAAAAAAGTGAAGAAAGAAAACGTTTAGTTATTTGGGAAGATAAGATTTTAACAACTGTGCCTCGTCTCTTTAAATAAAATTCACCTTCTGGTTCATCTTAAGTGACTCCCACCAGATTGTATCCATGAATTATGTTTTTGAATCTAGAATAGAAAATGATGACAGCTGATTTTTGGTGAAGCTGACGTCTTATAATAGTTAATTATTTTATTGTACTCCACTTCTGATTTCTGAACAAAAAGAGCATGGAGTTTGCTTTTTAACTTCAAGTCCAGTTTTACTGCTTGCTTCCTGGTGCCCTAACACACTCCCAATGTGGCTGTTGACTCAGCTTCACCTGGCCCCTGAGTGTAGCATCTTGACTATGGGGCTAATTAAAAAGATTGAATGGCATCAATTCAAATTGGGAAGAATCACTCGGTTTGTGATGGGGGAAGTGAGAGTAGGAAAATAGGAAAACATCAAAAACAGTTCTTAGACTTCAATTCAGAAAAGGGTGTCTTTCAAACCTTTAATTCAGCTTGAATGCCTTGTATGTCAATGAAATGTGATATTCTTTTAAAGAGCATTAGGTTGGATATAAAGCAACTCTTAGACTCTCCAGAGAGACCTTTCATTAGTGTTCTTTTTACAACATCTGGCGAGTGATTTTTAATAGGCTGAAATTAGTGTCTTTTTTTTCTTTTCAATTTTCTATGCTAAAACTATTAGGAAGATTACTTGTGGTTCAGAAAACTAAACAAAAGTCATAATACTTGCCCTACTTAATATGTCCTTTGTAATTCATCTGGAATATAAAAGCAGTTTTTGTGTCCTTAAGAAATTTGAGCACCAGACTACAAGTAGTTCTCTCTGCCCTAGCCAAGATCCTGGGGTACAGAAAAATAGAACACCCTGCCTAGTAGGGTCACTCCATTGCATTGAGGATTATAGAAAATCACCAAAACCCACTTCCTTAGAGAGTCCACCAAGGGGTTCTAAAGAGATCTGGAGCCCTACACAGCGGCATATACCTGAAATCTTGAATCTCAGAAGGCCAAGGTAGGAGGATGGTGAGCTTGAGACCAGCCTGGTCTACAAGAGCTAGTTCCAGGACAGGCTGCAAAGCCACAGAGAAACCGTGTCTCAAAACAAAACAAAACAAAACCCAAAACCAAAACAAAAAAGTGAGAAGGCAAGAGCAAGCAAGCGAGATAGATTTGAAAGAAAAAAATCACAGGGCAGCAGACATTCGGAGTGTTGAGCAACAGTTACAGAGAGCAGTTATCCATGACAGAAATCCTGTAAACAGACCTTAGAGGAAGGGGTAAACAAATGAATTATTGCAATGAATCACTGGGTCCAGAGTGATGACTGCTAGCTGGTAAAGACGAAAAATAAGTGTTTATTACACTTTCCAATATCCTTTGCTGTTAGGTATAGACAGGTGAATACATTTCAGCCAGAAGAATCTAAGTAGAAATGTCACAGGCAGCCTCTGAGAAATGTCCTTCCCAAGACAGGGTTTGTGAAATGTTAACCTCCTCATGTCTTCCTCCAGCCCAATTACCCACATTGTGAATGCTGTCCTTATATTAATTGGCTGATGAGAAATAAGTTTCTTGAGCTTTTGATATTAACTAATACTATATCAGCTTTGGGCTACCTACTCTCATTTCGATTCTTTTGCTCAAACTAATGTCACTCTAAGTAATGTTTGTGGCCGAAGGACTGTCCAGAGAATATTTGAATCATAACTGATGTGTGTGCAGAGTTATTTAATGAAGGTATTTCTAGCGAAAGTTTCAAAAATGAAGTGCAACCTGTCGCATGAAGTGTTCAAGGAAAGCACTCATATCAGTGGATGGGCGATACTGGAGAGCCAAGGTTACATGTCACAAGTGTGTTGAAGTCAGTGGCAATGATGTGAGTTTTTAAATGCAATATGGACAGTTGCCATGGATGTATGGATAGAGAAATCTGTGTCGTTTATACCCAGATTCTACCCAGCATTTTAGATGAAACAGCATCGGACTTGATTGTATCTTACAAATGGTTGACCATGCTCTTAACTCATGAACGTTTCTCTGGTTATATAGTTTGAATCAGGTTAGTTCCTAACCATATTAATTTTTTCTAAAAGATTAGAAATCCATGGCTTCTACAGCCATGGTCTGTGTTGATGTCTATGGGTCCTGTGGCCACTGGAGGCCATGAGAATGCCAAGAGTCTGGGATGCCACACCTGTTCTAGGGCCATCCTGATGTGGGTGGCCTGTGCTGCTACCTACAATCTTGATATATCCACGCCAGGCTGCAGCTGAGGGCTATGTGTTGGTTGGAGGACCTACCATACCCAGTGTCTGTTGTGATCTCCATGGCTCCTGTTTCACCAAAAGTCATACAGACTCCCAGGATCTGAGCTAACACTTGAAGCCATGTTGGTTTTTGAAGGTCATGCTGACAGCAGGGCCATACAAATATGAGTGGCCTGTGCTCCCACCAGGGCCATAGTGACATCTGGTCTAAACTGTGACTGGGGACCATATTTGGGTCCCTGGCTCTACTGCAGCAGGGGTCTGTATTGATTTCTGTGGCTCCTGTTACCACCGAAGGCCGTGTAACTGTCTGGAGCCTGGTCCATTACCTGGGCCATGTGGAGTCTAGGGACCACACTGTTGCTGGGCCCAAGTGGCTCTGAGAAGCCTGGGCTGTCACTCCAGCCCATGGTGACATTCAAGTCCATGTTGCTGCTGCTGGCCGTGTCTGGGACCGTGGTGCTATTGCAGCAGGGGTTTGTGTTATGTACGTTGCCCATGTTACCATATGGGCCCATGAGAATCATGTGTTAAACTGTGTTTTGGAAGTATGAGAGGCTTGCTGAGCTGGTCCTGCCCCTTACCGGTCCAGGGAGAGCTGACCCTGCCCCTCACCTGAGGGGGATGATCTTGGAGGGTCTGAATGACCAACTCGGCTACTACCCAGGCTACAGTCAGGGCTTTGAGTTGGCACTCCTCAACATCTTCCTCATTTATGACCTGCTGGAACACATGAAGGGACTGGTCCTGAAGAAGAGTCACAGCCACAGAATCCTCATGACTCTGGCAACAGCAGAATACTGGAGAGGAAATCAATGAGGGTCCAGGATTGATGGTGTACCAGAAGCCAGAGGCCTTAAAACAGACCAACAACACATTACACAATGAACATTTGCAAGTAAAGCTGTTTGGACCAAAGGGTCTGCTGCTTGATACATAGCACTTCTATCATGAAGGGGTGTTGGGCTTTGCCAAAGGCTTTTTCTGCAACTAATGAGATGATCATGATGTTTTTGTCTTTCAGTTTGTTTATATGGTAGATTACATTTATTGATTTGTGTATGTTGAATCTTCCCTGCACCTCTGGGATGAAACTGACCAAATCATGGTGTATAATCTTTTTGATGTATTTTTGGGTTCGGTTTGTAAGTCATTTTACTGAGAATTTTTTTGCATCTGTGTTCATAAGGATATTGGTCTATAATTCTTTCTTTGTTCTGTCTTTAGGTAATTTGAATGTCAGGGTAACTGTGGTCTTATAAAAGAAATTGGGTGATGTTTCTTTAGTTTCTATTTTGTGTATTAATTTGAGGAGCATTGGCATTAACTCCACTCTGAAAGTCTGGTAGAATTTTACACTAAAACCATCTGGCCCTAGGCTTTATTGGTTGGGAGATGTTCAGTGACTGCTTCTATCTCACTAGGAATTATAGGTCTGTTTAAGTTGCTCATCTGATCTTGATTTAACTTTGGTAAGTGGTAGGTAGCAATAAAATTATCTATTTCTTTTATATTTTTAAATTTGGTGAAGTACAGGTGTTGAAGGGAGCTGTGGGCTGCATTCCTGCCACCCAGCTCCCGGCTGCCTGGCTAGCTTATGCCCCAAAATAATGACACACAAACTGTATTCATATAAACACTGCCTGGTCCATTATATCTAGCCTCTTCTGGCTAACTCTCATATCTTACCTTAACCCATATCTAATAATCTGAGTAGCACCAGTCTTACCGGGAAAGATTCAGCATGTCTGACCTGGTGGCTTGCTTCATCTCATCTGCCCCAGAGAGGAGAGCACTGGCGTTGTCTGAGCTCACTTCCTCTTCCTCCCAGCATTCTATTCTGTTTACTCTGCCTACCTAATTTTCTATCCTATCAGGGCCAAGGCAGTTTCTTTATTTAACCAATGACCTTCCTCCATCATTTCCCCTTTTTCTGTTTAAACAAAGAGGAAGAAAGGCTTTAACTTTAACATAGCAAAATTACATATAACAAAACAGTTATCAAGCAATAGTTACAGATACAATATTTATATCTATTTTAATTTTTATCACACCAAAGGAAAACAACTATAACTATCTATCTATTCTTCAGTTGCATCAAAGACTCCAGAAGAATATAATATTACCTAAGTAAACAAATAAGAAACTTCCAAAACTCTAGAAGTGACAGAGACATCTCGCTGCCTGGACAGTCACCCAAAGTTTTTCTGTACCGTTGGGGCATTCATCTTCGGCCTACAGGTCCATAGTATCCAGAGACATTTTCATGAAGCAGGAAATTTCAAAGGCAGTTCAGTCACTTTCTGCTGTGTCCTGAAGAACATCTCTCAGACTCCTTTATGAATCAGGAACCCCAAAAGATCATCTCACCTTTAGGCAAGTTCAGTAGTCTTCTCTCTGTGGGTTCTCTGTGTCCAGTTTATGCATCAGTCCAGCCAAGAGCAGTTTTTTGCCCAAATGGCTATCAAACTCCATAAGGTGCCTCTTCGATGCCCACCTTCTTCTTGAAGTAGATTGGTGCTGCCAGGAGCAGACATGTGTCATTGTCATGAAATTATTAAAACATTAAATGTCCTGTTCTGTAGTCTTTGAAAGATATGAAGAATGTCTATCTAAAATATATCTATGTGCATCTAGAAAATCTAACTAACATAACTACAAGCTTGACTATTATTGATAATTATCAATTAACAACCTATATACATTACATTTTAAAATGAACTATACAATCACAATACCTTAATCAATATCAGAAATACACATACATATAACAAAATTGACCTTAAAATCCATACCAATGCAAATTATTCATATCTATATCATATCCCCCTTTAAATATAAAAGAACATTTACGAACAATATTTGGGAACATGGGTGCAGTTTTTTTCTCTCTAAACTGCTTCCTGCTGTATGGGGGCGCTGTTAATAGGGTATTTTATGGTATAACCTGTGTGCTAGCTTCATCTCAGTCAGCAGTTGAGTGAAGTAATTTTTTGAAGGTGTTCACAGCAACCCTTCAGGAGGGCATGGTCCATCATACCATATTGGGATAGAAGCAATCCACAGGGTCTCATCCTCTGTGAAAACAAAAGAAGAAACTCTTTTCCAAAGTATCGTATACTTAGATCCAAATTCTGAAGTCAAGGTATTTTCAAAATATCTATGTTGGATTAGTTCAGCAGCATTTATAAACAAATATCTTTTAGCAGCTGTTGCTCTTTCCTCAGCATTCAAACAACTCAAAGAGAGCATAATAGCATACAGTATCAAAACTCTCTGTGTATTTTCCATCTTTGTGTGCTTTATTTTAACCTCTATTTTGTTTATTTTTACTTTTATTTTTTGCTTCTTGAGGCAGGTTCTCTGTATTTCTTTGTCCTGGAATAACTCTGTAGATCAGGATGTCCTTGAACTCTCAGAGATCTGCCTGTCTCTGCTTCTCAGGCATTGGGATTAAAGGTGCTCTACCGTAGCTCCCTTAAACATATAGGTTTTTAAATTATGTCCATATTATTCTCTGGATTTCCTCAATGTCTGTTGCTATGTGTCCCATTTCATTTTTAACTTTGTTAATTTGTTCTGTCTCTGACTTACAGTTATTTGGATAAGGGTTTGTCAATCTTCTTGATTTTCTCAAAGAACCAACTCTTTGTTTTATTGTTCTTTGTATATTTTGTCTCTATTTTATAGATTTCAGCTCTGAGTTTGATTATTTCTTTCCATCTGTTCCTTTTGAGTGTTATTTCCTCATTTTCTTCTAGATATTTTAGGTGTTCTCCTCAGTTGTTAGTATGAGATCTCCAAAATTTTTCATAGTCCTTTAGTGATATGAAGTTTCATTTTAATACAACATTCATTATGTTCCAGATAATTGGGTGTGGCCACTGGGGATTCCAGGTAAATGTGCTTTTATGTGTTGGGAGCTGACACTTAAAAATGGAGATGGCCTAGGAAGGGGTTATGGGGGTATTCACTGGAGGTAAGAAAGCAGGGTATTCCACCAACATCTGCTTAGTTCCCTGGGAATGGGGATAGGGAATGATGAGAGGCCACAGCAGATGAGTCTACTATAGAACTAGGGGTGAGATGGGGGATTAGATTTGAAGGTATGGAAGAACAGGTGAAGATCTGCAGTTAGCCTCCCTGTTATGCTTGACAAAGTGATGTGTAGTTCCAAGTTAATGCTTGTTGGAGCTGGAGGTTGGGATAAAGCAATGAGTGAGAGGAAGGATGTATTGAAAGGAAGATCTGGATAATTCATGGAGAAGGGTCCAGAGAAAAATTGGTACCAACACTGGGAACTTCTGGGAAGCATTTATTTTTAACTCACACAGTTCAACTAAAATTTGACAAACTTACATTGAATAATTTGCTTTGTGATTGGTTTATCAACTTGTTACTACCTAGAATCATCCAGATGGAAACAGAGTCTCAGTGAAGAATTAGTGACATAGTTTGCCTGTGGACATGTCTGTGGATCATTACCTTAATGAAGCTAATTGATGTGGGAGTACCCAGTCTGCTGTGGACAGCACTATATCTTAGCCAAGGGTTCCTGAACTATGTAAGAGCGGGGAAATTGATTCAAGCACTTGGAAGCAAGCAAACAAGACAGGATGGTGTATATTTATTTCTCTATGCTCTTGAATATGTGTGATGTGATCAGTTCTCTCAAGTCTTTCTTGATGGGTTATAAACTAGAATTGTGAAATGAATAAATTCCCTTCCCTCTATGTTGCTATTCCTCAGGATGTTTAATCACAACAATGAAGTGAAACTGAGACATACACAAAATAAATAAAAAAATAGTCTTATAAAATCTCTACACAAATATTTAGATCCAGGTAATTTGTCAAGTAAATTACCTGTTTACCATTTCACTGACTCCTTCTCTAATCATATTATTATCTTTTTTTCCTACTTGTTTTAAGCTTAGTTTCTTTTTCTCCCTTCCTCCCTGGTGTAGGAGGTTCTTCTGTATAGGTGTTACTTTTATTTGTTAATGAATAAATAAACACTATGAGCCTATAGCAGGGCAGAACAGAATTAGACAGAGAAAACTAAACTGAATGCTGGGAGAAAGGAGGCAGAGTCAAGAGAAGCAGTGTAGCCCCACCGGAGACAGACGCTTGATGGAACTTTACCTAGTAAGCCACAGCCATGTGGTGATACACAGATTAATAGAGATGGGTGAGTTTAGGATCTGAGTTAGCCAGAAATACTCTAGAATTGTTGTCCAAGTAGTATTTTAAATAATATAGTTTCTTTGTGATTATTTCAGGGCTGAGCACTTGGGAACAAACAAGCAGCCTCCTACAACAAATTGGCATGCCAATGTGGGGCTAACTACATCCACATAAAACCTGACAAAGCTTGGAATTCTAGACACAGAAAAACAAAATTTAGCCACATTTTTTTCAGCTGAAGGCATGCAGCAGCTTTCTTAAGAGAGGTTTCCTGATTCAGCTTTAGCTGCAAAAACCTTGTAGCTCTTTTAAGAGGCCCCACCACCAAACACTTAAATGGTGTTGATGAATAGCCAGCAGCTGATGAACTGATGAACTTTGCCATTACAAGGCAGAATAGATCTTCAAATTTCCTGCTTCATGGAAAAGTCTGCTGGGTACTATGGGCCTGTAGGCTGAATATTGGATGCCCCAATGATACAGAAAAACTTTGTGTGACTTTTCAGGTAGTGAGATGTCTCTATTAATTCTAGGGTTTTGGAAGTTGCTTACAATGAACTTCCACATTAACTTAGGTAATATTATATCCTTCTGGAGTCTTTGATAAAATTGAAGAATAGATAATTATAGTTTTCCTTAGTTATGATAAGAAATAAAGTATATATAAATAGTCTAACTTTAATTTTTACTTGATACTTGTTTAGTATATGTAATTTTAATATGTTAAAGTTAAAACCTCCCTTTTTATTTAAACAGAAAAGTGAAATGGTATGGGAAGTTTTTCTGTAAATGTGTTGCTTTTATTGGTTAATGATAAATAAATTACTTTGAGCCTGTAGCAGGGCAGGACAGAGCTAGGCAGGGAAAACAAAACTGAACGCTGAGTGAAAGAAGGTGGAGTCAGAGAGACACCATGTGCCACTGCCAGGAACAGACAAGCCAAAATCTTGCTGGTAAGCCACAGCCACATAGCAATACACAGATGAAAAGAAATGGGTTAAATTAAGATGTAAGAGCTAGCCTGTTGGAAGGAGTCTGCTTGTTTGTCCCAGCTGCCCAGAACCGAAATAATCACATGGAAACTCTATTAATTAAATCACTGCTTGTACCACTAGCTCTAACTTCTTATTGGCTAACTCTTATATCTTAATTTAGCCCATCTCCATTAATCTGTGTGTCAACACGAGGTCATGGCCTACCAGCAAGGTTTCAGCTTGTCTGCTTTTGGTGCCAGCTCCATGGCTTCTTTCTGACTCTGCCTTCTTCCTCCCAGCATTCAGTTTAGTTTTCACTACCTACTTCTATTCCCTGTGCAAGCCCAAGACAGTTTCTTTATTTATGAATGGTATACACAGCATATAGAGGGGAATCTCACATAATGAGCCTATATGAAGCTAGAGCTAATAGGTCAACCAGTGATTTAATTAATACAGTTTGTAGAGGGAGGACCCACTTGTTTGTCTTGGTTGCCTGGCTAACTTAGCCCCAAAATAACCACACAGAAACTGTATTAATTAAATCACTGCTTGGCCCATTAGCTCTAGTTTCTTATTGGCTAATTCTTATATTAATTTAACCCATTTCTATTAATCTGTGTATTGCCATGTGGCAGTGGCTTACCAGGTAAAATTGCCAGCGTCTGTCTCTCGTGAATCCATGGCATCTCTCTCACTCTGCTTTTCTTTCTCCAAGCCTTTAGTTTATTCCTCCTCATCTACCTAAGTTCTGTTTCATCAACAGGCAAATGCAGTTTCTTTATTAACCAATGAAAGCAACATATAGACAAAAGGACCTCCTACACCAACAGTTTCTGTATGGTTATTTTGGCACTGAGTAGCTGGGAACAAACAAATAGCCTCTTCCTACTCCTTCCTCTTTCCCTCCCTCCTTTTCTCCCTTCCCCCCTCTCTCTTCTTTCTTCCTTCTTCCTTTTTTCTTTTCTTTTCTTTCTTTCTTTCTTTCTTTCTTTCTTTCTTTCTTTCTTTCTTTCTTTCTTTCTTTCTTTCTTTTCCCAGTTTCTAAGTTGGAAATGTAGTTTATTGATCTTGTACTTTTTGTACTTTTTTCCTTTTCTAGTACTTTAATGGGTCATATTTCTTTCAGCACTGATTTTACAGCATGTCTGAATGTTTAGGCAAGTTTTCATTGAGATAGATGTTGTTTTTGTAATGTCTCTTGAGATACATTTTGATACATGGTTTATTTGGAAGGTGTCCAGCTCTCTTTCTGTTATTGATTTCTATTTTAATTATGCTGCTATCTGACAACATAATTTTTATTATTTTTAGACTTTTAAATATGTTAATGTGTGCCTTATGCCTTGAATGTGGTTCATCGCAGAGAACATTTTATGTGAGATTGAAAAGAATGTGTGTTTGGCAGCTGTTGGAGGAAATATTCAAGTTGATTGATAGTGCTGTTCAGGTCAACGACATCCTTACTGATTTTCTGCCTGCTTGATCTATCAATTGCTGACAGAAGGCTGTTGAAGTCCCTGAACATAATAGTGGCCTTGTCTGCTCCCCCTTCAGATCTATCAGTTTCATTTTCAGTTGTTAACTTCACACACAGTTACTAGCATGCTTTTTTTAAAAAATTTTAATTTGGAGAATTGACCCATTCTTCATGATTCCCTCTTGTTTTCAAATCTACTTTTAAAAAGAGATGTCTGCAATATCAGTAGAATAGTATGTCTTTCGCCACTCATCTACTTTTAAATACTGTTTATATCTTTTAAAATGGGTTTATTAAAGAGAACATGTTGTTGGATATTTTTTCTTCCGTTTATTTATTTATTAAAGATTTCTGTCTTTTAAAAAGCCTTTTTCGATAATCTGTGCCTCCCTCCCCATTTTGTTTTTCAGATCAGAGTTTTCCTGTGTAGCTCAGACCACCCTTTACCCTGTGATTCCCCTGCCTCTGCTTTCTATGTGCTAAGATGACAGACATGAGCCATCCCTGTTTTGTAATCCTTAAACTATTCATATTTAAAGTGATGAATGCTGTGTCTGAATTAATATCAACCACGGTTGTTAACTGTTTTGTATATGTTGCCAGAGACTTTCCCTATCTATTTGGGTTTTAGTTAAGGATTTTTAAGTGGTTCCATGGTGCCTCTTAACATATTCTATCAATCATAATCATTAACAAAATATTTTAATGCTGTATTTAGAGTTTACAATATATGTTTTAAGCTAATATACATGTACTTAAAATTAATGTTATACTATTTCCTATATGGTACAATTACATGATCAAAGGTTATTTCCAATTATTCCCTTTGTCCTTTGTAACATTGCCACTACCAACAATTTATTATAACCAATGCTATTATTAATTTTAACAGCCATCATTTTGACAGCAGAAAGACAGATGCATTTTTATTTAACCATTTGTTCTTTTTTCAATGGTCTTTCCCTCCTTGCCCACTAATAATTTCATCTGTATTATTTTCCTTTTGTTTTTATTTCTTTGTGTGTGTATGTATGTGTGTTTTTTGTGTGTCTGAATATATGTGTGTATAGATGTTCCTGTCCTTGTTTATGTATGTATGTGGAGACCAGCATACACCTTAAGTGCTGGTCCCTAGAAACTGTTTCCCTTGTTGTGGAGACAAACTCTGTTTGGCTTAGAGATCACCAAGTAGGCTCAAATGGCTGATTACTGAGCCTTCAGGATCAGCTCAGCCCTAGTACTGGGATTACAAGCTATTCCACAAAGCCTGAGTTTTTGTACATCCATTTGGAGAATCAAATTCATGTATTCACATCTATGCAGAGGCACTTCCTCACTGAACTGACTTCCCAGGCTTTGATTCATTTTCCTGACATTTTCTTTTGGATCTCTTGAAGTACGGTTGGTCTACAGAACATAAATTCCCTGATTTTGCTTGTATAACAGAATACTTTTTTTTGTTTGTTTGACAGTATCCTTTCCCTGCTCCCCTGTTTTGAGACAGGGTTTCTTTGTGTAGCCCTGGCAGTCCTGGAACTCATTCTGTAGACCAGGCTGGCTTCAAACTCACAGAGATCCACCAGCCTTTGCCTCCAACATTTTGGGATCAAAGGTATGTGCCACCACTCCCCAGTGACAGTATTTTTATATTTATTTTACTTTTAAAGATAATTTTGTAGATCGCAGTATTACACCCTCTACACCTTAAAGTATGGTACTTTCTTCTCATGTTCTACAACAATCTCTGTTGTGATATTGGCTATCATTCCTCTCCTTGTACCTCGGAAGGCATGTTCTCTATTTGGTTTCAGAGTTTCTTTTAGTTTCCATTATGCTATTTAAAGGTTTAAGATTTGTTGCTGTTAGTCTCAGCTCCCTAAATGTTTGTGTCTCCCATTAGTTTTGGAAAATTCTTGGCTATTGTTACTTGAGATCCTTCTGTTACTTTCTCTCCCCCATCCCCATGTTCCTTCCAATGGAGAATAAGTATGTTTCAACATTTGATATTTACCCAGCGCTCTTATTTTTTTCCCTTTCCCCCACTATTGCTCTTCTGTTTGCATTGCATTTTAGTAGGTCATTTTGACCTGTCAACAAGTTCAGTGGTTCCCCCCCCTGCTTAGTTGTGTCAAATCTGATGAGCTCATCAAATATATTGGTTATTTCTATGTTTCTATTGCAATGTTTTTGGTTTCTGAATTTTTCTTCAATTCTTTCTCACAGTTTCCACACCTCTGCTACAACATTTCTCTTGTCTTGCAGGTTCCAATAGAACCCAGAAAATAGTAATCCCAGTTATTCTAAATTCTTTTGTCTAATAATTCAACCATCTGTGTCATGTTTGAACCAGATTCTGTTGCTTTGTTTGTCCCTTCAAATTTGAATTCCTGCCTTCTCCTGTGTCTTACAGTTTTTTTTTTTTGATACCAGATTTTCAGCTGGGTGGTAGGAGTTAAAGTGTATAGATTTATGTGATATGTGAGGACTTACATTGATGTTACTCAAAAATGACTGCTTAATGTTTCCTGTAGCTTAGGTGCTAGAGGCTTCAAATCATTTCATTGTGTTTGACTTGTTCTCTTGCTGACATTGGACTTTTCTAAGAGTTTGTCAGGGTGAATCTGTGTCTTATGATTTATTCATTTGTAATCCACTATTTTGAAAGAGCCTATAGTAAGCTAAACCTATCTATCTATCTATCTATCTATCTATCTATCTATCTATCTATCTATCTATCTATCTATCTA